>NC_092382.1:39491580-39807856 GCF_030028105.1 Mobula birostris | reverse complement strand
CCAGGTGGCACTGGAGCGGAATATCAACCCTTGTTTGTTCATTGGCTGCAAGTAACGTCATTTATTGCACAACCCGTTTACCCGTGACGGAGAATTCGTGTTTCCTATAAATTAGCAGAGTTTCGTGATCCAAGTCATACGCCGATGTGAACTACACAACGGGAGATAATTCAAGCAATTGAAAATGCGTCGACCGGCGATCCTACAGATGAAAGACGTTTGTTACCCTGTACTAGTGGTGTTTGGTTTACCCGGTAAGTCTTATTAATACATTGTGTAACAGCTAATGGCCTTCTGCAGGACAATGTTGTTTTTTTTTATGAAGTATGATCAGGAGATGCACCACAATGTATCCATTGCACAAACTGCTCAGTAAGCGCTGTATCCTTACCTGTCCACACGGCCGCTGAGAAGACTTTCTTCTGGACACATGAGGGGTCTCCTCATGTGCGGTGCAAAGATAACGGAGGCATACCATACCTGAAATAGCAGTAGTGTTTCGTTCAGTAGGTAATGTATTTTTCATCGTCCCTGTCATAGAGTAAAAGTGTGCTACAACACAAAAAGCGGCCATTCGGTCCGCCTTAGAGACCTGAACCTCTGTTGTCCTCTCAACCGGCACCTGACTAACATTCGTCTACCTCCTTCCCATCTTGTCCCTATCCAAACTTATCTTACGTGGTACAATAGATCCCGCATCGTCCGCACCGCAGGAAGCTGTTTCCACACCCGCAGCACCCTCTGAGTAAATAACTTCTCTCAGATTATCCCGAAACATTTCAACTTTCACGCTAATCCTATGATCGTTCAAAATAGTTTCACACAACCTGAGGGGAAAATGCTGGAATGCATTTAGACGAACTATACCCCTAATGTATACAAAGATTTCTCAGTCCCGTCAGTATCCTTGTAAATATTCTGAACTCTGTCAGTAATTTTGATATAATTCATGTATTAAGGTGACTACAAATGTAAACAATACAAGGAATTCGGTTTCAATTATGTATTGTACAACTTTAACTCAATAACACAACCGCAGTGCTCAAGGTCCTGATTTGTGATGGGCGATGTGCTAAAAGCTCACGGTGCCGCCCGGTCACCCATTGTTTCACTTCAAATGAATGACGGATCTGTATTTACAGCTCATTTTCTTTTGTACGGTAAAACTCACACCCTGCCATTCGCCAAGCAACGGTAACCTGGTTTGGCCTCCTGAAGAGCAACACATTACCCAGGCTTCCAGTAAACTGCACTTGCTATTTTTTCAGCCCGTTTCCAGCTGGTGAAGATCACACTGCGAAGTGCCTTTTTGTCTTGCCTATGCTCACTCTCAGACCATCGGTGTGCACAGACTGAACAGAAATCCATCCGAACATATTTCAACAACAAGTTGTAAGATTCACTTGTCTTCCTTCTTTAGTGACGTCTTTTTCGGTTGTTTTTTTTTTCTGTTGCAGCTAATTTGTTAACAATTATTATTCTCTCACGGAGAAAATGCGGTCTTTCCAAATGCATCTCTGCCTACATGACGATGATGGCAGTGGCAGATTTATTGGTCATTCTCATCAATGTCCTTGTCTATGAGATTTTAATATTCCGCCTGTCAAATTCATTTCTGCATTATACGAGAGTCCTTAAAGCCACGGTCTACGTGTTGGCAGTCACTCTGGAACTATCACTGTGGTACACCGTCGCCTTCACCTGTGATCGATATGTTGCCATATGCTGTCAGAAGTTTAAAACAAAATACTGCAGAGTGAAGATTGCCAGAATCCTGGCAGCAGTAATACTGGCAGTGCTTTGTTTGGAGAATATACCTTTCTTGTTTGCATTTCAGCCTCAAAAAATAATTGGAAATATTTCTTGGGGTATTCGCCCGAAATTGGACATCTTCCACTCTCCAACTTTTGTCGCATTCAGCAGATTCAAATCCTTTCAAAACTTGCTGTGCGTATTTGGTTTAATATTTCTATTTAATGGGATGACAGCCAGGCATATCTTGGTGGCCAGCAAATCCCGGAGGGGCTTCCGAATCCATAAGAGTAAGAGTGAACGTGACACGGAAATGGAGAACAGAAAAAAGGGCATCGTGTTACTGTTCTGTGTGTCGGGCAGCTTCATGATATTTTGGCTGCCGTCGACAGTGACGCATTTTATCGCCAGTCTAACCATGTATTCTGATCGCGACTATTACTCTGCCCGATATATTGCTGCTGAAACCGGGACTCTGCTCACGAATATGAGTTCCTGTACAAACACGTGTATTTATGCAGCGACCCAAACTAACTTCAGGAGAGAGTTAAAGGCTTTGATACTGTCTCCATGGACCCTTATCCGGGCATTGACCAAGACAAATGTAAGTTCATCTAAGGATCTCTCCCCTAAGTAGAATTCAGTCCCAGCTCGCACACGTCCTACAACAGGAAACATCTTGTAAAGGATCTGCGCTTTCAGTTTGATAATAAGGTAAACATTCTCATATAAAACATCGCGATGCTCGGTAACTTAAAGTGCCTCATTCGTATCTAATAAGAATTAGCTCAACGTAGAAATAAAATGTATGAATGCGTGGAATTGGCCGGATGGAATCGAGTATTGAATTAGGACAAGAGCCATTTCAATGTTAAAGAAACCAAATTATTTGTGCCCAACATTGGATCTCTGTAAAGCAGCAGAGAGCTACGGTCAATAACATTCTTATTCCATGTTTCCCGATCTGTCAAGTTGTATCATCTGCAACAGCGAAAATGAGGGACAAAAACTGTACGAATACTGCATAACCGTCTCCAAAAACGTTAGCAGGAATTGAGAATAGAAAATATTCTTTCTCGATAATTAGTAGAAGAATACAAATTTAGGAAGTAAATTGTCTGTGTCATTTAAGCTTACGTTGTGTTGTTCTATTTGCTTCCTGATCCGCAGTGCCACTTAGCTGAAACAAAACCTCTTCAATTGAACACTCCACCCATTGGCAATAGAAGACAATCTTCCATTCTCGATCCTCTATACATTATACTCGAGGTTACTTCGCAATATGTCAGTTTATGGAAATTGGCCCTTACAGAAGACAGAGATCAACACCTAAATATTTGAGTACCTTCTGTGAAAACTAATAAATAAGCACACGATGCATTGTTTTTCAAATTTATTTTCTTAAATCATGTGCAGATGACCCACATTCACTTTTTAATTAAATCTCAATATGGTTCATATCTTAGGGAGGTAATACTATCACCAACACTCCACAGTTCGCTCGGGAACCCCATCCCCACAGTGCCGGGATTGCGTGAAAACAGATTTATTCAGGATATTAACACGGGCCACGCGAAGCTGATTCTCACCTGGTCTAAAGGGTACTGAGGCAAAGCAATCTCGCATTTACCTTCCACAAGCTTCAATGCCCTTCAATCTTGTCGATCTGTCTGCCTGATTTAACACAGCTCATTGTCAAGAGGATTGAACGTGTCGAAGCGGGTGCCTTCCTGAGTGACTCCCATTTGCCTGTGTTTAGACAACAATCCTCTCAAAGCTTTCAAAACATGATCTTGTCCAAATGCCAAAGAGACATTCCAATTACATTGCCTGAACTATTCTGACTGGCATCTCGTTCCTTGTGCCCACCACACTGAAAATTGTGTTCCTCAGGAACCACTTTAAAACTTCACCTATGCGCATAAAACTATAACCACTAGTCCTAGAATTCACTCGGCTGGAGAAATGCTGATTGTCTACATTATGCTGTCTCAACGTAGTTTATATAAATCTTTATATATTCACCCTTCAGCCTCTACCGCAGAACAAAAAAAAACTATCCATACTTCCCGTTTACCTCAAACTCCAAGTTCCAATTACATCATTGTGAATCCTTTCTGCGTCCTTTCGAAGCTTAAACATTACGTGAGCAGTTCCCACTAAAATTCACCCTTCTGCGAATTTTAACAGATTGCACTCTTTGTTCCCATACGTCGCAGGGGCAGGTGTAAACGTAGGAACTATTTTCCGTATCTGTTCGGTTGATGTCAATAATAAAATGGACTTGTTGCTGCGGATCTGAATATTGCGAGAGAGCCGCAGAATGACCTTCCGAGACACACGCTGTATCTTCGGATTAACTACATCCTTACTCTTCGTGATGTTTACACTTATCAGGGGATTATCAGCGTGTGAGTTCCGGCTACCTCGTCATCCAGTGACATCACTGACAATTACAACAACAATCTCTGACGCTTGTATTAATACTGTTACTAAATGGAATCACTGTTCTGACGCTCAGTCTCTCGAATCTCTCTTTCCTACGGGGTCAGACTGTCCTAAACGTCCATTGATACCATGAAGTTGTTCCGGGACAGTAGGCAAAGCAAGGAAAAATGTTATCCTTGCCGAGGATTTGACTATTTTAAATTAATCTGTGTTAATAAACTTTGCTAGTTCCGGTGTTCTTTGTTGTTTTAATGTAGAAGTTAAACAAAAACGTATTTTCTATAAATAAGCCGTGGCGGGTGGACCCACACCTCGTAGAGAGTTGTTTATATTCCGCCGAATGCGAATAAACCACGAGGAGCAGTGCCAGCGAGAATTGCCACGGACCACGGTAGGCGTCTTTCCCTGGGGTAGCATTGGTAGACTATTAGGCCGGTAGACTTTTGTAAACAGCAAATGCTGGGCAGTCAGTTTGCTTTCCACCCGGTCGATGGCACAATGAAAGGTACGATTGGGTGCAGGAGAGGTGGGTTTCACCTATAGTGTGGTACCGACATAGAGTGATCAATCGCTCCACGTGCGGAAAATGCTAGATCTTCCACTCTGTGGACAGGGAGAAAAACGTTATGATGATTGAGAGTTGGTGCAATGGCTGAGGTGTGATGTTCAGGCTCACCTTGCACAGGACACATTGTGACGTCCGGAACAGGGGGTGTCTGCGGGTCACATTACATTTCCCGGTTTTGCTGCTCTAGCGCCAGGGAGAGAGTCAAGCACTGTTGCGGTATTAGTGCAAGGTCTTTGTTGAAGCGCACATGGAACAGTGTGGAGTCAACCCTGTGGTTCGAGGACCGGCAGATCCCAGCTGTCTTTAGACTTCTGCCCATCTATCACAAAAATTCCCTCCTCACCACCCATCGACTTACCTCTCCCGGGCTCTGGCCTCCACAGCCGTCTGTAGCACTGAATTCCACAGATTCACCAGCCTCTGGCAAAATATATTATTCCTTATCGCTGCTTTGAATGGATGCTCTTTTATTTTGAGGCTGTGCTTTCCCGCCCCCCTATTGGCAACATCCCCTCCACATCTACTGTATAGGATTTTGACATTCACTACGTTTCAATGAGACTCCTCCCCCATCCCATCCCAGCTCATTCTTCTAAATGCCAGAAAGTACAGGACGATAGCTATCAAAAGTTCCTCTTATGCTGAAACTTACACTTACAGATTTCACTCTGACTCTGTTCTGCGCCTCACCAATGATAGACATCTATCCTTAAATAAAGGTCGCATAAGTACTATAGCTGTTGTCTGACCAATGCCTTATCAAGCCTCAACTGTATTTTCATGCAATTCATTTCCATTTTTACCAGCCACACAGCGCCATGTCCTTTGGTCTCGCTGCCTTTCAAAATCGTCATGTCTTAATTGTAATTCTTCGTTCCCTTTTGCTTTCCCGCGAGCTTCTCACTGTATTTAACTCTGTGCCTTATTATTATTGTTTTCAACTGAGCCCGCTGCATACTCTCAATGTGAGGCCTATCAGCTTCCGGCCACTCACAGGGGCACAGAATTAGTCTCCGCGTGAACTCTGGGTCAGCACCCCATCCAACTACGAGACTTTCGAGCAATCCCTTCTTCATCTTCCTGTGTGGGAACAGATCAGGTCCTCTTCTATTCCCTTATGCTGTATTGAACACAACTCAGTCAGGGGGTTACAAAGTCCTGCATTCATGCCCTTCCGTACTTCTGTATTGAACAATCAAACCTTTCAGATGTTCCAGACTGTCAATAAAATCTGAGCTGCTGTGACTCACTGAGCTCATATTACGTAGTCTTTCTTTAATGTGTGTGTGTGTGAGGGAGGGGGCGGGGATGGAGTATGCTGCGGTGTCTGACTTTGAGGTCTTCCAGCCAGTTGTTGAATTTTTCAGCAATTTAACATCACTGCTGCAATCACGGTAAACAACATCCCCAAGACAACGAATATCACTATTAGTTTCCAAAAAAAAAGAAGCCCCATGTGACCTTTAAAGGTCTGTGCAATTCAGCCCCGAATATCAGCAGCAGACCATATATCCGGGTCCGTCCTAACAGGACACTGCTGATATCACAGCGACAAGCAAGGGCTCGCTAAATTCGCTGGGGTTACTGGTAAACCAGGAGCGTGGCTGCGTTACAGCAGAAGACGGGGCGGGGTGTATAATCGGAGACAGGGGATGCTAATTCATTGAAATGTTCACATCTACATACACTCAGGCCTGGTGTCTATTCCCGCAGAGACCTCAAGTCCTTAATCAAGGTCAGACTAAAGACCTGCGCTCAGACCCTGAAACAGATTGAAGAGCGAAGTGGAAATAATCAGTTTTCCTAAGAGGGGAACACGGTTAATATTTCAACAATACTGAAATGCTAAAGTCATATATACATACAACCGTTCGGCCTTTGTACGTCAGGCAAACTTGTATTTGCCCACGTGATATCACCCCATTAGTCCACATCAGAATCATATCCTTATAGGCCTCGCCTACTTATATGCCCAACTAATTGTCTTTTAGACGACGTAATTGCGTCTGATCCCTCCTCTGGCGAAATTTCAGATATTAACATCTGTTTGGATTGGGGTGTAGAACTGTTATTGTTCTTGTAGCCTAATTTTCCTCTGTGATCTTGTATTTTTATATATTCGACTACATACACATAATTGTTCAGTGAATTTGTCATTGCCCGGTCAGTGCAGTCTGCATTTCGGTTCACGGGCTGGTCTATCGATCCTTGTTCCGGGTTTTCCTGCTTTCTCCCTTGCTCTGTTGGGTGCTTTAATTGAGGCACCTGATTCTCATTTCGGTCTGGCACATAAATACCTCTGCAAACCAGGGAGTTTTTGCTGGACTGTTCCCTTCCCTTTCCTTCCCCTTCCTTCTGAAGCCCTGCTTGAAGCCTTACCTGAACCCATGCCTGAAGTATCGCCTATGACTGCACTCTTGTTCATGCTAATCAACTCAATCATCATAGTCGCAGAGGACACAACAGTGATTGGACTAATCACAAAGTCGAATGAATCTACAGACAGAGAGGATGGACTTCAACCTTCCACACAACATCAAGAAGACAGAGGAAAGAAACATGTGCCTAGAGCCGGAAGTGGTAGCGAAGGTCGCAAATGAATGTTTTACATAAATATTCACCAGTGCAAAGCTTCTCAACAGATTTGGTGCCGTGGACCAGTACTATTAAGCCAGTATTCCGTAGACCACAGAGTAATTGGTTCATTGTATTATTGAAAGAGAAGATCCCCTCTGCTGCCAGATTCTTCACCAATTGTGCAATCCTAAACAATTTCCGATAGCTACTACTTAGATGTTGACCCTTCGAAGACCCCGTACCACAGATATTCCGAGATATACGAGAAACCCGGATGCAGCAGAGGCTCGCTTCATGACTGAAGAACTGAAAAGGAAATATCTGTTGCTCGTTCACAACCTTACCGCATCTCTTTTAAGCTCGGTTAACCATTTTGTATGAACAGTGGATGCATATCTGAGATACTTTCTCCTGCAGAGAAGCGAATCTTTTTCCATCTGATAAACTCAAAATGATACCAAATGAGATTTTCTGCCTAGATATCCAAATGTTTCTTAATTTATCTCTCTCTGACTGTCATGGTCCGGTCCGTGAAGTCCGCATTCCGGTTCACGTTCCGGTCCATCGTTCCTTATTCCAGGCTTTCCAGTTTTCAACGGTTTCCGTTGAGGCACCTGATCTCGTTTGGGCTGGCTTCATAAATAGCTTCAGGATTCAGCCTCTGGCTGCTGGACTGTTCCCTTCCCTTCTCTTCCCCTCCCCTTCCTTCTGAAGCCTTGCCTGAAGCCTTGCCTGCAACCTTTACCTGATGCCTTGGCCGGAAGACTTGCCTGCAGCCTTGTCGGCGTCTTCGCCTGGATCTCTGTCAAGTTCTACCGCCGGAGCAAGACCGGAGCCTTGGTATGCCAAGATAAGGAACTGTCTATCGTTGTTTGGAACTGTCTGTTTCTGTCCTCGCCTTCGCTAGGTAGGTCCGGCCGTGTGCTGCTACTTTGAATTAGGAACAGTCTGTGTATCCTCGCCTTCGCTAGGTAGGTCCGGCCGTGTACCGCTACCTTAAGTTGGGAACTGTCTGTGTTAACGCCTTCACTAAGTAGGTCCGGCCGTTTGCCGCTACCTTTTGTTGCCAACCGCCTCTCTATGTTCTGGGTACGAGCCCGGCCCCACGTCCCGCTCCAAAGGAGGGGTCCTGACTCCGTATAGAGGCCCGGCCCCAAGTCCTGTTCCCAAGGAGGGGTCCCGGCTCTGTGTTCTGTTTTCCTGTTCTCCCAAGACCACATCAAGGCTTCGGCTTCTCGTCCTGTCCATGTGCTTTGTCCTGTGCAGGAGTTCCTCGTCTAGTCCTGTAGCCAAGCCTCGAAGAACCCAAGCCTCGTCTAGTCCTGCAGCCAAGCCTTGAAGAACCCAAGCCATGTCCTGTCCTGTAGCCACGTCATGTCCTCGCCTAGTTCCGGGGTCAAGACGCAGGTTCTGGGTCCTTATCCAGTCTCTGGCTCGGAGTCCAAGTCCAGGCGCCAAGTTCCCAGTTCCTTGTCCTGGTCCCGCTTTCCTAGCCAAAGTCATAGCCTAAGTCTGTGTTCCTGTACCAGTTCCTAGTCTATGTCCTATCCCGTCCCTAACTCTAGTCCAGTCCAGTTCTTTGTTCTTCAGTGACTGCGTCTTCCATTTGGCACCGCCACCATCGCCCCCGTTATGACACTGACTCGCGGCACGTGGGAATTGATTGGTACGAAACGGTTTAATGTATTGTGCGAAATGTCTTTGCAATTATGCCGTATAACGCTCTGGCCGTCGGCACATTTTAGAGGTCATTCAGTTTATTACTTTATCATTTTCTGTCAGAGTCATCTGATGTTAAGATACTCCCGCAACTAGCATCGATTTAAGTACATACACTCAGTCCACGTATATAAATTAACCCTATGTTTTTACTACCTCATTGTACGTTTTATTTTATAGTATAAGTTTATATTGATATTTATTGCGTTTTTAGACTTACTTTATTTTTTTACAGCTGCATCGGCATCAGGTAATAATGGTTTCGTTCTCCATTATGTTCGTGGGTGACAATAAACAATCCCAATGACAATAAACAATCCCAATATTTGAGAATTAATATCGGGTTGGAGTCACAGAGAGGGACAGACTGATCAGAGAGAGAACAATTAATGGCGAAAATGCACAAGCGAAACAATAGTTGGCGGCATTCTATTACATTTAAATATCGATGTTTCCGAGACAAGATTATTGAATGAAAATTATTGAACTAAATTCAAGTGAACGCTCCTGTGGGATCTTTAATCATACATCCCAGGGTCATTATTCCCTGAGCGGTGATATTCAACAACTTCACAATCAGCACAAAAATGTTTGCCGAACAACTTTCGAGTTGCTGTTCCAGTGAAGCCATTGAAAGTGTGCTGGAGTGGGCGATGTTGAAGGACGAGTGATATCAGAGATCAAAGCTCGGAACATCATAATGAAACACAGTGCATGAGCACAAGGGACATTCAGACATAGCGTAATGATTACGGTTCTCAGCTCACGGCTGTCCAGACACATCTATCAGGGCAATGCTGAAAGCTGTCAAAATACAGATATCAACAAGGATCATTATTTAAAATGCAGAATATGGCAGAAAGATTGGTGCGAAGTTAGTCATCTGAGCAGTTATAGCTAAAATTCACCACGGGAGCAAGTATATATATATATTTGGGGGGGGGGGCGTGGGGCGAAGGGGGTGTCGTGTGGGCAGAGAGACTCCGGATTCGAGTAAAATGAAATTCCCACTGGCAATTGAAGGGTGGCGGGCACCTGTTCGGCAGGTATACCAGGTTATTTGTGCTCCTAGTTCACCAGCGCTGAGGGTGAACCTCGTAATGTGATAGAGCGAACAAGATAGGTTACGTTGGTGGCATGTTACCATTATCTTCAGTCACCAGTTAGCGTAGCTTCCAAAATAAAGCTTCGGATGCAAAGGAGCTGAAGTAAAAAAAAAATCACATGGATGACATCGGGACAAGGAAGAGCACCTGGCCAGTGTAGGCTCCTTCCCCAGGGTTTACATTCTTTGGTTATTCATTGGTGTGGTGCGGGGTGGAGTGTGGTGTCTGGGAAATTACTACGTGTTCACTCAGGTTTTCGGTTGTGTAAATTCACCTGTGTTTCAGCTGATACAGTAAGTACAGAATGTGCCTGTGCCTAACTGATCATTATTACTAAGGGGGTAATCCTTCACTCAGCATAAAGTGGTGTTAAATTGGACAACAATGTCGTGCACCAAATTCCCTTCAAAACAATGTGTATAATGTCCTCCGTTTAATTAAAACTTCACAACATACGCAACTTAAAAAAAAACTTGGTGTACAAACTCGTGTGCTACTATGCTAAAGTGACTACTGAAGGATTATTGCCATGACGATTCAGGTAACATTGAAGGATTTGTAATGTGACAGGATATTTCTTCGTAGATATGCAGAACATTATCTATTTAGCAACTCTGATTTTGGAATTATTGTATAGACTGTTGGTTTCATTTCATGACCCCTAACAACTGGATCTTCCACCATACTGGCAGTGTCACAGTGAAAATTGATGTAGAATACTTTTTCCGGACCTCCGCCATTCAATTATCTCCCATGCTACCGCTTGGTCATCGCTTTCCTGCGGTCCAATATCCACTCTTGCCTTTCTTCCAGAGTGTATCTCAAGAAACTTTTGTTAACTTCTTTAATTTTATTGGCTTCCATATTTTTTTTTTACTTCTTAATGACTTATTGGTTGCCTTCCGTTGGCATCAGAAAATCATCATGCTTCCCAGTAATTCTTGCTGTATTGCAAACCTACTCTATGGCTATTATGTTGGCTTTGACTTCTCTTGTTCGCCATGGTTGTACCATCTTTCCTTTAGAAGACATCTCCTCTTTCGGAAGCATATATCCTGTGTCTTCCAGATACCTTCCGGAAATTACAGCCATTGCTGCCGTGCTGTTCATTGCTGCCAGTGTGCTTTTCCAGGCCAATTTTGGCCAGCTCTTCTCTCATGCCGATATAATTCCATTTACTCCATAGTAATCCTAATGCATCCCACTTTAGCTCTTTCTTCTCAAATTTCAGGGTGAATTAGATCAGACTGTGATCAATTTCTCCAAAGCGTTCTTTGATCAATCTCTCCAATTAACTCCGGCTCATTACACAGTCCAGAATCGTTGATACCGCAGTGGGCTTAACTTCGAGCTACTCTTAAAAAAAAACATCACGTAGACATTGTTGAAATTCTCACTGTTGGAATCCAGCACCAACATGATTTTCCCAGTCTTGCTGAATATTTAAATCCCTCATGACGATTGTAATATTAACCTTTAGGCATGGAGTTCTATCTCCCGTTGTAATTTGTATAGCACATCCCTACTCTTGACTGTGGGGTCTCTCTAAAAGTCACATTAAGATCCTTACGGTTCGTTAGCTCTATCCACAATGATACAACGCCTTACGACCCTGTATTACCTCTTTCCAATGATACGGTTTCATTTTGAACCAACACAGCAACACCGCCCCTTCCACATTCTTTCCTGGACATTTGCTGCAATGTATATCAGTCACATTAAGCTCCTAGCTATAATTTCCGTTCTATGATTCATTTCTTCTTTCCACAGCTTACACACGTATGCCAATATGTAGCTCTGCTGGAAGTTCTTCTACAATATCCAGTGAACAACACGCATTCAAATATAACACGATTAGTCCGGTATTCGCCCATTTCAATTTTGTCCACCTTTTTTATCTTGCATTCATCTTCTTGATAGCAATTTTGATCCATCATCAGTCTTTCCCTTCCAGCGGTCTCGTTACACATTGTCTCTGTTTCTCAAACAACTGCCGCATCTTCAGCATTATCACACCGGTTCCCTGCCCCATGCCAAATTAAGATAAACTGACCAGAAAAAAACTCGATCCAACCTGCCCACTAGGACATTAGACCCCGGGTGTAACTTGTCGTACCCTCCCCAGAATCTCTTCCACAACCTCAAATACAATTTCATTTTGATCGTTAATGTGAATGAGAAAAACGGCAAAAAATCGCCCCCGTGTTCGAGGTCTCCAGGGATAATCAGCACTCTTCAAAGATCGCCTGTTTGGCGTCAATGATCGCGTAACCAGGACTTGTGATATACCGCATCTGCTCATAGGACCATACTTACCTACTCCCACATCTGCACCTGGCCCTGACCGGTGGGGTGGAGGGGGAGTAGTGGGCGAAGCAGATGGACTAACCATACTCACGTGTGAACTGCAGGCTGGCGGAGGAAAGGGGCGATTTACATCTCTTTAATTTGGTTTATCCGCACAAAATTAATTCCGGACATTGTTCAGTGGAGCAGTGCATAAAGAACCTAAAGTATGAAAGGAGGTCCAGCTTGTATCCAGTGGTGCAGATCATGGAACGCATGGGGTAGTATAATAATATCGAGTCTACATCAATTACAGCTTTATAAGGCAGCTTCTTGTTCTGATCTCGCATACTGGTAATGACATAGGAAATATAATTGTTGAAATATTATGTATGCACGCATTTAACATATTTAAACACTTAAACGTATTGTGAAGATTGTTCCTAATAAATGTTCAGGTTTGCTTTGATTCAACCTGGCTGTGTACAACAACAAAGCGAATTATTGCACATCACAAATCAGATTAATTGCAGTCAGGAATAGTAGTAGTTAAGCGGTTTCAGTTCAGCACATGCCGAATTATGAAATACGCCACATGTTTGCAAAAGATAAAATAAAACACGCTATTGCTGAAGATCTTGGAATGATTTGTAAACATTGCTCCAAAAGAGAAAAGGAAGAGTTCATTGCAAATGCGGATGGATGTGAAACACAGTCTTGATGAATCTGTCCGAAGTCTCAGCCGATGACAATCAAACTCATCTCTCCGACCTGATGGAGAGCCACTACCTGGATTGGAACTGCAGAACAGCGGATACGAAGCAGACACAATGAGTGTCATGCTGGAACTTCAGAAAGATTACGGGCTCTTGCTTTCAATAAGCAGATTTTTCTACACTTTCAAAGTACGTCACTCGGCAGAACTATTCGACTAAAGATCTTACTAGCTCTTCTTTGAGTTAGTCCTGATGAAGTGTCGCGGCCCGAAGCGTCGACTGTACCTCTTCCTAGAGATGCTGCCTGGCCTGCTGCGTTCACCAGCAACTTTGATGTGTGTTGCTTGAAGTTCCAGCATCTGCAGATTTCCTCGTGTTTGCGACCAAAGATAATGTCCAACTATCATTGATCCCATTGTCACGCGTTACGAAGGGAGAGTGCGACAACATTCGTAATATACTGAATTGTTAATGCCCGCTCACATGCAGCAAATAAAGCTGCTCAGTGCTCAGCAAGATACAAAACTGCACAGTCAGTACGATAATATTGGTATTATTGATGGGATTTCTAGCAAATAAACATCAAGATCATATGATGTTTCTTTTGCACAAGGATATTAGTAAACATTCAAGCTGCTGGGGAAGAAGGCTCGTTGTCTGTTCTTTTTATCATTACATCGGGTTGTGGTACAATCCGGGCAGACCAGAGAAAGCGAGTGTTTATGGAATATATGATCACATAGTACGGACAAAAGTAATTTGTTACACTTACAACGAAGACATTAGTGACTTCTACTTTAATTTAATACTGGTCACTGTTCATTTGATAAGGAGTCTGAAGTTGCATAATCATATGCCGCTTGTATTCAGTTGCTAGACGGAACGGTGCCGACAGGAGAGTCTAATGATATCCTTCTACGGCACTGAATGTCCAATGGTTTATAGACCGTGAAGCAAGTATGCTTCTATGATGTTTTGTATGACAACGAAATATACAATTTTAAAGCAGACTCTGCCGGCCGTCCCTTCGCTCACGGAACCCCGGCCACCCGCAGCCCTCTGCGTAATCCGTCCCCTTGTGGGGGGGGGGGGGGGGGCTCTCTACCAGTCCGATCATCCACCCGGGACATCTCAGTTCTCAGTTCTGCCTCCATCTCCTTCACCATCTCCTTTACCGTTGGGCTGGCCGCGGTCACTTCACCACAAGGGGCTACTACCGTGGACTTTACCTGCTGACGGAGTGCTCCCGCGCCTCCGATACGTTCTCTTCCTTCCGCACCTCTCTGAGCAGCTCAACATATGAGGGAGGAGGGCGCGTTTTACGGGACTGTCGGAGACCCCAAGCAATCGTGTCCTGGGAATGGGCGCGCTTGGCTCTCCGATCCGTCCTTAACTTATCCACCTCAGCCGCCTGAATGACGCCCCGGCGACGCAAACAATTTAACTGCCGAAAAATGTAAGCAGAAAGCTTCTTCCCATTTTCCTGGCGCATATTTTGAAACCCTCCATAAGTTCCAGTGGGCTCCCTGTCGTACCAAAAGCGCTCTCTAATGCGTGTAGATACAGCACTCAGCAAGTGTAGCAGAGGGTTGGCTTGTTTTCACGGCTCTCACTATATCAGCCGCCAACACCTTCAAACCTTCAACCAATCTGTGTTGCTTTTCGTCATCAGAGCACTGCCACTCATCTAACAACTGAGAGATCTGCTCCACACACGTCTCATACTACTTTCCCCCTCGGGAGTGCACATAATTCCACGGAATATTCTTAGCCTCTGGCGGGAACCCTCTGCCTATGCACTGGACCACTTATTCGCCAGGGAAGTAAGGGCTGATCCCAACTCAGAAGTGTTACTCTTGACTGGAGGACGTGGACTAATTAAATTTTCCAAATCCGACCACTCTTTCCCCTCATTCCTCAGGTATGAGAGAACCCTGCCTCTGAAATCACCGGCCCAGCTACGGGCAACTCAGACTGTGACCCAGACTACTCGGCTTCCGCCTTCTTCTCGTAGAGCATAGAACATATAACAGTACAACACAGTGCAAGCGCTACGGCTCACAATGTTGTGCCAACCCTTAAACCCTGCCTCCCATTTAACCCCCAACACAATTTCCTCCATATACCTGTCTAGTAGTCTAATAAATTTCACTAGTGTATCTGCTTCCAAAACTGACTCAAGCAGTGCTTCCACGCACCAACCAGTCTCTCAGTCAAAACCCTTCCTCTGATATCCCCCTTGAACTTCCCGCCCCATACCTGAAAGCCATGTCATCTTGTATTGAGCAGTGGTGCCTCGGGGAAGAGGCGCTTGCTGTCCATTCTATTTATTCTTCTTAATATCTTGTATACCTCTATCATGTCTCCTCTCATCCTCCTTCTCGCCAAAGACTGAAGCCCTAGCTCCCTTAATCTCTGATCATAATGCATACGCTCTAAAGCAGGCAGCAACCTGGTAAATCTCCTCTGTACCATTTCCAATGCGCCCGCATCCTTCCTATAGTGAGGTGACCAAAACTACACACAGTACTCCAAGTGTGGCCTAAACAGAGTTTGATAGAGCTCCTCCATTACCTCGCGATTCTTAAACTCTATAATTCGACTTATGAAGCCTAACACCCCATATCCTCTTTTAACTACCCTATCTACCTGTGAGGCAACTTTCAGTGATCTGCAGAAATATACCCCCAGATCCCTCTGCTCCTCCACACTACCAAGTATCCTGCCATTTATTTTGTACTCTGCCTTGGAATTTGTCCTTCCAAAGTGTACCACCTCACACTTCTCCGGGTTGAACTCCATCTGCCATTTCTCATCTCACTTCAGCATCCTATCAATGTCTCTCTGCAATCTTCTACAATCCTCTACACTATCTACAACACAAGCAACCTTTGTGTAGTCTGAAAGCTTGCTAACCCACCCTTCTACCCCAAAATCCAGGTCGTTAATAAAAATCACGAAAGGTAGAGGTCCAAGAACAGATCCTTCTGGGACACCACTGGTCACAACCCTTCAATCCGAAAGTACTCGCTCCACCCCGACCCTCTGCTTTCTGCAGGAAGCCAATTCTGAATCCACCTGAGCAAGCTTCACTAGATACCATGCCTTCTGACTTTCTGAATAAGCCTACCGAGTGGAACCTTGTCAAGTGCCTTACTAAGATCCACATAGATCACATCCACTGAACTATCGTCATCTATATGCCTGGTCACCTCCTCAAAAAACTCTATCAGGCTTGTTAGACACGATCTGCCCTTCACAAAGCCATGCTGACTGTTCCTGATCAGACAATACTTCTCCAAATGTCCATAGATCCTATCTCTAAGAATCTTTTCCAACAGCTTTCTCACCACAGACGAAAGGCTCACTGGTCTATAGTTACCCGGGCTATCCCTACTACCTTTCTTTGTACAAAGTGACAACATTTGCCTCCCTCCAATCCTCCGGTCTCATTCCCGTGGACAACGAGGACAAAAAGATCCTAGCCAAATGCTCAGCCATCTCTTCCCTCGCCTCGTGCAGAAGCCTGGGGAACTTTCCAAAAGTCCCCGGGGAATTATTCGTCCTAATGTATTTTAACAAGTACAAAACCTCCTCTTCCTTAATATCAACATGTTCCAGAACATCAAACTCACTCATATTGTCCTCATCGTCATCTAGTTCTGTCTCATTTGTGAATACCGAAGAGAAGTGTTCATTGAGGACCTCGCTCACTTCCACAGCCTCCAGGCACATCTTCCCACCTTTATCTCTAATCGGCCCTACATTCTCTCCTCTCTTCCTTTTGTTCACCACATAATTGAAGAATGCCTTGGGCTTTTCCTTTACCCTGCTCGCTAAGGCCTTCTCATGCCCCCTTGTTGCTCTTCTCAGACCCTTCTTAAGCTCCTTTCTTGCTTCCCTACATTCCTCAATAGACCCATCTGATCCTTGCTTCCTAAACCTCATGTATGCTGATTTCCTCAACCTGAATAGATTTTTTTTTTTTACCTCACTTGTCACTAATAGTTCCTTCACCCTACCATTCTTTATCTTCCTCACCGGGACAAATTTATCCCTAACATCCTGCAAGAACTCCGTAAACATCGACCAGATGTCCATAATATATTTCCCTGCAAAAACGTCATCCGAATTCACACCCGCAAGATTTCGCCTTATAGCCTCATGAATTGCCCAATTAAAAACTTTCCTGTCCTCTCTGATTCTATCCTTTTCCATGATAATGCTAAAGGCCGGAGAGCGGTGGTCACTGTCCCCCAGATGCTCACCCACTGAGGGGACTGTGATCTAACCCGGTTCGTTCTCCCTAACAGTATGGACTGGCCATGGCCCCGCCTCACGTGTGGCACCGATAGACACTGGCTGTCCCACCGCCGTTACGTCAGGGCTAGTCTGAAATAAAACGAGGTCTGAGTCCGTCATTTTATCAAACCTTTCCGCTACGATACAACTTTGCTAACAGCTTTACCCATACTCAAAAATCGAATTAACAAATCATCCGGGGTACGAATATCCACCCCACTTAACACGGACGCATGAATTACCGGCAACCCCATGGAGGGACGTCACTGCTCCATCCCAGCAACATCCATACCAGCACAGATTTAAACAGGGCGATCACGCAGCATCCAACGAAATCAATCTAGTACCTTTAGGCTTGCCCAGCTCGTGTTCGTCTAGGGGAATCCGCCTTTGGCCCCGCTGATCTGGGAAATCACGTTTGTGTGGACGCTACGTAATGTACCGCTCTGTTACAAACCTACAGCGCAAACTATCGGACAGTAGACTATATGCATTAAATGATTGAACATTATGAAACTTAATCTGAATATAGGGTTAGGAAGGAAAATTTAAAATGGTCCAATTCTGGGAAAAGTCAAAAGTGCACGTTGGAGCTCACTCAGTCGTCATTCTTCCACCATCAATCTTCTCCAAGCGTCGTCGATCTTCCAACCCTTAGAGCTCAGTCCACTCCGTCCCGTGGTCTACCAGCTCTCTCCACACACGTCTTCCCTCTTTAGCTCTCCTCGACATAAGACCGTGAAGAACATCGCTCCAGATTCACAAGACAGAGCAACAATCTCTGATTAGCTAACATGCATAATCACAGTCCTGTTATCTCCAGCCATAACACAAACATTGCTGCTACAGAGACACCGTTACCTCAGCAGTGTACATTACAGAGAAGGCATTACATTAGCCTTAGCTGGGAAACATTATAAAGAAGCCATTACTTTAACAGTGAATCGTTACAGCGTGTTTCATATATAACTGTTCTAACCTTTAACACGTGTCCAAAACCTCCTTCGTTTGAAAACACCTCGGCGTCAAATCAGAAAACAATAATTAATGAATTTGAACATAGCGGAGAAACATTTATCCTTTTCGGAAAACTGTCAAATATTGCCATCACATGTTTCAGGGTGGAGTCGCTAACGACACGGGTATAGTATCTACACTGTTAAACATGGTAGTAACGGAATACTATCATTGGCATGTTACTGGCAGCGGAATAAAGAATGACCACTTCCTGAAGTGGGAGGGTGAGGAGCCAGAGGTCGTGGTACATATAGGTACCAATGACATAGGTAGGAAAAGGGATGAGGTCCTGAAAGGAGAATATAGGGAGCTAGGAAGGGAGTTCAGAAAAAGGACCGTAAAGGTAGTAATCTCGGGATTACTGCCTGTGCCACGCGACAGTGAGAGTAGGAATGCGATGAGGTGGAGGATAAATGCGTGGCTGAGGGATTGGAGCAGGGGGCAGGGATTCAAGTTTTTGGATCATTGGGACCTCTTTTGGCGCAGGCGTGACCTGTACAAAAAGGACGGGTTGCACTTGAATCCTAGGGGGACCAATATCCTGGCAGGGAGATTAGCGGGGGCTACTGAGGTGACTTTAAACTAGAATGGTTGGGGGGTGAGAATCAAATTAAAGAGACTAGGCATGAGGAGGTTAGTTCACAACAAGGGGATGCGAACCAGTGCAGAGAGACAGAGGGGTGTAAAGTGAGGGTAGAAACAAAAAGTACTATGGAGAAAAGTAAAAGTGGCAGGCCGACAAATCCAGGGCAAGCATTAAAAAGGCCACTTTTCAGCATAATTGTATAAGGGCTAAGAGAGTTGTAAAAGAGCGCCTGAAGGCTTTGTGTGTCAATGCAAGGAGCATTCTTAATAAGATGAATGAATTGAAAGTGCAGATTGTTATTAATGATTATGATATATTTGGGATCACAGAGACATGGCTCCAGGGTGACTAGGGATGGGAGCTCAACGTTCAGGGATATTCAATATTCAGGAGGGATAGACATGAAGGAAGAGGAGGTGGGGTGGCGTTGCCGGTTAAAGAAGAGATTAACACAATAGAAAGGAAGGACATAAGCCGGGAAGATGTGGAATCGATATGGGTAGAGCTGCGTAACACTAAGAGGCAGAAGACGCTGGTGAGAGTTGTGTACAGGCCACCTAACAGTAGTAGTGAGGTCGGAGATGGTATTAAACAGGAAATTAGAAATGTGTGCAATAAAGGAACAGCAGTTATAATGGGTGACTTCAATCTACATGTTGATTGGGTGAACCAAATTGGTAAAGGTGGTGAGGAAGAGGATTTCTTGGAATGTATGCGGGATGTTTTTTTGAACCAACATGTCGAGGAACCAACTAGAGAGCAGGCTATTCTGGACTGGGTTTTGAGCAATGAGGAAGGGTTAATTAGCAATCTTGTCGTGAGAGGCCCCTTGGGAGGAGTGAACATAATACGGTGGATTTCTTCATTAAGATGGAGAGTGACATAGTTAATTCAGAAACAAAGGTTCGGAACTTAAAGAGGGGTAACTTTGAAGGTATGAGACGTGAACTAGCTAAGATAGACTGGCAAATGACACTTAAAGGATTGACGGTGGATATGCAGTGGCAAGCATTTAAAGGTTGCATGGATGAACTACAACAATTGTTCATCCCACTTTGGCAAAAGAATAAATCAAGGAAGGTAGTGCACCCGTGGCTGACAAGAGAAATTAGGGATAGTATCAATTCCAAAGAAGAAGCATACAAATTAGCCAGAGAAAGTGGCTCACCTGAGGACTGGGAGAAATTCAGAATTCAGCAGAGGAGGACAAAGGGCTTAATTAGGAAGGGGGGGAAAGATTATGAGAGAAAACTGGCAGGAAACATAAAAACGGACTGTAAAAGCTTTTACAGATATGTAAAAAGGAAAAGACTGGTAAAGACAAATGTAGGTCCCCTGCAGACAGAAACAGGTGAATTGATTATTGGGAGCAAGGACATGGCAGACCAATTGAATAATTACTTTGGTTCTGTCTTCACTAAGGAGGACATAAATAATCTTCCAGAAATAGTAGGGAACAGAGCGTCCAGTGAGATGGAGGAACTGAGCGAAATACATGTTAGTAGGGAAGTGGTGTTAGGTAAATTGAAGGGATTGAAGGCAGATAAATCCCCAGGGCCAGATGGTCTGCATCTCAGGGTGCTTAAGGAAGTAGCCCGAGAAATAGTGGATGCATTAATGATAATTTTTCAAAACTCGTTAGATTCTGGACTAGTTCCTGAGGATTGGAGGGTGGCTAATGTAACTCCACTTTTTAAAAAAGGAGGGAGAGAGAAACCGGGGAATTATAGACCGGTTAGCCTAGCGTCGGTGGTGGGGAAACTGCTGGAGTCAGTTATCAAGGATGTGATAACAGCACATTTGGACAGCGGTGAAATGATCGGACAAAGTCAGCATGGATTTGTGAAAGGAAAATCATGTCTGACGAATCTCATAGAATTTTTTGAGGATGTAACTAGTAGAGTGGATAGGGGAGAACCAGTGGACGTGGTATATTTGGATTTTCAGAAGGCTTTTGACAAGGTCCCACACAGGAGATTAGTGTGCAAACTTAAAGCACACGGTATTGGGAGTAAGGTATTGGTGTGGGTGGAGAATTGGTTAGCAGACAGGAAGCAAAGAGTGGGAATAAACGGGACCTTTTCAGAATGGCAGGCGGTGACTAGTGGGGTACCGCAAGGCTCAGTGCTGGGACCCCAGTTGTTTACAATATATATTAATGACTTGGATGAGTGAATTAAATGCAGCATCTCCAAGTTTGCGGATGACACGAAGCTGGGTGGCAGTGTTAGCTGTGAGGAGGATGCTAAGAGGATGCAGGGTGACTTGGATAGGTTGGGTGAGTGGGCAAATTCATGGCAGATGCAATTTAATGTGGATAAATGTGAAGTTATCCACTTTGGTGGCAAAAATAGGAAAACAGATTATTATCTGAATGGTGGCCGATTAGGAAAATCGGAGGTGCAACGAGACCTGGGTGTCATTATACACCAGTCATTGAAAGTGGGCATGCAGGTACAGCAGGCGGTGAAAAAGGTGAATGGTATGCTGGCATTTATAGCGAGAGGATTTGAGTACAGGAGCAGGGAGGTACTACTGCAGTTGTACAAGGCCTTGGTGAGACCACACCTGGAGTATTGTGTGCAGTTTTGGTCCCCTAACCTGAGGAAAGACATCCTTGCCATAGAGGGAGTACAAAGAAGGTTCACCAGATTGATTCCTGGGATGGCAGGACTTTCATATGAAGAAAGATTGGATGAACTGGGCTTGTACTAGTTGGAATTTAAAAGATTGAGGGGGGATCTGATTGAAACGTATAAGATCCTAAAGGGATTGGACAGGCTCGATGCAGGAAGATTGCTCCCGATGTTGGGGAAGTCCAGAACGAGGGGCCACAGTTTGAGGATAGAGTGGAAGCCTTTTAGGACCGAGATTAGGAAAAACTTCTTCACACAGAGAGTGGCGAATCTGTGGAATTCTCTGCCACAGGAAACAGTTGAGGCCAGTTCATTGGCTATATTTAAGAGGAAGTTAGATATGGCCCTTGTGGCTACGGGGGTCAGGGGGTATGAAGGGAAGGCTGGGGCGGGGTTCTGAGTTGGATGATCAGCCATGATCATAATAAATGGCGGTGCAGGCTCGAAGGGCCGAATGGCCTACTCCTGCACCTATTTTCTATGTTTCTATGTTTCTATGTTTCCTCTGATAAAGTGATACACCCTGGATAGAAGCCGGTGTTCGGATTTCTGTCTATAATGTTCTTTCTTCTAACACTTCAATAGTTACTGTATCCTTCCCAGACTACGCTGGGGAGGAGAGGGATGAATGGTTGTAGACTGTGGAGGAATTTGTCCAGACTTCACAAATATGCACATGTGTAACAAAACTTGTTCCCTGTTTCTAATCCCCTTGCAGTAAATGCCATTCAGTAATAATGTGATCCCAATACGGTCTGGATTTACTGGCTCAGCTCGCTGGTGTCCTGTCGTCATGTCCTCTATTCTGTTCCTATTCTCTTACCGTCTTATCACCTGGCATCTGTAACATTGGTTAGCATATTTCAACACCTGACGCTTACAAAGCGGTGCATCTATATCGTCGTTGTTGTTATCCTTCGAGTCGAGGATGATGGTCTTCGTTCTGAAGAAGTGGCCCACAGAGCGAAGACGCCTGTACGTGTATTTGTTTAACGTGTACTTGATGTTGCACTCCAAGAAGCACACGATACTTCACAAATCGACTAACTGATTCCTATGGCATGGAAACCATGACGATTGGAGCTGATGGACTTTTTTGCAGCCTTCATCCGCCTTCAGAGCCGTTGAGTTTGAAGTAACTCCGTCCGCCTGTTCCACCGTTGAGGTCTTGGTTGGATTGTTCTTTGTCATAGGTGACCCTACCAGGAGCACAGGTCAGACGGCAGCGCTCTCGGGATCTCAGGGTCACACAAGCTTCTCCACAGTGACAAGGTGACCATCCACGGAGAAAGCATATATGTATGTCCTTCCGGAATCCGAACACTATCAGATTTAATACTAGAGCCAGGTAAAAAGCGTAGAGAAACAGAATACGTTCCAGATATATAAAAACAACTTGCGTCAACGTGCCATAAAGAGATAAAGCACTTCCGGAACTCAAAATCAGTCAAAAATCTGGTATCATGAAGGGCATTAAAATAATTTATGTTTTTCCCGATTGCAAAACACGTGAATAGATGAAGTAAATTCAAGAAATAAAACATGAATTAGGGTAGACTTCAGAGCCGGACGAAGTGCCGAATACGCCGGAGAAAGTTCATCATGTCTAAACATCTGTAAATATCTCAGCTCAGGGACACTCAGGTTTATCGTGCATCACAGTTTACTAAACCTCCTCAACAGAATGGAAACCCACTGAGAGAGCCAGACGGCCTACTGATAAATGTCCCACTGTAGACATAAGATTCAATCAAACAAACACTGGTCTAACAGCGAATTAAAACTACAAAATGAAAACTGTGACGATTTAGAAATGTTTATTCATTTAAATGAATGCCTGCTCGGACAATGCAGCTGAAATGGCGAAAAAGTTCTGGCCGAAAAAAAAAAATATTTTTATGTACTGTATCTCTTCAGAGTCATTAGTAACCTCAGAATGATGCTATACGCTGATGGAAAGCTGCTTCATGATTATAACTCAAAGAAAACTAATTTAGCATCGATTGGGAGAAATGGGCAGTCGAGATATCGGGCCGAGTTCCTGAACGAGGTCCAGGAAGCAAGTGCTGGTGATGCGGAGGTGTGGAGCACGTGGGAATTTGATCAAAATCGGAATAAGAATCGGGTTTAATATTACTGTCATCTGTCATGAAATTTTGTTAATCTGCAATGTAATAATATAGAAAGGAATTAGAAAATCAATCAATTATAAATGTATTAAATATATATATTTTTAATTTTATTTATTTATAAATAAACACTCACACACACGAAGATTTAGATATATAGCTACAGATATAGAGCTAGGGCTTTACTCTTTGGAGAGAAGGAGGATGAGAGGAGACATGATAGAGGTATACAAGATAATAAGAGGAATAGATAGAGTGGATAGCCAGCGCCTCTTCCCCAGGGCACCACTGATCAATACAAGACGACATGGCTTTAAGTTAAGGGGTGGGCAGTTCAAGAGGAATATTAGAGGAAGGTTTTTTACTCAGAGAGTGGTTGGTGCGTGGAATGCACCGCCTTAGTCAGTGGTGGAGGCAGATACACTGGTAAAGTTTAAGGGACTACTAGACAGGGATATGGAGGAATTTAAGGTGGGGGCTTGTATGGGAGGCAGGGTTTGAGGGTCGTCACAACATTGTGGACCGAAGGGCCTGTACTGTGCTGTACTATTCTATGTTCTATGTTCTGTACAGTAAAATTAAAATAATGCCAAAACAGAAATAATGAAAGTGTGGTAGATTTTAATTGGTTGAATGTCCATTGCCGAATCCTATTTCAAAGCGAAAGAAACTGCTCCTGGATCGCTGCAGGTGTACTTGAAGCTCTGTACATCCTTCCTGACGATAGCAATGAGAAGCGGACATGTCCTGGGTGATGGGGGGCGGGTGGTCCTCAATGACTCTCGGCGCCTTTCTTAGTTGTCCTTCTTTGAAGATGTCTGGGACACTATGGGAGCCAGTAGCCAAGATGGAGCTGCCACATTTTGCAATTTTTTCTGTAGCTTCCTTTGATCCTGCACAATAGTCCCCCAACCCCATACCAGACAATGAAGCAGCCTGTCACGATGCTAACCATTGTACATCTGTAGAAGATTTCGAGTGTTTTAGGTGACAAACCAATCCTCAAACTCCCGAATGAAACACAGCCGATGTCTTGCCTTTTTATAACTGAATCGATGTGATGGGTCAGTTCCCTGGGTGAGTTTAGTGGCAGTAGAGAACTGGGATAAGCACAAATCCCTGACGCGCGCCAGTGTTGATGATCACCGCAGAGGAGACATCGTTACCATACCGCACAGAATGTATATTACTGGTTAGGAAATCGAGGATCGCATTGCAGAGGAAGGTACGGGGCCCAGGTTCCGTAATTTAGCATTCAGGACTGCAAGAATGATAATGTGCTAGTCAACGAACAGTATCGAGACATAGATGATTGTATTGTCCAGGTGATCAAAACTGCGTGAAGACCGTCTGCCATAGACCTATTGTGGCGATAGCCAAATTGCAGTGGGTCCAGTTCCTTGCTGAGGCATGATTTAATTCTGGGTACGACGAACCTCACCTCCCCAAAGCATTTTATCACCGTAGATGTGAGTGCTATGGACAATAATCAGTAAGGCAGCTCACACTACTCTCCTTCGTCACTGACATCATTCTTGCCCTTCTGATGCGGGTGGAAATTTAGACCATAGCGATGAGAGTGTGGAAATATTCTTGAATACAACCGGCAACTAGTAGGCACAGGCTTACAACGCCTTATAATGCTCTTGATCTGGTCTGGAGCCTTGCGAGGGTTGAAAGTCAGCTTGATATTGACCTTCCAGAAAAAGATCACAGCGTCACGGGCAAAAAATGCATCTTCGCAGATGTAGCTATTTTCTCTTTTTCAGTGCCGGCATAACAGGCGTTGAGATCGTCTGGTAGTGAAGCATTGGTGTCATTCATACTATTGGGTTCGCTTCGTGTAAAGCAATGTCCTGAAAACCCCACCAGAGTTCTGGTGCATTCGATGTCGCCTCAAACCCCTCTCGGAGTCGTTTCTTCACTCTTGAAATAGTTCTCCGCAAGTGACGCCTGGTTTTATTGTACAGGAATGGGTCACTAGACTTCGGTGCCACAGATCGCCATCAGCAGACAGCGAATCTCGTGGTCCATACAGGTCTTTTGGTCTGGGAATGTACAATAGGTCCTCGTAGGCATACACTCATCCACATATGTTTAAATGACGAAGGTGATAACAGCGGAGTACTCATTCAGATTCGAAGATGAATCCCTGAATACAGTTGAGTCCACAGATTCAAACCAGCCCTGTGAGCGATTCTCTGCTTTCCTTGTCCATATCTTCTTGGCTCTCACTGCTGATGCAGCGGTCGTAAGTCTCTGCCTATACTCATTAAGTAGGGATACAGCCGGCTGACCAAACTTTCCTAGTGTGGGCGTAAACTAGCACGGTAAGCTTTCTTCATCTTAGTGTACCAGTGTGTTGTTCACACTGGTACTACACGTGATTGTGGATCATAACTTTTATGTGACCTTGTCAAACTGACCTGGTTAAAATCCCCCAATAAGATGCCGATTTAAGTAAGACTGGCGATTAGGCGGGTGAGAAGGTGGCTGGTGAGTAGGAATAATGGACGAACCCACGACCTGATAGGTAGAAATGACAGAGGCCAGAAGTAGATGAAATCTCATTGGAGTAAATGGTGGACCATGGAATGAAGAGCAACAAATGGAGGGGGTACTGGCCCTGACGAGTGCTTGGAAGACGACCGATACGAGAGTGTGGCTGGAAAGTGATTGTTTTATTTTTTATGGGGAGAACAGTTCATTATCCAACTGCCCCATCCCCACCTCCCCAGATTACATCTCTCCCTACTCTCTCCATCTGTATATGGACAGGTACATGGACAGGAAAGTTTAGGAGGAATATGTACCATACGCGGGCCAATGTGACCAGCAGATGGGCATCTTGGTCAGCTTCTAATAGCTGGGCCGATAAACTATATAATCTCTCCGGGATTACGTCATACCTCCCACCACGTGCTCCAACATTCCTGGCCTGGATGCAGTCACTAAAGAAGAGAAACAATTTTAACGTTTTGCCGCCCATTGTGGAGCTGGAACCCACAAGCCTGAGGTGAAATTTCTGCTCTAAAAATCCTCTGCTTATTGTGAATCTTGAGTCCATACGTGACTGGGGTTACACTGAAGCGATTTTCTCGAGTGTTAAATATCCCAAATAATCTATTAATCCAGAAACCAATAACAGAAAATCTGCAGATTAATGAAAATCAACCGATCACCTCCTACCCTGTATTTCTTCCTCTCCTCACCCCACCTTCTTACTCTAACTTCTCATATTTTTCTCCCAAGTCCCGACTTGCTGACTTCATTGTGTGTCCATTACCAGTAGGTAATGTATTACTCCCCATGAATTGTCTGGCCTTCATCTAAACTCTGATCCAATTCACATTCTGTCTCACTGTGATAGACCGTTCAGGGATTTGCAGTTCGCCATCGCTTTTCAGTATTTATTTACTGATCAATGTTCCTCGATTATGGAACTGATCCTCAGTAGTCGAACAACTTCATCTGTAGCCCAAACAAATAATTTGTACAACGTGCCCAACTGCTATTTTGCGTTCACAGTCCCTCATCCTGTCATAATTTTAATCCGTCGAGCTCACTGCATTCTGATGGGAAATGTATCAGCGAGACAGATGAAGTAGGTTCTTGGCTCGAAACGTCGACTCTTTATTCAATCCTATAGATGCTGAGATCCAGCAGCATTTTATGTGTGTTGCTTTGGATGAGTAGAGCACAGATTTATCGCAATATTGCTGTCAATGTGATGCAAATTTATCAAGTTCACGCGGAGTGCACCGTCAATTCAAAATATCAGCTTTATATGCTTTAAAATCGAATGGCGTTCAGAAACGCAAATACACCCCCGGATTTGAGCTCATTATCCTGGACCTTGATTTCTAGCAGACTGATCCTCCATTGCAGTTTTCCCCGTTATTCCATCCGTTCCGTTGGGAGCTGCGTTCCATCGAGTGTGGAATACGCTGCGGTCGCAGAGATCGGGAGGTGGAATAGAAGTTGGCGGTTCAGCGAAACAGGCAGAAGTGGGGCAAGGGAGGGGGAGAGGTTGCTCAGTAGCAGGAATAGTGGTGGAGAAGTTTGACTGACAGGGTGTGGAGTGTTGCGCAATGCTATCAGAATTTAAAGAGGGGAACGGTCGAGTAAGCGGCGGACGGCCCCAAGAAAAAATAGTGCATTTGTTTGTGCATTCATAGAAATGTGTGCGCTCGTGTCAGTATGTCGTTTCGCACTTTGTCGATCATGTTGCCGATTATTCGAGTATTATATGTGTTGATGTGAGTGCGAGTCTGTGTATATTCAAGGTACCTATTTATCCAGAAGGGGCTCTGTGCGATTCCATATATGTTCGGTCAGAGAGTGATATTAATTGATAACTATGCAAACGTGAGAGATACGGAATGTGGTTGAAGGTACGTGTGTGAGATGGGGAATATGGAATCTTCAAAGTCCAAACTTTGAAAGAAAAATGTTTAATCGGAGTACATACATGTCACCACATGCAACCCTGAGATTTTTTTTTTCTATGGGCACACTTAGCTAATCTATAGAATAGTAACAGAAACAGGATCAATGGACAACAAACTGTGCAAATGCCGATATAAATAAATCTCAATAAACAACGAGAATGAAATAAAAAAGGTGTATTTCAATTAGAGCAGTTATCCCTTTTTGTTCAAGAACCTGATGGTTAACTGGTATCAGGCGCTCTTGAACCTGGTAGTGCGAGTCCAGTAGTACTTGCACCTTCTACCTGATGGTAGCAGCGAGGAACGATCACGGCCTGGGTGGTGAGAATCCCCAATGATGGACGCTGCTGTCCCACGGCAACGTTTTATGGAGATGTGGTCAATAGTTGGGAGAGATCCAGCCGGAATATACTCGACCGAATCATTCCCCCCGACGGATTTTCCGCTCAATGGCATTGCTGTTCCCATACCCGGCCGCATTCAATGCAGTCAGTCAGCACACCCCAGACCCCACGGAAGTTTTCCAATGTTTTTGATGACATGCCGAATCTCCGCAGACCCACGGGGACGCAAAGGCGACGCCGCGCCCTTTTGGTATCATACTTGTATGATAGGTTCCGGACCGGCCTTCGGACAGGATTTTAATGTTTATTTTTGAATGAAGTAGAGGATCTGAGATTGGATATGTGGCAGGCTGCGTGTAAATAGGTAACACGAAGAAGGTAGGAAACAGTGTATATGCCTGCTCGGGTAATGGGGTGGTCACTAAACACAGATGAAGGTGCACGAGAAATGGCTTATGTGTGCAGGAAAACTGGAAAGGGGGCTGAAAAGAGTGGTAAAATGTATCTGTTATTAGATGGAGAACTTATGAATTTACGCCCCGCTCCCTAATCAATAACTCAATCAGCCCATCCTTACCTACCTCGCAAACTCATGCTCTATCCCGACGTTCTAATACGACCAACTCTGCACTCGTGTAAAGAAGGAGTTAAGTTTGATTCCTGTTTGAAATATGCCAAGACATGAACAAAAAACATCGATCTTCGTAAGCCGTTCTTTTTCAGTCTGTAAAGTGGGAATGTTTTACAAGAGTACACCAAAGACTATTGCAGAGTGATATTTTGCAACTCAGTGTGAGTACGAGTTTATAGACCGTAGGTGTCCATAGACGCACTTTCCTGATGTTAGATACAGGAATCATAATTTATTTCATATGGACATGTTGTCCTGTTTCTAAGTGTTGTATCTTGGACCCGTTCCCGAGAGATACGATGGTACAGACTCTGATGGGGTAATCCGTATTTCCCGGAAAACTATTAAAACGAAGGCTCGTGCAGTGGGAAACGGGGGGGGGGGGGCGGACGGCAGTCTTCGAGAGAGAGTGAGGGAGAGAGGGAGAGGGATAGAGAGAGGGAGAGAGAGGGAGAGAGAGAGAGAGAGAGAGAGAGAGAGAGAGAGAGGGAGAGAGTTTATTCCGTATATCCGTGCATTTCAATATAAAACCTTCACTCCTGTATTGATCATCCTTTTCGATCTTGTCGACCTGTTACACCGCAACTTATTCCACTCTTGTCGTTTTGCCCTGTCACCTGTCTGTCCTTCCTGGCCGTCTCATTAACCACTCCCTCTGCTTGCATACCTACTGCCCTATCCTGAGACCAATCAGTCAGCTACCCATACCCCTATGATATTCGCCTGTAACCCTGGAAGGGTACATACTATCGCAGTGGCTCGAATGCATCCACAGAATCTGATGTCTACTTCTCTTACTATGCAATTCCCGATGACAACTGCATTCCCCTTCTCTCCCACCCCCACCCCCGTCCCGTCTGAGCAATTGTGTCAGATTCAGAGCCAGAGATCCGATCGCTGTGGCTGCACTGGTAGTTCGTCCTTCCCTGCAGTCTCCAAAGTGGTATACTGATTACTGAGGTTGATCACGGTTGTAATCTACACCGGCTGCTCTGTTCCTTACAGCTGCTGACACTCACCCAGGTGCATGCCGCCTGAGACTTTGGGGTGATTATCTTCTTGCAGCCTTATCTATCACCTCTTCAGTGTCTCTTGTAACGCGACGATCATCAAGCTGCAGTTCCACTTCCTTATTGACTTGCGTGAAGAAATGCCGCTCGGTGCACCTGCTGAAGATGTCATTATCCGGGAGAATATAACGGAATATCTACATCTCATAAAAAGAGAACAAAATTGCACCAGGACCATTCGCACTGACAGAGGAAGAATGAAGAATAAACTAATCAGATACTTGCCAGACAAAGCTTGTTCTCGGTGAAGCCTCTCCACTCTAACAAGGGAACATCTGCAGATGCTGAAAATCCGAGCAACACACACAAAATGCTGGAGAAACTCAGCAGATCAGGCTGCATCTGTGGTAAATAAAAGTAGTCGACGTTTCGGGCAGGACTGGAGAAGAGAAGGTGAGGAGTAGATTTGAAAAGTGGGGAGAGGGGAGAGAGAGACCCCAGGCGATAGGTGAAACCCGGATGAAGCATAAAGCTGGAATTGGCCGTAGGAAAACACCGCAAGACCGTGAGAGCAGCTTTATTCTTAATCACCCTTACCGTCCCGAGAGTAGCCGCCTCTCTAAGTCCCAATTCAACTGGGCCACAGGACAAAGCGGAAAGCCCTCGAACTTTCCTTTCGTAATCGCACTCGCAGGCCTGTGAATTGTCTCCTCTCCCGCTCCCGATTGGAGTGGGCTGTCGGAAAAGTGAAAACACACATATAACTCCACAGAAACCATGTATGCCTCATGGAAGTATCGTTGTCATAATACCTCTCAGCTCAGTGCAGTTTGTTCAGGAAGGGTGGGAAAATTTGAAGACACAGCCTTGACCAGGCTGCCTGACAAAGAAAGTCGCCGGAGAGGTATGACCGCCAGGGCGGCCTCTGTGACGTCACCAGGCAACCTGCTTTAGTGGCTGCAACTGGAAATGAATTTCCTGTCCTCACCATCAGAGCAAGAGTATTTATGAAAAGGTAACAATGAAGAATCCCCGGCATTTTTTTAATGCTCACCAGTACACGTGAAGACTTTGGGGAGGATAAAAAAAAACAGACGGCGAGAGGCTGGAGAGAGAGAGAGAGACTGGAGAGAAAGGCGAGGAGAGTAGGAGGGAGAGAGACTAGGGGAGCATGAATGGCAGACGGTTAGAGATCGAGGGGGAGAGAATGGAAGAAGAGTGGGATTATGGGCTGAGAGAAGACGGGCAGAGAGCGATGCTGGAGAGAGTGGCTAGGAGAATGGGAATCGGGGAGAGAGACTTGAGGAAGACTGGGAATGAAACTGGAAGATAAGAGACAGGGGAGAGAGACACGGGGAGAGCGAGATTGTGGTGATTGGGAATGGGGGAAGAGACACTGGGGAGAATGAGAGACACGGGAAGAGCGAGAGAGACCGAGAGAGAGACGCTGAGTAGACAGTGAGACCAGGGGGAGAGAAACTGGAGTAAAACTAAGAGAAAGAGAGAGTAGGAGGGAGGAGAGTCTGCGTGGAGAGCGATCCAGCGGGGAGGGTGTTACGGGGAGAGACCCGTGGGATGGTGCGAAAGACCGGGGTTGGGGTCCCGGAAAATTGACTGTGGGAAGAGGGGAAGAGAGAGATTGTTGTTTCCCCTCAGCTCACTATGTGTTTGCCTGCATCTGTGTTGGTTGCCTCATTGACTAAATCTCCCGGAGGATTTAACCACCTTACTGCTCTTTGACCTAAAGTTTCCTCCTCTTTGTTATCCACACGTCTGAGAATACATCCATACCCGCCTCCTGATATAATTCGCTCTATCTGTCTCTCTCCTGCTCTCACTCGCCTGCTGTCTCTCACTTCGGCTCTCTGTTGCGCTCCCTCCTGGCGCTCAATCACCGCTCAATTACTGACAGCAGTTAAAAGGTATGTACCTTTACGGTATCTTGCTAGATGTTGTGAGGCTATGCACCCTCCCGCTCTGGCAGCGGCTGTAGTAAATATCTGCATTGTTACGGCACGGCGCTAGGTGTTCTAAAGCTCAGTTAAACTTCTCTAGCTGTAAGACAGCTGAAGGTGGCAGAGGGAATGAGGACCTACCGTTAGGGAAGGAGGAAAAAAAGAGCGTGTCGGTAAAGACGGGTCACGACGGGAGCGGGAGTGTTTGATACAGACGAAGTTACACTCGCGGATCAGGCTATGTTGTCAAAACCGAGAAGCAGGGGTAACAGGCTCACCTGAACTTTCAATTTATTAAGAGAGGGAGGATTTGTGCAAAGCTAAATTCTGTGGAAAAGAGTAAACAGGGGCCGACACCATTCATCAGGACTCTGAGTTTATGTGTGTTGTTTTTGTAATTCGAGGATCTGAAGATTTTCTCATGTTTGTGTTATATCTCTGTTCATCACGTGGTTTGTTTTCTAACTCTGTTCAGAAAAATCAGATCCAATGGGTATTTCACCGCATTCTTTAGTTCCTCTCGGAATTTGCTCTGAGTCAGTCCGTAAATACAAGTGTTGGTGCAGGAACTGAGAACCTGCAGCATCGCTGAAACCTCATCTGCGATGTAACGGGGATCGGTGACAGAATAAACAAAACTCAGTGAAATCCGCTGACAGATATAAAATACCACCTGTGTTAAACACAACAATATGAAACTACCGGATACACTGAAGAGCAAAATTATGGATTTGCGACGGTTCTCCATCTCCCGGTCCTTATCGTTCTCTCCACTCTTTTGTCTCCGAAGCTCCTTACGGGCTCGACTGGCCGCTAGAATTCGCCTGACAGTCAGTATATTGAACAGTAAAATCAGAAAGAATGGGGCACAAGGGGTTAAAATGCGGTGAAACAATTCAAATGCGGCCCATGCGGGAGAGTTTTCGAAACTCGATGTAAGACCGCAATACCAGGGAACATTATCAATCGGTACCATAGGCTCGTATGTAAACCCCCACGGGACACTCTCCAAACAGGTCAATACACTCACTGTCCCGATAACCACAGTCGCCGTTCCCTCGGTGCAATATTTTGTTTTCAGCTTGTCGTAGCAAATAGAAACGAATCGATCGACGGTGAAAGCAACAGTCAGCCAGGCAGAGGACGCAGTGCTCGCGAAAACCAGCCATCCACTGAGACTGCACACAGGAGTGATGAAAAGGAATGATCGGGGGAAATAAAACGATGCGGTCCACCTCAGCAGCGGATCCGAGATAACGACCAGTAGATCGGCCGCTGCCGTTCCCACCAGGTAACGAGTGACACATTTGGAGAGACCACACTTTCCCCGGGACAGAATCACAATCGCCATCAAGTTCGCTGGAAGAGAGAGAGGGAACAGCAAGTTGAGAAAAATAACTCCTCAGATTTGCCAAATTGTTACTACCAAAAGATAGTTTTATTGTTACACCTAACTCAACATCCGTTCAAATACAACTGCAGACAATCAATTCGTTTAATCTCAGCGGGATGTGTAAACCCAATATTCCCAAATACAGGGCAGCAGCTATAAGACCAAAAGCACAGAAACCTGAACATCACATTGTTGAACACAAACAGCTGGAAGAACGCTGCCTAACCCGTTCAAATCCACAAATGTTGGCCGATTCGCTAAATTACTGCCGTAGTTTGTTTTCGATCCGGATCCCAGAATACACAATCCCGGTGTTTCCATTCTATCCCTGAAATGCAGGACACCGGGACTGGACATGTGACAGTGGAAACCAGCGACAGGAGCGATCACAATATCACAATTAACCTTCAATTTCCACCAACGGCAGTTGACACTGCGGCCTACCGGGAATTCCAAAGGCTGAAATAAAAGGATAGTAGACGAACTCTATCTGACAGATGAGAGGATAATCCATTTCAGTGAGAATGTGTGAATTCTGTTACTCCCGAATCCACAGCTCGGGCAGACACTTTGAGCTGATTTCGTCAAAACGGCGCTGATTTATACGAAGTAGCGGTCTCCTGAGATATTCTTGCATCCCTGACTAACCTTCTTAGTTCCAGCTACTTGAACAAACACTTTAATCAAAACCATTGTTTCTGATGAAAGTATCCGGCCGATTGAAGACAATACGCCAAAATTCTTGGGTATTGTCTCAGCAGTGATTCATCTATTTAAAACAATGCGGGAGCTCTAATGACAAAGACTGACTTCATCACGGAACAGCCACATTTACAGATTTCAGGGTTTTGTTGACTAATTGTACATCTGTAAACGATGTGCACCCACGCCACCCGACCGAACCTCTGCCCCTGCGGTTTCCCATTTTGAACTGCCCTTCAGTGCTTCAACACGTTCCTGGCCAACACAAGCTTGCGCACACACACATAGACCCACACATAGACCCACACGTACACACACAAACACACACACACACATACAAACACACACAGACACACACACACACACACACACACACACACACACACACACACACACGCACACACACACACACACACACACACACACGCACACACAGAAACACAGATACGAACGGAGATACAATAGACAGATCAACATCGGACAAATGGTCACGTTGCTGATGTACAAAAACACGAAAACATCTGCAGATGCTGGAAATGCAAAACAACACACACAATGTTCTGGCAAATCTCTGCTGAGTTCATCCAGCATTTTGTAATTTTGCTGCTGTAATATAATTGTATACACATCTGAAACCTGTCAGAGGTCAAACGAAACTGAGAAGAGTTATTTCAAGCTGCAAATAACTGGGCAGACGGGAAACTAATTAAAAATAGTCTCTCCCACTATAAGAAGCATCCGCTCCAAATCCTCTTTCTCTAAGCTGTTCAATATTCGATAGGTTTCAATGAGATCCCCCTTCATTCTTCTAAACTGAAGTGAATACAGGCCCAGAGCCATCAAATTCTCCTCATAGATTAACACTTTTATTCCCATGAACCTCTCTAGACCATCTCCAATGCCAGCACATCTTTGCTTAGATAAGGGGCACAAATTTACTCACAGTGCTTAAAGTGTGGTCTGACCAATCATTATAATGCCCCTGGATTACATACTTGCTCTTATATTCTAGTTCTCTTGAAATAAAAGTGACCACAGACTCAGCCTTCAAGTTAACCTTTAGATAATCCTGAGCAAGGAATCCCAAGTCGCTTTGCACATCTGATTGTTAAATTTTCTCTCCATTTAGAAAATAGTCTGTGCCTTTAATCCTTCTACCAAAGTGCATGACTATATATACACTTCCCTGCACTATGTTCCATCTGCCCATTCTCCCAGTCTGTCTAAGCCTTCTGCAGATACTTTGTTTCCTCAACTCTACCTGCCCCTCCAACTCTTGCTGTGTAATCCTGAAACTTGGCATAAAGCCATCAATTCAGTCATCCAAATCATTGACATATAACGTGAAAAGAATCGGCTCTGACAAAGACCACTGTGGAACACTACTAATAGACTGCGGCAAACCAGAAAAGGCCCCTTATTCTCATTCCTTCTCTTCTGCCAGTTTGCCAACGTTCAATCTATGCTATTATCTTTCCTGTAATGCCATGGGCTCTTAGTTTGTTAAGCATACTCACGTGCGGCAACTTGTCAAAGCCCTTCTGAAAATCCAACTAATCAACATCCACTGATTTTCTGTTGTCTATCGTCATTGTTATTTCCTCAAAGAATTCAAACAGATTTGTTCGGCATGATTTCACCTGAATGAAACCACTCTGACTTTGCCTGCTTCATCATGTGCCTACAACTACATCAAAACCTTATCCTTAATAATAACTCCAACAACTTCCCAACTACTGAAGTCAGGATAATTAGCTTATTTTGCCTCCCTCCCTGAAAGTGTGGAATGATATTTGCATGTTTCCAATCTTCCAGAGCCATTCTCGAACCTAATGATTCTTGAAGGATCATGACTAATGCCTGCATAGTCATAGTCATAGTCAGACTTTATTGATCCCGGAGGAAATTGGTTTTCGTTACGGTTGCACCATAAATAATAAATAGTGGAAAAAACATAAATAGTTAAATAGTAATATGTAAATTATGCCAGTAAATTATGAAATAAGTCCAGGACCAGCCTATTGGCTCAGGGTGTCTGACCCTCCAAGGGAGGAGTTGTAAAGTTTGATGGCCACAGGCAGGAATGACTTCCTATGACGCTCAGTGCTGCATCTCGGTGGAATGAGTCTCTGGCTGAATGTACTCCTGTGTCCACCCAGTACATTATAGAGTGGATAGGAGACATTGACCAAGATGGCATGCAACTTAGACAGCATCCTCTTTTCAGACACCACCGTGAGAGAGTCCAGTTCCATCCCCACAACATCACTGGCCTTACGAATGAGCTTGTTGATTCTGCTGGTGTCTGCCACCCTCAGCCTGCTGCCCCAGCACACAACAGCAAACATGATAGCACTGGCCACCACCGACTCGTAGAACATCCTCAGCATCGTCCGGCGGATGTTAAAGGACCTCAGTCTCCTCAGGAAATAGAGACGGCTCTGACCCTTCTTGTAGACAGGCTCAGTGTTGGTTGACCAGTCCAGTTTATTGTCAATGCCTTCACAACCTCCGCTCCTACCTCTTTCAGAGCCCCAGAGTGTAGTCCATCTGGTCCAGCTGACATCTAACATTCAACCTTTCAGCCTCCAAAGCACCTTCTCCTTGGGAATAGCAACAGCACTCAATTCTGCCCCCAATACCTCTGGATTTTTGGCATATTCCTGGTGTGTTCCACAGTGAAGACAGACACAAAATAGGCATTAAGTTTGTATGCCAATTCTTTTCCCCCATTACTACCTCTCCCGCATCATTTTTCAGTGGTCCAATATCCACTCTCGTCTCTCCATTACATTTTATAGTTCTGAATAAAAAATAGTTTTGGTATCATCTTATTATTGGCTAACTTATGTTTATATTTCATCTTTTCTCTCTTTATGAATTTTCAGTTGCATTTTGTTAGTTTTTAAAAGTTTCCTACAATTTTTGCTGTATTATTTGTTCTCTCTTTTCCCTCTATGCTGTCTCTGACTTCCCTTGTCAGCCACTGTTACCTTATCCTCCCTTTAGAATACTTGGGGATGTATCTATCCTGCGCCTTCTGAATTCCTCCAAGAAACACCAACCATTGCTGATCTGCTATCATCCCTGGCACTGTCCCCTTCCAGTTAAATTTGGCCAGCTCCTCTCTCATGGTTTAGTTACAGTAACCCCTTTTTATCCACTGAAATCCTAATATATCTGACTTCATCTTCTCCCTCCCAAAGTGCAGGGTGGATTTAACATATTATGACAACTGCCTCCTAAGGTTTTCTTTACCTTAAAGTCGCTAATGAAATCTGGTTCATAACACAACACTCAATCCAGAATTGCCTTTCGCCTGGTGTCCTCAACCACAAGCGGTTGTAGAAACCCGACTTGTACGCTTTCTACAAATTCCAACTGTTGGGGATCGGCACCAACCTAAATTTCTCAATCTACCTGCAAATTGAAATTCTCCATGACTATTGTAACATTTCAATTTTTATATGCCCCTTCTGTCTCCTGTTGTAATTTGTACCCCATCTCTAGGCCACCGTTCGAATGTCTGGATATTATTCCCATCAGGGGCTTTTTACCCTTGCAGTTTCTTAACTCTACTCACAAGGATACTCCATCTTCCAATCCATTGTTTCCGATTTCTAAGGATTTGATTCCACTTTTTACGAACAAATCCTTTCCACCCCGCCCCCCCGCCTACCTCTCTGTCCTTTCCATACAATGTGTCTTTTGACGTTAACCTCCCAACTATGATTTTCTTTCAGCCACGATTCACTGATGCCCACAATGTCATAACTGCAATCTCTAACCTCTACCTTATTGCATATACTGTACAGTGTGCATTAAAATATGACACCTTCAAACTTGTATTCCTTACCCTTTTCGATTCTACCACTATGTTAGATTTCAACTCATCCCAGTCACTGCAACTTTGCTCTATCATCTGCCTGTCATTCCTCACAGTGTCACTACACATTGAATCTACTTGTATACCAACTGTCCCGTCTTCAGACCTATCATTCCAGTTCCCATCCTCCCTGCCTAATCAGTTTAAACCCTCCTCCACAGCTCCAGCAAACCTGCCCACAAGGATATTGCTGTCACTTGGCTTCCGGTGTCACTAATCTTTTTTCTGCAGGTCATAACTTCCCCTTTTAGGCTATTAGTTTCAAGAATATTAGACCATCATTGTTTAGAGTTCTCATGGGTTTCATAACTAGGGTAAATCAATAGTGTTAGGCCACCATTAACATGGTTCTTTAGCATTCTGTTTTGAAACACTTGTTGTTGATCTGACGTAACTCAGTCCCAGATTCTTCTCTCCCTCCTGGACTTTGCTTCATTTCTACTTCTGACTGCAAGTTTATTGGATTGCATGGTTGTTCCTCCTTTAGGTGAGGGATAATTATGTGTATCTGTTTTTCTTGCGTCATTTCTGTAGGCAATTGGGATTTCTTGTGTTCATATAGTTTTTGCTTTTAAAGCACGTGCACTGAAGGGAACCAAGGGATCAGAGGTTTCCCATCATTTTATGTGCATAAAGGTGGACCAATGCAATGAAAACATGTTTGCAATGTCGGGCATCAACACCGTCATTCAGTTAGGCACTAGTAACTAACTATTAATTCATACTTAGTTGTACGTACAAAAAGTGATCTCTGTGTTTCCTGTTTAAAAATTAATCTCTCAACAACAATCTTGAATTTTTTTTTTTACAGCAGATGGTCTTGCGTGTTCTTGATGGTGAGACTTCAATTAGAAATCCTTTAATGCTTGTTTGCTAATATTTTCTCCTTTTTCTCTTATTTTCTACGTTTAGACCGTTTCAGTGCTAACTCAAAGGGAAAGGATGGCTAATTCAACACAGGCAAATGCATCTCTCAGCAACCTAACAGACATTGAAAGAGGAAGCGCTTACAAAACAGTTGGAGTAATCTTCATTGTGACTTCAGCATTATCTTTGAGTCTGGTCACCATTATCGGAAACATTCTGGTTATGCTTTCTATTAAAGTAAACAGACAGTTACAAACAATTAACAACTATTTCATTTCCAGCTTAGCCTGTGCTGATTTGATTATTGGTGTGTTCTCTATGAACCTTTACACCACTTACATCGTCATTGGCTACTGGCCCATGGGCCCAGTGATGTGTGATTTATGGCTGGCTCTAGATTATGTTGCAAGTAATGCATCTGTCATGAACCTTCTTATCATCAGCTTTGACCGATACTTCTGTGTGACAAAGCCTCTCAGCTACCCTGCGAAGAGAACCAGCAAGATGGCAGGGATGATGATTGCAGCTGCTTGGCTGCTGTCATTTATCCTGTGGGCTCCTGCTATTCTCTTCTGGCAGTTCATTGTAGGTGGGCGGACAGCTAAAGAGGGTGAGTGCCATGTACAGTTCTTCTCAAATCCAGTTGTCACTTTTGGCACTGCAATAGCAGCTTTCTATCTACCGGTTATTACCATGACTATTTTGTATGTGCAAATATCCCGTGCTAGCAAGAGTCAGATCAAGAAGGATAAGAAAGAGCCCGAGTCAAACAAAGACACCATTTCTCCCAGTCTAGTGCGGGTCAAAATAATGAAACCGAGTAACAACAACGTTTCCAGTGCACCTGATGGGTTGCAGAATGTCAAAGTACAAAATGGCGAGGCAGCTGGGGAAGTAATGACGGATCATTGTGGCCAAGGAGAGGAAAAGGAGATCTCCAATGACTCGACTTCGCTCAGTGTGGTCCCTTCCATCCAGGAGGAGGAAGGAACGATTGATGAGAGCACACAGGTCTCCACTGCACAAAGGCATTTTAGCATCGGCAGCTCCAAGCTCTCCAGCATAAAGGTTGTCACTAAATCCCAAAAGAGTGAGTACTGCGCTACCACAGTTGAAATAGTGTCAGACAACAGCACCAAGAATAGTAAAGACAGAAAGCTCACCGCAGCCCACAAGATTATTAAAATGACAAAGACCCCTGCTAAGAAAAAGAAGGGATCTGTTACCCGGGAGAAGAAGGTGACCAGGACCATCCTGGCTATTCTGCTGGCATTTATCATCACCTGGACCCCATACAATGTCATGGTACTCATTAACACTTTCTGTTCAGTCTGCGTCCCTAACAAAGTATGGACTATTGGATACTGGCTCTGTTACATCAACAGTACTATCAACCCAGCCTGCTATGCACTATGCAACACTACCTTCAAGAAAACCTTCAAACATCTTCTCTTGTATCAATATAAAGACATTGGTGCATCAAGATAAAATCAGCAACAAGCTCATCTCCATGAACACTATATACATGTTAAAGATGACTTTCATAATGTTTATCTATAAATGTATGTAAGTAAATGTTCAAAATGCAAATTTATGGTTCAAGTAGACATTATATGTAATATGGTGAAAGCACACGAGTTATGTCTAATGAATTTCTAACATCTGCTTAAATGAAGAGTGTTCTGATTATTATGATGTTTCGGAGTGAAATCGTAAATGAATCTGCCTAAATTGCAAATACAATGCGTTCCAGTTAATTGGGGCACACTGGGATTTGTACATTTTGGCCCGATTACATGGTTGCCCCAATTAGCCGAACTTTCATGGAAATAGTTAACAAAGTATAAAAAAGACAAATTACCATTTAAATAAGTAACACATTATGTATTGAAATGAAATACAGAATAAATTAGAACACAACCAAAATCACCACAGTATATAAAACTGTATTAGCTCCTAATTATTACGCTGGAATTCATTAAGTGTACCCTGACGTGTTCTTTTGATTGACTGTAAGTAAACAACTTCATCACAGACACCAAGTGCAGATAGTGGACAGCTTTCAAACAGTGCTTTCGATGATTGGGACCTCCAAATCCTCATTTTAATTCTAACATTCAACATGATTGCTGATACCTTCAAATTGATCATAGTGCCTAACTTGTTGAAGTATTGAAATTGTTTCATTTCACCCCAGCCGTTCTGGCGTCCGCAAGTCTGAATGTTTGAAACCGCAGTGAGTAAAACAGTTCCAAACTGTCTTACCGTTTATCATTTGCCTACGATCAATGACAAAAAATCACTGCTTTTTGAACACAAACACACAAGTAATGCTATTTAAAACGGTTGTTTTAATTACGGCATAGTGTATAACGGCCACATAACTTTCATGTGACTGACGCTAGTTAGAAACTGTTTGGCAACAGATTCCTGCCCCAATTACGAGGCATAGCTTCCCAAATGAACAAAGGAATCCCATTTTTTCCGTTTTTATTTTCATTAAGTATTGTCCTAAAACAGCGGCTGCCCCAATTAACCAATGGACCAATTAATCCCATTTCACTGAATAATAAAAGTCAACATAGACACATTCAAGCGGTAACGTTCATTTTTATCATATTACTCAGTATCAAAAATTGTATCTTGTCCTTTTATTAACTTCGTGTTTCTAATGGATACACACTTCATTACATTTTAGTTGGTAGTTGTAATTGGTTGCTTCGAAACTTAATCACTTGTCATAAGGGAGCCATTGTTGGCGGACCCAAATGCAAGACACAGACACTGAAGTACTAGGAACAGGGCTAGTTCTGTCAAGAAAGCAAGGGAAGACAGGAATAAATGACCCTTGACATTGACACAGGCCCTGGACGAGAATAGGATTCTGGGCCTGGGCTAGGACTTGGACGAGAGACAAGGGACCCGGACGTGGATCTAGGAACTTGGAGCCTCAGCCAGGGCTCCGAGCCAGAGACTGGACAAGGACCCGAAACCTGGGTCTTGACTTGGGCTCGGACCCCAGTCTAGGCGAGGACAAGACGTGGCTACAGGACTGGACGTGAGACTCCAGGACAGGACGAGGGAACTCCAGAACTATGGTTTCAGTCGAAGCAAGCAGCTGAAGAAGGGAGTGGAAGAAATCGAGTAGAAAAAGCAGTTTTTTTTAAACACTGCTCAGGGAGAAGGGTCTGCATTGCGCAGGCGCGTGACGTAGCGCGCCAAGGTTTAAAAGCAGACCACCTATACAGAGGCCATCGTCGGAGTGGACTGAGTCAGAGTGGGATGGCTTTGGCTCAACAGGCTTCGGCGAGAACGGGCAGAGGCCAGGGTAGGCTCCGATTAGTTTTTTTGTTCAGATTGTCTAGCGTAGAGAGAATGCCAGGCAGGATGTTGGAATGCTCCTCTTGCAGGATGTGGGAAGTCAGGGAGCCCTCCAGTGTCCCTGACAACCACACCTGCCAGAAGTTCATCCAGCTGCAGCTCCTAACAAACCGCGTTAGGGAACTGGAGCAGGAGCTGGAGGACCTGCGGATCATTCGGGAGAATGAGGAGATTATAGATAGCAGCTACAGGGAGGTAGTTACGTCAAAGGAGCAGAGGACAGGAAATTTGGTCACTGTCAGGCGAGGGAAGAGGAAAGGGCAGGCAGAGTAGGGTTCTCCTGTGGCCATTCCCCTCAACAAAAAGTATAATGCACAGGATACTGTTGGGGGGGATGACTTACCTAGGACTAGCTGCAGTAGGCGGATCTCTGGCACTGAGTCTGGCTCTGCAGTGCAGAAGGGAGGGGGGAAAAGAGGAGAGCGGTAGTGATAGGGGATTCGATAGTTAGAGGTACAGATAGGAGGTTCTGTGGTCGTGACATCGAATCCGGGATGGTTTGTTGCCTCCCAGGTGCCAGGGTCAAGGATGTCTCTGATCGATTGCATGACATTCTGAAGTGGGGGGGGGGGGTGTTGATCAGCCAGATGTTGTGGTGCACATCGGCACCAATGACATAGCAAGGAAGAGTGAGGAGGTCCTGGAGTGTGAGTATAGAGAGTTTGGTAGGAAGCTGAAAAGCAGGAACTCGAGGGTGGTAATCTCAGGATTGCTACCTGTGCTACGTGCCAGTGAGGGTAGGAATAGGATGGTGTGGAGAATGAACAACTGGCTGAGGAACTGGTGTAGGGGGCAGGGTTTCAGATTTCAAAATCATTGGGACCTCTTCTGGGGCAGGTAGGACCTGTACAAGAGAGACGGGTTACACTTGAACTACAGGGGGACCAATATCCTTTCAGGGAGGTTTGTTAGTGCTATTGGGGAGGCTTTAAACTAGATTTTCAGGGGGATGGGAACCAGAGTGCCAGAGCTGACAGTGTGGCTGGGGTGAAAGCAAATGATGTTAACAGTTCAAGCAAATCCGCTAATAGAAAGGTTGTGAGTGGTGGTAAAAATCTTCTGAGGTGTATATATTTCAATGCTAGGAGTATTGCGGGGAAGGCGGATGAGTTGAGGGCGTGGATTGACACGTGGAATTATGACGTTATAGAAATTAGTGAAACTTGGCTACAGGAGGGGCAGAACTGGCAGCTTAATATTCCAGGGTTCGAGATGTTTCAGATGTGATCGAGGCAGATGAATGAAATGTGGAGCAGTAGCATTGCTTGTTAGGGAAAATCTTACAGCAGTGCTCAGGCAGGACAGATTAGAGGGCTTGTCTACTGAGTGCTTATGGTTGGAGCTGAGAAACAGGAAAGATATCGCCACATTAGTGGGGTTGTATTACAGACCACCCAATAGTCAACGAGAATTGGAAGAGCAAATCTGCAGAGAGATAGCAGGCAACTGCAGGAAACATAAATTTGTGGTGGTAGGGGATTTTAGTTTTCGATAGATTGATTGGGACTCCCATACTGTTAGGGGTCTAGATGGTTTAGAGTTTGTAAAATGCGTTCAGGAAAGTTTTCTAAATCAATATATAGAGGGAATGCAATATTGGATCTCCTGTTAGGAAACGAGTTAGGACAAGTGACGGAAGTGCGTGTAGGGGAGCACTTTGGTTCCAGTGATCATAACACCATTAGTTTCAATTTGATCATGGACAAGGATAGATCTGGTCCTAGGGTTGATGTTCTTAACTGGAAGAAGGCCAAATTTGAAGAAATCAGAAAGGATCTAAAAAAAGCGTGGATTGGGACAGGTTGTTCTCTGGCAAGGATGTGATCGGTAAGTGGGAAGCCTTCAAAGGAGAAATTTTGAGAGTTCAGAATTTGTATATTCCTGTCAGGATTAAAGGCAAAGTGAATAGGAATAAGGAACCTTGGTTCTCAAGGAATATTGCAACTCTGATAAAGAAGAAGAAGGAGTTGTATGACATGTATAGGAAGCAGGGAGTAAATGAGGTGCTTGAGGAGTATAAGAAATGCAAGAAAAGTCTTAAGAAAGAAATCAGGAGGACTAAAGGAGGACATGAGGTTGCCTTGGCAGTCAAAGTGAAGGATAATCCAAAGAGCTTGTACAGGTATATTAAGAGCAAAAGGATTGTAAGGTATAAAATTGGTCCTCTTGAAGATCAGAGTGGTCGGCTATGTGCGGAACCAAAGGAAATGGGGGAGAACTTAAATAGGTTTTTTGCGTCTGTATTTACTAGGGAAAGTGGTATGAAGCCTATAGAATTAAGGGAAACAAGTAGTGAGATCATGGAAACTGTACAGGTCGAAAAGGAGGAGGTCCTTGCTGTCTTGACGAAAATTAAAGTGGATAAATCCCCGGGACCTGACAGGGTGTTCCTCGGACCTTGAAGGAGACTAGTGTTGAAACTGCAGGGGCCCCGGCAGAAATATTTAAAATGTCGCTGTCTACAGGTGAGGTGCCGGAGGATTGGAGAGTGGCTCACGTTGTTCCGTTGTTTAAGAAAGAATCGAAAAGTAATCCGGGAAATTATAGGCCAGTAAGTTTAACGTCGGTAGTAAGTAAGTTATTGGAGGGAGTACTAAGAGACAGAATCTACAAGCATTTGGATAGACAGGGACTTATGAGGAAGAGTCAACATGGCTTTGTGCGTGGTAGGTCATGTTTGACCAATCTATTGGAGTTTTAATAGGAGGTTACCAGAAAAGTGGATGAAGAGAAAGCAGTGGATATTGTCTACATGGACTTCACTAAGGCCTTTGACAAGGTCCCGCATGGGAGGTTAGTTAGGAAAATTCAGTCTCTAGGTATACATGGAGAGGTGGTAAATTGGATTAGACATTGGCTCAATGGAAGAAGCCAAAGAGTGGTAGTAGAGAATTGCTTCTCCGAATGGATGCCTGTGACTAGTGGTGTGCCACAGGGATCAGTGCTGGTTCCATTGTTATTTGTCATCTATATCAATGATCTGGATGATAATGTGGTAAATTGGATCAGCAAATTTGCTGATGATACAAAGATTGGAGATGTAGTAGACAGTGAGGAAGGTTTTCAGAGCCTGCAGAGGGACTTGGACCAGCTGTAAAATGGGCTGAAAAATGGCAGATGGAGTTTAATACAGACAAGTGTGAGGTATTGCACGTTGGAAGGACAAACCAAGGTAGAACATTCAGGGTTAATGGTAAGGCACTGAGGAGTGCAGTGGAACAGAGGGATCTGGGAATACAGATACAAAATTCCCTAAAAGTAGCGTCACAGGTAGATAGGGTCGTAAAGACAGCTTTTGGTACATTGGCCTTTATTAATCAAAGTATTGAGTATAAGAGCTGGAATGTTATGATGAGGTTGTATAAGGCATTGGTGAGGCCGAATCTGGAGTTCTGTGTTCAGTTTTGGTCACCAAATTACAGGAAGGACATAAATAAGGTAGAAAGAGTGCAGAGAAGGTTTACAAGGATGTTGCCAGGACTTGAGAAACTCAGTTACAGAGAAAAGTTGAATACATTAGGACTTTATTCCCTGGAGCGTAGAAGAATGAGGGGAGATTTGATAGAGGTATGTAAAATTATGATGGGTATAGATAGAGTGAATGCAAGCAGGCTTTTTCCACTGAGGCAAGGGGAGAAAAAAAACAGAGGACATGGGTTAAGGGTGAGGGGGGAAACGTTTAAAGGGAACATTAGGGGGGGCTTCTTCACACAGAGAGTGGTGGGAGTATGGAATGAGCTGCCAGACGAGGTGGTAAATGCGGGTACTATTTTTAACATTTAAGAATAAATTGGACAGATACGTGGATGAGAGGTGTATGGAGGGATATGGTCCGTGTGCAGGTCAGTGGGACTAGGCAGAAAATGGTTCGGCACAGCCAAGAAGGGCCAAAATGCCTGTTTCTTTGCTGTAGTTTCTCTGGTTTCTATGGCTTCTAACCGGGCTGGGTGAGGTACTCCTGGGCTGGGCGGGGCACAGGGACAGGACGAGACACCTGGACTGGACGAGCACACGAAGCGGCCGCACTGGGAGCACTGGACGCAGTAAATCTCATCAGTTGACTCTCAGATGAAGTGTCGCCTCACGTGGAAGGACTGTCTGGGGCCCTGAATGGTGGTGAGGGAGGAAGTGAAAGGGAAGGTGGAGCACTTGTTCCGCTTACAAGGATAAACGCCGGGAGGGAGTTCGGTGGGAAGGGATGTGGGTGGGCGGGAACGAATGGAAAAGGGTGTCGCGTAAGGATCGATCCCTGCGGAAAGCAGAGAGAGTGGGGGGGGGGGCGGTGGGGAGGGTAAGGTGTGCTTGGTGGTGGGGTGCTCCCGATGCAGCCTTCTATATATTGGTGAGACCCGACGCAGACTGGGAGGTCGTTTTGCTGGACACCTACGCTCTGTCCGCCAGAGAAAGCAGGATCTCCCAGTGGCCATATATTTTAATTCCACGTCCCATTCTCATTCTGATATGTCTGTCACAGCCTCCTCTACTGTCAAGATGAGGCTACACTCAGGTTGAAGGAACAACACTTTAAATTTCGTCTGGGTAGCCTCCAACCTGATGGCATGAACATTGACTTCTCCAACTTCCATTAATGCCCCACCTCCCCTTCTTACCCCATCCGTTATCTATCTATCTATTTATTTATTTATTTATTTATTTATTTATTTATTTATTTATTTATTTATTCATTCATTCATTCATTCGTTCATTCATTCATTCGTTCATTTATTCTATTTCCCAGCTTTCTCTCTCTCTCTCTCTCTCTCTCTCTCTCTGCTCTGTCTGTCCCTCTCACAATAACTGCTTGCCTGCTCTCCATCTTCCTCCGGGGCTCCCCTCCCGCTTTCTTTCTCCCTAGGCCTCCTGTCCCATGATCCTCTCCCTTCTCTAGTCCGGTATCCCTTTTCCCAGCTCTTAGCTTTATCCCCTCCCCCTCCTGTCTTCTCCTATCATTTCGGATCTTCCCTCCCCTCTCCCTCCTTCAAATCTTTCACTATCTTTTCTTTCAGCTATTCCCGACGAAGGATGTCGGCCCGAAACGTCGACTGTGCTGCTTTCTGTAGATGCTGCCTTGCCTGTTGCTTGAATTTCCAGCATCTGCAGATTTCCTCGTGTTTGCATCAGACATCCTCTGTGCCCCACTGTCGCATTAACCATTGTCTCATTGATCACTGCCTGCCAACCAGGTTCATAACTAGCATTCATACACTCAGTAACACAGTTGAACATGTAGTAAGTCTCGTATCTATTGTTCATAGGTTGCACACAGTTCAACAATAACAGACACAATATTCAAATAGTCTTGTATAAATCAGAATAATTCATTCTATCTCATTCCATCCGGGACATTAGACAGGGAGCAGTGGTTAGAATGGCTGAGATATTCTATCACATGTCCTCAAACAGAGAGGTGCTGCTTCATGTTAGTGGGACAAACTTATTGGGTCAATGGTCAACCCACGGCTGAATGGCTAACCCTTCCCAAATTCTACTTTTCCCTTAATCCACAATTTCTCCTGCTTTACAAAATGCATGTGACAGGAAAATGCATATTTTACATTCGCCCGTGTCCCTCAACACTTTGCAGCATCCGTGGGATCCATTTCAGCTGGACAAGAATAACACTCTAGTAAAGTGGTGATGGAACGGAATTTAACTGATGGCACAAATTCACTCAGTCTGTAACCAAACCAAGTGCATTATTTAGAGATGGGCTCAGCGGTGTATCTAGCATGTGGAGTGACCCTGGGCACGCACCTTGGGCAGGGTATGTACGAATAATTCAGTAGAATACAGACAGGTTCTAGAAAAGAGGGGTTAAGTAAGGACTTTCGTAGATAAGAAGGATAAAAAAGGTGAAACTCTTGATTCTAGAAAACCTGTGAGTAATGTCAAAGAGCATGGAGGAATCCACGTCAAACTTGCAAATGTATTGGAGCCCATCCATTGATTCGCAGAAGCGCTGAGAACTTCATTTTGGGTTGAAGACCCAGTGCCTTGCAGCTGATATCTCAGATCCTGACGCAGCACAGGCGGACTCCAACCAGGTGTATGTGTGTCGATGTGGAAGCTCAGATTTTCACTGACTAAACTCAGGATGTGGCCAGCATACTGGGAATACTAATGTTCAAAAGAGATGACAGAATGTTGTAACAATACAATATTCTCACCTCGTTCACAGTACTGGGGTAGCTGGGCTGTCGTGTGGAGGGAGCAGCGGTGACGTTGTGCAGTAAAGACTGCATTCATTATCCCACCATTATCATTCTGCCAGTTATCTTGTCATTATGAGAAAGGATATCCAAGCCTAACAGGATAAGCAGAAGCCCTTCTCATCAGAAATGATGCTAATCCTGATGGGAGGATACAGTATAAAGACAGCCTTCCAGAGACATACTTGCACACCAAAGCCATTTGCAGTCTCCTTCACTAAAGTTCCTCGACCAGGCTACATTCAGTCCAGCCAGCCCTACCGCTGATTTTGCTCTGCATGAATCTCCTCCCAACTTGCTTCAATAATTCCATCAAAGGTTCAAAGGTCCAATTTAATGTCAGAGAAATACGTACAATATACATCCTGAAATGTTTTGTGTTCGCAAACATCCACCCAACCAAAGTGCCCCAAAGAATGAACGACAGGTAAACATAAGAACGCCCAAGTCCCCACCCCCAGCTCCCCCCTGCCGTGCAAAAGCGGTTGCAAGAAACAATCCCCCCTCCCGCCACCGACAAAAAAGTAAGAATCGGCACCGCCACCAAGCAGACAAGTGTGAGTAAAGCAATTGCAAAGACACAGACTTGAAATGACCGCAAACACTTCGAGTTTCACCTGGTCTTCGACATACCACAGGTTCTCTCTTTCCTTAATATGGGAAAAGGAGGTGTCTCGATCAGCAGACAAATGTATTTCCTTCTTCACAAACTCTATTCAGTCTCCACTTAAGTGTTTCTGTATTATTTACTTAAGACACCTCCTGTCATGGCAATTTTGATTTCTACCTTCTTACCAATCTTTGGATAAGTAAGTGAGATTTTTTGGAGACTAACTTGTGTTGTTGGCCTTTGTCTCCCCCAGCTGACCAATGGAGCATTCTGTCGCCATCCACTTAGGTAAAGACACTAAGGGTGAAAAAATGTTCTTATTCCACTTGCCAAGATTGGATTGATAAAAGCGGTTTGGAATATTTATTTTGTTGTTTTGTATTTCGTGTTGCAGCTAAATACATTTTTGAAGAACAGTGAATTAGGATCTGCTTTACTGCTGCAGTTGGATGAATTGGTACTGTAACTGGGCGAGCATTCAACCTGGCCAAGCATGCCGCTACTTTTTCTCTTTCATCTTGTTCCCTTTCTGCTTCTGAAACCAACCCCCCCCCCCCCGGCCAAACACACACACACTTTTTCTGAGTGTCTAGCTGCTTCACACGGAGCTGGTTAACAAAAAGCAGAGCCCCTGCAAAGGGAAGCCTGTGTGGCACACTGCGGAATTAGAGCCATAGAACCATCAAAAGACAGCACAGAAACAGACCCTTCAGCCCATCTAGAGGGGCCGAAAATTCTTAAACTGCTTACTCCCATCGAATGCACCAGGACCATAGTCCTCCATACTCCTACCATCCATGTACCTGTCCAAACTTCTCTTAAATACTCAAATTGAGCTTGCATGTACCTCCTGAGCTGGCAGCTCGTTCCCCACTCTCACAGCCCTCAGAGTGAAAAAGTTTCCCTTCATGATCCCCTTAAACTTCCCCCTTTTTTCTTCTGCTGTGTATTGCAGAGCTCCTCCTGGGTGGTGGAAGCTGTAGAATCTTTGTTGCAGCTGAACATTTCTTTGCTCTTTTACAATTTTGTTTGGTAACCACGTGGCATTTGTGTGTGCAGGAATCCCTGTATTGCAGACCATGTTGTAGGCATTAACCCTTGAACTCCCATAACTGCGTTTTGGATAGTTGTGGTGGTTCAGCTGCAGACTGCAGCAGACCATTACAGAACACAAGCATCTTCGACAGCTCCAGGCACCAGCATTGATTTGTGTCAATTCACTGATTGGTCACGCACTGTCTTGCCACCAAGAGGGTGTTTATTCCTTTTGCTCAAGTTGCACCAAGATCGGGGGTCCCCAGCCTTTTATATGCCAGAGACTGATACTATTAAGCAAGGGGTTTGTGGTTGCCAGGTAGATATACAGAGCTTTAATGTGGCATCTGCAGAGTTGTGGTCTGATCACCCTGCACAGTGAAGAAGCTTGCACAAAGCTATTCACGAATTCCATTCTTGCTTCTCTGGCATTGGAGACTCTCACTTAGGAAAGTGACAGCCAGTACATTGCCTCTCCAGGTTTGAGCTTCTAATTATGGCTGGAGAAGGTGACAATTTTGAGTGAAAGAGTCTTTACTGAACCATCAACGCCTGGTAGATTGTTCTCTCACTGAGTTTCAGAGAAATGTTCCTGAAGATTTTGTGTATGAGAGCCCTTCTTCCAAGAGAATTCCCTCAGTGTCCCCCGCAGCTTCCTGTCTCATCAAACAGCTTGTCCTTCTCTCTATGCTCTCTGTTCATTCTGCATGCAAGAAGAATACCTGCTTGTCCACGCCCCCGTCCCCCATGTCTGGGAGAAACTGGTGCCTGCAGAAACCTTGAAGTCAAACCAAAAGCTTAGTGGCTTGGCACATCATTCCCTGTACACTGCCCAAGTGTAAATATTAGAAACAACCGAAACTTTGTGGATTTCCAGTTCACCAATCAGAAATAAATCAAATCTCTCAGCGTAGTGTCAACTAACCTGAGTTTTTCAAAAAAAATGTATGAGTATTTCAAGGTAGCCTGCTGTGCTAAAAGGGGTAGTGTTACCACTGCAAGTTGTTTGGGATAAATAGGAATGCATCACAACACTGTATAGACACGTATCACAATGATGAAAGAATTGAAACTTTGTATCGGTAGAACTGTCTAAAGGAATGAAAGATTTTATGATTACCATTGCACATAAGGATATTTTGAAATAGCTGTACAGTTTTGAAAAGGAAAGTCGGTCCTGAGGAGTCTCAAAACTGTTGATTGATTTCTGCTTGCTGTGAATAGGATGTCTCAGGGGTTTGTTTGTTTCTTGAATTCCTAGACTTGGGCTAGTGCACAGGGATTGGTGTGCCTGTGCTTTGTCTTTTATTTATGCAGAAACCAGTTTATCCCAGATATGACAGGGATTTGGGGCCATTCTTCTCTTGTGATGAAGAATGAGGTGAGGGCCTGGAGAAAGAGGGCAAGCAACTCAAAGAGAGAGAGGAAGGAATGAATACTAAGGAGCTTTGATAAGAAGCAATTCATCCACCTAAACATCAATAAGAAACAGTGTATCAGACGTCTGTGTATCAGGAAGGATTTTCTCTCTAAAACCTGCCACCTGTTCCAAATATGGATAAACTAGTTATTGTTTTCAGTTGGCAATGAAGGGACTGTAGGTTTGTCATGCTGCAACTGGCATGGAACTTTAATTCCCACATACATTGGAGCTCATTTTACCAAACCCCAGGAAGAGATGCCGCATGCAACATAAAAGAAAACAGTTGTTATTTTTTTAATAAGTAGATTCCAAAAAATAAATACCTTAAAGACTACGCATTTAATTTGTCTCCTTCAATAATATTAAGAAAGAAAAATCTGTTTTGTTTCCAGTAACTTGACTATATCCTTACTCAATATCCAGCTGAGATTTATGATCTAATAGAGAATACCACTGTAATTTGCTGATTATGTCTTGTTTTAAAATATCAAAGACAAAATATCTTTTGAACTATTATGGTTTTTAGAAATTCTCCAGCTTGATTACCTCTGATTTTGAACGCTGGAAGCTATGCTGAATTATAGCTTACAAACTTCTCAGTACAAATGATCAGCACGCTCTTAATATACGTAATTATTGATTCCTCTATGATTACTGCCTTGCTGTTAGTCAAGGTCATTTGCAGAATGCTTATTTTATTCAAATATGTGTCAAAGTGGAAATGTCTTTCCTTCGGGTCAATGCCAGTGAATCATTAACCTTACCTTACAATACCTTACTATTAAAATTTCATGGGACAATGGGGCTAAAGTAAGGTGCCTGTTGCATCTTACATTCCGCATCATTGCCTTCCTTTAGTTTTTCTTCATTGAATGAAATGAATGTAAAACTGACATGTAGCACCCTCATCTTTTTGGTAACACTATCATGCTCTCTAGTGTCTCTCTGATTTATATTAACGTCATTTGACATCTGTATTCGTTAATACCCTCAATATGCATGCACAGAAACTGTATTAACTTCTCATTTCATTGCAGTACCTTTGTTTCAAATGGTTGCCCTACATTGTGAATCCATGAATGAGACAAAGTCTTCAGGATGGATTTTGGGCACTGTGGTATGAAAATTACACAATGTTCTGGTTAAGAGATGCAGATGCATTGCAGCGATGCAGCCCTTGACTAGTGATGGTACAGTGGCTTAGTGATGGATCTATCAGGCAAACCTGTCTGGAAAAATAAAAAGAATGGAGAAGATTGGGGGCGAAGAAAAGTGGATCCAACACGACCAAAGGGCTGAATTCCGTTTGGTGGCCGAGACTTGATGAAAACATCGAGCACATAGTTGGTGCACGCGACCCCTGCCAGCAGTCTCGAACTGTAAAACCTCCCGTCCCATGGCACTGGCCGACCTAAACTTGGAGACGTTTAACGTTGACTCGCCAGTCCTTTGGCGGACACGAATCATTGGCAGTAGTCGATGCGCATTTTAAATGGATTGAGGTCAAAACGGTGAAGACTTCGACGATAAACGCTTCACGCATTTTTTACGCATGGAATCCCTGATACTGTAGTCTGTGATAAATGTCCCGCGTTTACAAGTAAGGAATTCCAAGTACTTGCAGAAGATAATGTAGTTCGATCGCAGCATACGTCCCTTTATCGCCCATCTTTAAACAGTATGGCTGAATGAGCTGCTCAGATGTCACGCAGGGGACTCAAAAGTTTCATGAGGAGATGCACCACAGGATCTACTGACTGTTTTTTTTCCGGATGCCAGATAACTTCACTAACCACTGCAGAGGTATTTCTGGACCGCAGGTTGCATTCCTGATTAGATTTATCGCGCCAGATCCGGACGAACGAGTAAGAGAGAAAAAGACATTGAAAGTGCGTTACGACTGAATTAGGCAACATCGGAACATTGAGGTGGGAGATCCGGTTTATGTTCGCCGGAACCCTGAGAGCCGAAGGTGGATGAAAGGAGAAGTTGTGGTGAAGGAGGACCAGCAAGTTCCTTCAACGCTTGAGGATGGTTATTTGAGCATTTGAGTGTATGCCGCCGACATCCAGACTACCTCAACAGATGGCCGAGTGAATCAGCCGTTCCACAACGGGCTAGTGAACAAGCCGGGTTAGCCCCGCAACTTGTCGAGAAGAATCCCCAGTTGCAAACACTGAACCCGGATCATCACTCGAGCCTGGGGTTTCTGGATTCCGCCTATCAGTACGGACCAGAAAACAGGAGGAATATTATCAAGTTGGCTTCGCCTAAAAGCATATAGGGTGGAGAGATGTCCGATCCACAGGGCGACTCTTTATGGGTGTGTCATGTGACATCACGGGATTGGGATATTATTCCGTTAGGTTTGGTCTACTAATCCTGTCCGTGTGATCGGGTTCATTATATCCGGGTGACTACGAGTACGACAAGCCTATTCGGCTGCTTCGTTCTTTAATTGTAACAGTGGCATAGGCACAGCTCAGACATCATCTATAATTTTGCTGATAATACAACTGTTGTAAGCAGGATCTCAGAGGGTGACGAGGAACGGTACAGGAGTGAGGTAGATCCGCAGGGTGAGTGACGTCACAACAACAGCCTTGCACCCAACATCACCGAAACTATTGAATTGATTGTGGTCTCCAGGAAGTAGAAGTGGGAAGAGGCGGAGAAGCTTCTGGTTTAAGATGGTGCTGGTGCAGCTCAGTGACCTCCTATCGGCGGCAATAAAAAACAAAGAAAACAACTAAATACGTTATTAATAACTTTATTCTGGTAAACGATCGCTGCAAACAAAAGCCTCTAACTTTCCATTCGGAGTTGAGCTTTTAAATCGCTTGCATGAACTGGCATTTTTGCGGTGTGAAATGAAATCTCGAAAGCGCTGTATGCTGCTGCCTTGAAAGCTGAATCAAGCCGTCGGGGTCCGGGTCGGAGATCCGAGAACGAGCCGCTGTACAGCCATCGCTGGAGCGGACTGAGACGATTCGATGTGGCAGAACAGAGCCGAGCGGAGGCGAGACAGAGCCCGGTCCCGTGCCCGTGACCGAGGACAGATCCGAGATTAGATCGATTTTAAAGTGGGGCCGAATTGGAAAGTTCGGAAGCAGAATCGAGGCGGTGAGGCCAGGCCCGAGAGCGTATCGAAGCAGCAGAGCCCGGGTCCGAAAGCGAGGAACGATGCAATGTTTGGACGTTTTCATCGACGGACCAGTCTGGACGATGGGCGCTGCTTTGTACTGGGGCAGGGACATGTTCTTCAATCGGTTCTTGCAACGTCTGGCTTCCTGTCTGCGGCGTGGTGGGGGGGGGGGGGAGGGTGGATTGGCTGGGGACTCATTTTCCTGACCTTCAGTTCTGAATGTTTATCGTTTGCAGCATTGGTCCTTATGTTTTTCACCCTGCACATCGGGTGTTTGACTGTTTTCTTTCTTAGTCGGTTCTGTCGGCTTTCTTTGTTGTGTGGTTATTTGTAAGGAGACAAATCTAAATGTTGAAAACGTATACATTGATAATGAATGCACTTTGAATTTTGAACTGTAAACAGGTACATCTCCATCGATGGGTCAGCAGTGGAGAGACCGAGAAGCTTCCATTTCCCACTGGTCCACAGCTCTGTAGATGATGGATTGGGAGAGAAGAATTAATGCAATTACGAGAAAGTTTGAGAAGATTTATGTTGTCTCAAAAGTCTCCAGAACATTCATACACCTGTACCTTGGACACTATGCGGGCTGTTGCATCCCGTCAGGTGTGGAGGCACTAATACAGCAGATCGGAAAAAAGCCACAAAGAGTTGTAAATTCAGTCATTTCCAACAACGGCATCAGGTTCCCCACCATATTCAAAAAGCAATGACTGAAGAAGACGGCATCCACCATTAAGGACCCTCAAGGTGCAGAATACTTTGCATTACTGTCATCAGTAAGGAGGTACCTGGTCACAAGTCTCACCCTAAACGTTTCAGCAACACATGAGCGCATAATGCGTACAGCAATATGGCATAGAAACATAGAAACATAGAAAATAGGTACAGGGGTAGGCCATTCGGCCCTTCGAGCCTGCACTGCCATTTATTATGATCATGGCTGATCATCCAATTCAGAACCCCGCCCCAGCCTTCCCTCCATATCCCCTGATCCCCGTAGCCACAAGGGCCATATCTAACTCCCTCTTAAATATAGCCAATGAACTGGCCTCAACTGTTTCCTGTGGCAGAGAATTCCACAGATTCCCCACTCTCTGTGTGAAGAAGTTTTTCCTAATCTCAGTCCCAAAAGGTTTCCCCTTTATCCTCAAACTCTGACCCCTTGTTCTGGACTTCCCCAACATCGGGAACAATCTTCCTGCATCTAGCCTGTCCAATCCCTTTAGGATTTTATACGATTCAATCAGATCCCCCCTCAATCTTCTAAATTCCAACGAGTACAAGCCCAGTTCATCCAGTCTTTCTTCATATGAAAGTCCTGCCATCCCAGGAATCAATCTGGTGAACCTTCTTTGTACTCCCTCTATGGCAAGGATGTCTTTCCTCAGATTAGGGGACCAAAACTGCACACAATACTCCAGGTGTGGTCTCACCAAGGCCTTGTACAACTGCAGTAGTACCTCCCTGCTCCTGTACTCGAATCCCATCGCTATAAATGCCAGCATGCCATTCGCCTTTTTCACCACCTGCTGTACCTGCATGCCCACTTTCAATGACTGGTGTATAATGACACCCAGGTCTCGTTGCACCTCCCCTTTTCCTAATCGGCCACCATTCAGATAATAACCTGTTTTCCTATTTTTGCCACCAAAGTGGATAACTTCACATTTATCCACATTAAATTGCATCTGCCATGAATTTGCCCACTCCAAGTCACTCTGCATCCTCTTAGCATCCTCTTCACAGCTAATACTGCCACCCAGCTTCGTGTCATCCGCAAACTTGGAGATGCTGCATTTCATTCCCTCATCCAAGTCATTAATATATATTGTAAACAACTGGGGTCCCAGCACTGAGCCTTGCGGTACCCCACTAGTCACCGCCTGCCATTCTGAAAAGGTCCCGTTTATTTCCACTCTTTACTTCCTGTCTGCTAACCAATTCTCCATCCACGTCAATACCTTACCCCCAACACCGTGTGCTTTAAGTTTGCACACTACTCTCCTGTGTGGGACCTTGTCAAAAGCCTTTTGAAAATCCAAATATACCACATCCACTGGTTCTCCCCTATCCACTCTACTTGTTACATCCTCAAAACATTCTATGAAATTCGTCAGACATGATTTTCCTTTCACAAATCCATGCTGACTTTGTCCGATGATTTCACCGCTTTCCAAATGTGCTGTTATCACATCTTTGATAACTGAGTCCAGCAGTTTCCCCACCACCGACGTTAGGCTAACCAGTCTATAATTCCCCGGTTTCTCTCTCCCTCCTTTTTTTAAAAAGTGGGGTTACATTAGCCACCCTCCAATCCTCAGGAACTAGTCCAGAATCTAACGAGTTTTGAAAAATTATCACTAATGCATCCACTATTTCTTGGGCTACATCCTTAAGCACTCTAGGATGCAGACCATCTGGCCCTGGGGATTTATCTGTCTTCAATCCCTTCAATTTACCTAACACCACTTCCCTACTAACAAGTATTTCGCTCAGTTCCTCCATCTCACTGGACCCTCTGTCCCTACTATTTCTGGAAGATTATTTATGTCCTCCTTAGTGAAGACAGAACCAAAGTAATTATTCAATTGGTCTGCCATGCCCTTGCTCCCCATAATCAATTCACCTGTTTCTGTCTGTAGGGGACCTACATTTGTCTTTACCAGTCTTTTCCTTTTTACATATCTATAAAAGCTTTTACAGTCAGTTTTTATGTTCCCTGCCAGTTTTCTCTCATAATCTTTTTTCCCCTTCCTAATTAAGCCCTTTGTCCTCCTCTGCTGAACTCTGAATTTCTCCCAGTCCTCAGGTGAGCCACTTTCTCTGGCTAATTTGTATGCTTCTTCTTTGGAATTGATACTATCCCTAATTACTCTCGTAGGCACTCGGTTGTGCCCATGTTTTAGCCTATGCCAAGATCAATCTGACTCTTCAATGTCAAAAATCAGGAGTTACTTCAATACATTTCGTGCTGCCCTTGTCAATCACGCCTGCACAATGGGTTGGTGAGTTCAGTGTGACTGAAGAAGTGTGGACAAAGTTGGAATAAGGTGATGAAATCCGTGTGGTCTACAATTACATTGGACAAATAACGCAGACTGTGCAAGCTCGCTTTAATGTTCATACGATGTGGGATTGGTTTCAGGATAAATCGTGAGCTAACTCAAAGCTAACATTGGCTTTGTGAAATATGGAGCGAGATGTCATACAATTAATATCAAATAAAATGAATGTGAAGGCAACAATAGAAGTAGGTGATAGGTCATGACTGGCATTTCAATCCAGAATGCGCGGAACAGCTTTAAAGACTTTCTGATTGTCTACTTTACTAGACGGTGTTATGGACTGAGCTTCAAGTATTCCCCGAGAGAACACAGAAATAGAAACGGTACCTTGTTTGTTAACTGACTGTAACTAACTCGAGTTGTTGTGCAAACTTTGTTGCTGTTGGTGTTTTTTTTTAACCGGGGAATAGATTAATATATAAAAGGGCAGCGAGATCAGAACGCAGGCGACTGGCGCTTCCTGCAAGGAGTGCGGTTCATTGTGTACAATACCCGAAAATGGCTCTACCGACAATCCGGCATGTAAGGATTGTATTTTACCCTATTCTCACAGCTTTCGGTGTTCCGGGTAAGTCGACACATCCTCTGTCTGAAATGTAAGGGACTGTCTTCTATTAACAGTCATTTCACTGGGTGTTGTTTATCGGCGAAACCAGCCCAGCGCGGAGACACGGCAGACTACTGCTGCTGAACGGTTCGTCTCCGCTCTATGCGCTGATGCAGGGTCAAGTTCACTGCCGCTGCACTCCCTCCAAAGTTCAGCGCAAACGATGCTGCTGAAATTCAGAGAGATCAATCCTCTCCGCTGTAAACCACTGTCAGCGTACATTTGATACCCCGGATTATTGCAGATTGAAATATATTTTGTGACCTAACTTTTGGTGAAAGAGCAGTAGAACAGTACGAATTGTGGGAACATTGTGGATTGTACCAGCTGCCGCCGTAGCTAAATTCTCTCTCTCTCTCTCTCTCTCTCTCTCTCTCTCTCTCTCTCTCTCTCGTTCTCTCCCCCTCTCTCTCTCTCGTTCTCTCCCTCTCTCTCTCTCTCTCAGACACACTCACTCTCTCTGTTTCTGTATCTCTGTCTCTGTGTCTCTCTTTCTTTCTCCCTGTCTCTCTGTCCTCTCTCTCTCCCCACTCTCCGACCCCCCCCCCTCTCTCTCTCTCTCTCTCTCTGTCTTTCTCTCGCTCACCTGCTCTCTCCCTCTCCTTCCCTATACCTCTTTATACCTCTTTGTGGATTTCCGATCAAACATTTGATTATATGTCATACCCGTACCATTTGCGGATTATAGTAAATATAGCTAGCACAAGAATGTGGTGTCCAGCTGGGGATTTGAATTAATTTCTCCCTATCGCACCTTTAAGATGATAATGAATGTGATCGAAAATGGCTGATATATCCAAGTGGAAGAGCTTATTTATTGATGGACGATTCTGAAACTATTCGAGTTTAAGCTAGATTGTGTACAAGCGACACTGGACGAGTCAGTGAAGTCCGATTCTGTTCACCAGGCCCTACGCTCATTCATTGACTGAACGGAGGGAACGAGTACATCGGTTTCACCCTGGAACTGATGACCGACAGCGGGCACGGCCCCAGTTACTCCGGGCCAGTACCGGCTCAATAATAATGAGAGTTTCTTTGAGTGGAATCTGCCGGCTGCACATCAGCCGATCCTCCTACAGCTACTGTGTTGAGCTCTCTCACGGCTCTCATTCCCTCCGGCTGGTGCCTGAATGGGGCTTCGAGGGTAAGAGCCATTGAAATGATGGTCGCACGGGTAGGGAATGTAGTGCGCAAGGGAGGTACGGGAGAACATGGTGATCTCCCCTATTTTTCTGCGTTGTGATGACGAATGAGCAGCAGTGCTGCCCCCTCTTGGTTACATCGCCAAGGTGACATCGAGAGCACGTCACCGGCAACTTAACCAGGAGCAGTGCTGCCCCCTAACGGTTACATCGCCAATGTGACATCGAGAGCACGTCACCAGCAACTTAACCAGGAGCAGTGCTGCCCCCTCTCGGTTACATCGCCAAGGTGAAATTGAGAGCACGTCACCAGCAACTTAACCAGGAGTAATTGCGTACTTCGGCTCCGATCATCTTTAGTTCACTGAATAAAGAGTTTTTATTCTCTCTTGGAACATATTTCCCCGGTAATTTTGCCGATCACTATCGGAATAGTATTTTCACATTGGATTCCGAGAACGCTTCTCCTCGCCCTGTATGTATCTCACAATTTGGACTCTTTCCTTAGCGAACCTATTGGCAATCGTGGTGCTCCTCCGAGGGAATTGCGGCCTTTCCAAATGTATATCGCTCTACATGGCAATGGTAGATCTCCTGGTGATGATGTTCTGTGTAATCGGGTACCATATCATCATGTATCAGTTTCCAATCTCCTTCCTGTCCTACACGTCCGCCTATAAGGTCGTCCTGTATTTCACATTGACCAGCCTGCTAACCTCCGTATGGTACACTGTCCTGTTCACAGTCGATCGGTTTGTAGCGATCTGTTACCAGAAACTGAAAGCGAAATATTGCACAGTTAGGACAGCTGTTGCCAGTATTATAACCGTGGCGCTCCTGGGGCATTTACAGAGCGTTCCGCTTCTATTTGAGCATAAACCTATGGGTATAGTTAAAGGTATTCAGTAGGGCTGTCAGCTGAGTTCGTGGTTCATGACGTCTCTTGTGGGAATCGCATTCTCCTTTCTGCAGAGTATTTTAACGGTTATATTACCTTTTGTTTTGATAACCCTGTTTAACTGTCTGACAGTGAGGCGCAATTTATTAGCCAGTAAAGTGCGCCGCGGACTGCGCGGTCACAGCAGTCAACACAGAAGGATCCGGAGATGGAAAGCCGCCAGAAATCCATCATTTTACTCTTTAGTGTGTCCGGCAGTTTCATTTTGTTGTGGCTGACGGCCGCCGTGAGCTTTCAGACCACCCGAATCACAGGAACCGCGCATTACGACGGCGATTACACCGACTCTGCATATGTCGCCACTGAAGCCGGCTACATGCTCATGTATCTGAGTTCCTGCACGAACGCCTGCATTTATACAGCGACTCAGAATAAGTTTAGAGAAGAAATGCTGCTGGTGTTAAAATCTCTTTGGACTTTGTTTTTAATATTGTTTAAAAAACGCAGGTAAAGCAAAGCACATGTTCCTAAAGGTCGAGTTATCTACTAATGCCCCGCATCGGGCATCCGTCATTGGGTCGCGATGTACATCTGAGTTTGGGGTGTTTAGGTATAATGCGTCTCGCTATTAAATCGACATGGAATAAAATAACACTCAAATTCATTTCCGTACAGGAGCGTCCTTGGTTGCCGTGACGTCGTCAACAATCCCGGTATCCGATCGCTTAGTTGATTTCATTCACTCGTTGCGTTTGACAGCTGCGTTGACACTCAGGGCTCATTCGGCCGCAGGGTAACCCGGGTAAAGGTGGAGCCATCGCAATGACTTTCATGCTGGCACTGGAGATTCAGTGCGGTCAGCGCTGTGACAGAGCTACCTTCTTGTAGATTGCAGTGGGAAATCAATATTGCAGAGATTCTGCCCCAGCCCGACTATGGCGACCTATGCCAATCCCCTGAGCCATAGAACAGCCCGTGTCCCTCGCTACCTTTGTTAACCAAGGGTTGTCTAGACACGTTTCCATGATTTTATTATCACCTGCATCCAGCACGTCTGCTGTACACATAACCACGCAGCACTGGGAGATAAAAGAGTGCCTTCAGATCTGTGTCTGCATGCGCCTGTAGTTTTAGCCACTGCTGACATAAGAAAAGACAAAATTGTTGGCTATCTGTACAATATTTACCTCCTCATAATTGTATACACTTTTACAAGGACCCTTCACTTTATTTTCTATTTCAGACAATCAAACTTCTCCTTATAGTTTATCCCCTTCCCCACAGTCCAGTAAACAATCTGGTGAATTTGATCCACCATCTCTCAGTTCTTACAAAATCCTTCCCATGGCGTGGCAACCAGGATTGCACCCATTGCTCTCAGTCTGTTTAGCCAGTGCTCCGTATAGCTGTAAAATTGAGTCGGAATTCTTCCACTCAAACCCTCGGTGAACAAGGCAAGGATAACAAAATCCACTTTCGCTGTACTGTCTCACTGCATTCAGAAAGGTATAGCCTAGCATTGAAAGGTTACAACTAGAAACGAACCTCTGAAGGTCTATATGTCCTCCCAGACTTTTATTTCACAATTTGGATTAAGTCACATTTTGTTTCATATACACTTTTACAAACAATAAAGGACCCTGCAGCAAATGTACAGCTCGCCACTTATTGCCGGCGTCCGGGAGGAGAGACACGCTGGCACACTACCATTTGCATCCTTTTACCAAGCTAATTCTGTTACTAGTTTGACAATTCATGTTGGCGTCCCTGTATCTGTATGGGTGCCTTGTTAGAAACATAATGAAAGTCGATCCAAACTCTATCTACCTTCCTGCTTCGTTAAATAGTCGAGATTATTCCTTTAAAATCACAGACATATTTGTGACACATGACGTGACCGGCACGACACCACACTGACTCCTTATTCGCTTCGATGAACTGCCTTCCGAGCTGTACATACATACATTCTGTTGACAGAAATTTTCTCGCATGACATTCCCATACCGATATAAAGAAAAATGATCCCAATATTCAAGAAATGAAGTGATAAGGGGTGCGCTGTGCAAACGGTGAAGAAGGGAGTCAAAGACATTTCAGGCAGCACAGACGGTAAACGAGGTTTGGGGGATAAATTGAAGGCACGTGTTTGCATAACTAAAGACACAACTAAATCGACATAGTGGGTTTATAATTATATGCACTTATATCCAGATTACTCCAATGTCCCGTCCGAATCAGTCCCTGATGCCAGAGTTCAGCGCTCTTTCAGTCATGTCCGCATGGTCCTCCGTCCACTGCGGACGTCCATCCTTCAGCCACCTGAGGTGAAATTTCCGCGGTACCATCCGTCAGCTCTGTAGCCTGTCTATTCCTTCCGCTTTTGAGCATTCTCTCGGTGGAGAATTGGGCAAGATACGCATCCCGTCAACAACTCATCCACAAGAATGCTCCAAGCCGTCTGATAAAGGACACGTAAGTGAAAGCGTTCCAGGAGAACGAAACCGGGCAAATAGAGCATAGCCTCCTGGGTAATAACTGGAAATAGCGATCACACTGCGAAAATTCTCTTAGACCATAAGACCATAAGACAAAGGAGCACAAGTCGGCCATTCCGCCCATTGAGTCTGCTCCGCCATTTTATCATGAGCTGATCCATTCTCCCATTTAGTCCCACGCCCCCGCCTTCTCAGCATAACCTTACAAGCTCTGGCTACTCAGGTACCTATCAATCTCTGCCTTAAATACACCCAATGACTTGGCCTCCACTGCTGCCTGTGGCAACAAATTCCATAGATTCACCACCTTCTGACTAAAAAAAAATCTTCGCATTTCTGTTCTGAATGGGCGCCCTTCAATCCTGAAGTCATGCCCTCTCGTACTAGACTCCCCCATCATGGGAAACAACTTTGCCACATCCACTCTGTCCATGACTTTCAACATTCGAAATGTTTCTATGAGGTCTCCCCTCATTCTTCTAAACTCCAAGGAATATAGTCCAAGAGCGGACAAACGTTCCTCATATGTTAACCCTCTCATTCCCGGAATCATTCTAGTGAATGTTCTCTGTACCCTCACCAAAGTCAGCACATCCTTTCTTAAATAAGGAGACCAAAACTGCCCACGGTACTCCGTGAGGTCTCACCAGCGCCTTATAGAGCTTCAACATCACATCCCTGCTCCTATACTCTATTCCTCTAGAAATGAATGCCAACATTGAATTCGCCTTCTTCACTACCGACTCAACCTGGAGGTTAACCTTAAGGGTATCCTGTACGAGCACTCGCAAGTCCCGTTGCATCTCAGAACTTTGAATTCTTTCCCCATTTAAATAATAGTCTGCCCGTTTATTTCTTCTGTCAAAGTGCATAACCATACACTTTCCAACATTGTACTTCATTTGCCACTTCTCTGCCCATTCTTCCAATGTATCCAAGTCTCTCTGCAGACTCTCCGTTTCCTCAGCACTACTGGCCCCTCCACCTATCTTCATATCATCAGCACACTTAGCCACAAAGCCATCTGTTTCATAATTCAAATCGTTGATGTACAATGTAAAAAGAAGCGGTCCCAACACGGACCCCTGTGGAAAACCACTGGTAACCGGCAGCCAACCAGAATTAGATCCCTTTATTCTCACTCTCTGTTTCCTGCCAATCAGCCAACGCTCTATCCACGCATGTAACTTTCCCGTAATTCCATGGGCTCTTACCTTGATAAGTAGCCTCATGTGTGGCATCTTGTCAAAGGCCTTCCGAAAATCCAAATATACAACATCCACTGCATCTAGCCTACTGGTAATTTCCTCAAAAAATTGTAATAGGTTAGTCAGGTATGATTTTCCTTTAAAGAATCCATTCTGAGTTCTGCCTATCTTGTCATATGCCTCCAGGTACTCTGTAACCTCATCCTTGACAATCGACACCAACAACTTCCCAGCCACCGACGTCAAGCTAACAGGTCTATAATTTCCTTTTTGCTTTTTGCCCCCTTCTTAAATAGCGGAGTGACATTTGCAATCTTCCAGTCCTCCGGAACCATGCCAAAATCTATCGACTTTGAAAGATCATCGCTAATGCCTCTGCAGTCTCCACAGCTACTTCCTTCAGAACACGAGGATGCATTCCACCTGGTCCGGGAGATTTATCTACCTTTAGACTATTCAGTTTCCTGAGTACTTTCTCTGTCGTAATTGTGACTGCGCACACTTCTCTTCCCTGCCATTCTTGAGTGTCCGGTATGCTGCTGATGTTTTCCTCAGTGAAGACTGATGCAATAATCTCGTTCAGTTCCTCCACCATCTCCTTATCTCTGCATCTCCCATTACAATTTCTCCAGCATCATTTCTATCTGTCCTATATCTACTTTCACCTGTCTTTTCCTGTTTATATACTTGAAAAAGCTTTTAGTATTCTCTTTGATATTATTTGCTAGCTTCCATGCATAGTTAATCTTTTCCCTCTTAATGACATTCTTAGTTTCCTTTTGTAAGGTTTTAAAAACTTCCCCATCCTCTCTCTTCCCACTATTTTTTGCTTCTTTGTATCCTTTGCTCTAACTTTGGCTTTGCCTTCTCTTGTCAACCACGGTTGCATCCTTTTTCCGTTCGAAAATTTCTTCTGTTTTGGAATATACCTGTCTTGCACCTTCCTCACTTCTCGCATAAACTCCAGCCACTGCTGCTCTGCCGTCTTTCCCGCCAGTGTCCCTTCCCATTCAACTTTGGCCAGTTCCTCTCTCATGCCACTGTAATTTCCTTTACTCCACTGAAATACCGACACATCAGATTTCGGCTTCTCTTTTTCTAATTTCACAGTGAACTCAATCATGTTATGATCACTGTCTCCTAAGGGTTCCTTCACCTCAATCTCTCTAATCACCTCCGGTTCATTACACAATACCCAATCCAGTACAGCCGATCCCCTAGTCGGCTCAAAAACAAGCTGTTCTAAAAAGCATCTCGCAGACATTCTACAAATTCTCCCTCTTGAGATCCGGTGCCGACCTGATTTTCCCAATCCACTCGCATGTTAAAATCCCTCACAATTATCATAACACTGCCCTTCTGACAAGACTTTTTTATTTCCAGTTGTAATTTGTACTCTGCATCACTGCAGCTGTTTGGCGGCCTATAAATAACTGCCATTAGGGTCCTTTTACCCCTGCGATTTCTGAGCTCAACCAATAAAGATTCTGCACCTTCCGATCCTATATCACCTCTTTCTAATGATTTAATATCATTTCTTACCAATAAAGCCACGCCTCCTCCTCTGTCTACCTTCCTATCCTTCCGATACACCGTGTATCCTTGGACGTTCAGCTCCCAGAGACATGCATCCTTTGGCCAGGTCTTAGTGATGGCCACAATATCATACCTGCCAATCTGTAGCTGTACGACAAGATCATCCACCTTATTCCTTATGCTGCGTGCATTTAAGTACAACACCTTGAGACCAGTATTTGATACTTTTCACTTTGATTTCACTGCAACTCATCCCAATGGCTACAAATTTGCTCCATCACCTGCCTGTCTTTCCTGACATCTTTACTGTTCACTATCTTAGATTTATTTCTGTTTTCCCCTTCCTCCGCTCTATCATTCCGGTTCCCACCCCCCTGCCAAATTAGTTTAAACCCTTCCTAACAGCTCTATTAAACTTTCCCTCCAGGACATTGGTCCCCTTCGGGTTCAGGTGTAACCTGTTCATTTTGAACAGGTCATACTTCCCCCAGAAGAGATCCCAATTATCCAAGAATCTGAAGCCCTGCCCCCTACACCAGTGTCTCAGCCACGAATTCATCTGTCTGATCCTACTATTCTTGCCCTCGCTAGCACGTGGCACAGGTAGCAATCCCGAGATTACTACCCTGGAGGTCCTGCTTCTCAGCTTCCTTCCTAACTCCTCCAAATCTCTCTTCAGGACCTCCTCCTTTGTCCTATCTATGTCATTGGTACCAACATGTACCAAGACAACTGGCTGCTCACCCTCCCCCTTCAGAATATTCAGGTCTCAATCCGAGACATCCCGTACCCTGGCACCTGGGAGGCAACGCACCATGCGGGTATCTCTATCAGGCTCACAGAATCTCCTGTCCGTTCCCCTGACTATGGAATCCCCTACGACTACCGCATTTCTCTTCTGCCTCCTTCTCTCCTGCACAACAGCGCCAAGCTCAGTGCCAGAGACCCCGGTCACCATGGGCGTCCCCTGTCAGGTCATCCCCCTCAACAGCATCCAGAACAAGATATTTGTTGCTGATATTTGTTCCTTGGAATATAAATGATTGAGGGGAGGTTTGATGGAGGTGTTTTAAAATTGTGAGGGTTATAGATGGGGTAAATGCAAGCTGCCTTTTTCCACTGAGATTGGATGAGACTACAACCAGAGGCCATGGATTAAGTGTGAAAGGTGAAATTTTAAGGGGAACATGACGGGAAACTTCTTCACACAGATGAATATCCGCGTGTGGAATGAACAGCCCGCACAAGTGGTGAATGCAAGCTCAATTTCATCATTTAAGAGGTTTGTGTAGGTACCTGGATGGTAGAGATATGGGAGTAGAAAGTTTAAATAGTTCAGCACAAACTTGATAGGCCGAAGGGTCTCTTTCTGTGTTGTACTTTTCTATGACTGTGACAAGAACCTAAAATGATACTAATATTCACTCTAATTCCTTTTAACAGCTGTGCAGACCAACCATACATCTCAGTCAGAGTCATTTACAGGGTGTTAAAACTGTGGCACTTTAAATTAACAGTACATAAAAGAAAATCCCAGCAGTACGTCAACAAAGGCTATTTGTGTGAGAATGTTTCAGTTACTGTGGGGCCAGGCACCCATGCAGCTCAGTGGGAACAGGGAATAATACGAATGGAGAGAGTCAAACTGAGCCAGGTCACAGATTGGAGATGGCAGAAATGCCCCATTCTTGTAGAGACAGGAAGAGCATCAGAGAATTTGATGGTCATTCCAGATACCAGCACTGTGCCCAGATAGAAAATGATTTCTCTCTCCAAGTTGGGTTGAACTTCACTGTAACAGTTTGATGTCAGATCACACCTTGACAACTCAAGTGATCTCATCTGAAATGTTATCCTGCACCCATTGATGGATTTTGTAAATCTTTTTACAGGTTAAAAATGACAAGGAATTTGTCTACAGGAATCTTGAACACAACACGCCAGTTTTGCTGTCTCTGTCCAGATATTTAAGAAGTGGAGCAAGGGATTCACTTGATCATCCTTCCTGCTCAGACTGTGGGGAGAGATTCACTCAATCATCTGACCGAATGGCACGCCCGTCATTTTACATAGGGGTGAACCCATTCATCTGCTCAGACTGTGGTAATGGATTCACTTGGTCACCTCAACTGAAGGTACATCAGCAAGTACACACTGGGCAAGGCCATTCGCCTGTTCTGTGGGTGAGAAGGGATTCAGTCGGTCTTCCCACCTGTGGATGCACCAGTCAGTTCACACTGGGCAGAGGCTGGTCATCTGCTGAATTTGTGGGGAAGGATTCACTCGGTCATCTGACCTAATGGCTCACCAGCGAATTCACACTGGGGAGAGGCCGTTCATCTGCTCGGACTGTGGGAAGGGATTCACTTGGTTATCTAATCTGAAGGTACACCAGAGAGTTCACACTGGGGAGAGGCCGTTCACCTGCTCAGTCTGTGGGAAGGGATTCACTCAGGCATCAAACCTGCAAGAGCACCAGAGAATTCACACTGGGGAACGGCTGTTCACCTGCCCGGACTGCGGGAAGGGATTCACTTGCTCATTCCAACTGAAGGTACATCAGCGAGTTCACACTGGAGAAAGGCCGTTCACCTGCTCAGACTGTGGGAAGGGATTCATTCGGTCATGGCAACTGAAGGTACATCAGCGAGTTCACACCGGGGAGCGGCCATTCACCTGCTCAGACTGTGGGAAGGGATTCATTTCATCATCTAAACTGAAGGTACATCAGCGAGTTCACACTGGGGAGAAGCCTTTCACCTGCTCAGACTGCGGAAAGGGATTCACGCGGTCATCTAAACTGAAGATACATCAGAGAGTTCACACTGGGGAGAGGCCATTCACCTGCTCAGACTGTGGGAAGGGATTTACTTCCTCATCTCAACTGAAGGTACATCAGCACGTTCACACTGGAGAGAGGTCGTTCACCTGCTCAGTCTGTAGGAAGACATTCACTTTGTCACCTCACCTACTAAGACACCAGTTAGTTCATACCGGGGCGTGGCCATTCACCTGCTCAGTCTGTGGGAAATGATTCACTGAATTATCCTTCCTAGAGACACCAGTCAGTTCACACTGGGAAGTGGCAGTTCACCTGCTCAGTCTGTGGGAAGGGATTCACACGGTCATGTCAACTACAGAGACACCAGCGAGTTCACACTGGATAGAGGCCGGTCTCCTACTCAGACTTTGGGAGGAGATTCTCAGCCAAATCAACCAAATTTGTATCATTGAGTTCACAGTGGAGAGAGGCCATTCACCTGCTCAGACTGTGGGAAGCGATTCACTTAGTCATCTAACCTTATATAACCCCCACTTCGGCTAGCTGCTTAATATAGGGGATGATAGTCCCTCAGTCTGGCCAAACTTAAGAAATCTCATTTGGGTGGATACTGCATGATGTGTTCCCTGTTACAAATCAGTACCCCAAAATAACAAACAGTAAACAATATGTGATTAAGTGATTGAGCTTTATAATTCTTACTTTGACTATATGGTTAGTGATGTAAACAAAAAAAAAGGGCCCACTCTCTCCATTCATGTCTTCTCATCTCTCCCCGACAAAAGACCATGAAAATCTCTTTTCCAGACTCACAAGAAAGAACACTTCTGTCATGGTATAGCCTGCACTCCAAAACCCTGTTGTCTCTAGTCATAACCTAAACATTGCTGCTACAGAGAAACCATTACCTCAGCAGTGAAACGTTACAGAGAGGCCATTACATTAGCAGTGAAACCTTACAGCTTGTGACACACTACCGGGTTTACAATGGGTAGAAAGTTTCAATAAGCTGCATGCTGGATATTTGTACATCACCGTTGCTGATTGCAATTTCGAGAGTGACTGTCGGTGCTGACTCTACAATTATTGCTGCTGCTCACCACACCCAGTTCTGCACCCTGGTCACTGGGCATGGGAGGAGTTTCTTCTGCTGCATATTCACCTTTAATGGGACTGGAGTTTAATATTCTGGATAAGAGACCAATAAATCAGTTCTATTTTAACCTCTGTCTATGGTACTTAGTGAATTTATAACACAACTAGTGTACAGTAGAGAGTCAACTCAGGCCGTCTGGACCCTGCCAGTGATTCAGTTGCACAAGTCCTTTTAAATCCTCCCCTGTTGTTCATCTCTCGCTCTCCCTGTGGGATAGGTTCCAGTCACCACTCTGTGGGTGAAGAGGATTCCATTGAACTTTCTGCAGACTGAAGAAGTCGAGGAGAAGGGAATCAGCAGCGGGGCATGGCAACGAATGACTGAATAGCAACATTTGGAAGCTGATTGACAGAGAAAATCTTTCGGTTGTCTGACTGATGACACAAACAATACCCATGGTGAGGATGTGTTGGGAATGGTTTTATTTATTGAGGGAGCTGTTCCTGCTTGTTTATCCTGTAACATTATGTCCAAATGGTTATTATGGATTATCCTATCTGAAATAATGTATTGATTATCAAATAATTTGTAAGATTTTGACTATAAAACTGGATCAGGCTTGAATTTATGGCGCCTTTATGAAGTGATGGAGGGCATTCAGGAGTTTAAATTTTAAAGCAAGATTTTGGTGAATGATATTTGCTACTTGATTGTACCTTTGTAGGTAATCAGATTGTGTTAAACTGCTGCAGGATCCTGAAATGTGTTGGATTGTTCCTGCTTTCTCTTGGCATTTTCTGCACTTACTCCCTTGTTTGTTTGTTCTCATTTCATGTATTTTTGATATTTTTTTCCTTTTGTTAACCATCCTGTCCTGTACAGGTGTCCCCTGCTTTTCGAACGTTCGTGTTACGAAACCTCACTGTTACAAAAGACTTACATTAGTTCCCTGTTTTCACTAACAGAAGGTGTTTTCACTGTTACGAAAAAAAATCAGTGTGCACCCCGAGTAGCTGCTCTCCCCCCGGATTTGGAATGGTATTCTCGTCGGCACTGCTTAATCACGTTGCATTGAGCAGCCATTAGCAAGATGAGTTTTAAGGCGTTGGAAAAGCTTGAAAGAGCTCGTAAGGGTGTTACACTTAGTGTAAAACTAGACATAATTAAGCGTTTTGATTGTGGTGAACGAAGTAAGGGCAACATGAGTTTGGCTTGTGGAAGCTGATGAAGATGATGTTGAAGAGGTTTTGGCATCCCATGACCAAGAACTGATAGATGAAGGGTTGATGCAATTGGAAGAGGAAAGGATAACAATCGAAACCAAATTCATTAGCGAAATGAACATGAAGCAACTGCGTGAGATTTTCACTGCAATGATAAAGTACGACTTTAATTTTGAAAGGGTACGTCGGTTTGGGGATATTTGCAGGATGGTTTGAGTGCTTACAAAGAACTGATGATCTAAAAATGCACGAGGCTCAGCAGTCAAGCAAACGTTCCACACCAGCCGATGAATCTCAACCTTCAATATCGAGGTGGGCAGACATAGGAGAAGATGAGCTGCCTGCCTGATGGAAACAGACGACACCCCAGTGTCCCACCACCCCAACCCCCAGACCGCGGACAGATAGTGATTCGCGGAGAATGCAGCGGTAGCTGGGGGGGGGGGGGGGGAAGGAGGCACACAGCACATCTTTAAGAAAAAAGCCAAAATAAACATGATAATTAGGTGCCGCCGACACGTAATTGTCGGCCCAGATCACGGAGGGTCATACTCATTCCACTGGTTAATGTTTTCTTCCATAGTAATGATTCATTTTTCTGAGTTAGTATCTCATTTAAGTTTTCTGGCCTGTCTTTCTTATCACGACTGCTTATCAGATACTTACATGCTTCTTGAAAGAACAAGCTGGTCGTGGGGTTGTGTGGCTCTGTTGGTAAAATATTAAATAAAATCATTAGAAAGAGGTGGCATAGGGATGGAAGATATAGAATCTGTGGGTAGGATTAAGGAACAGCAAATGTAAAAAAAAATCTGTGGTGGGAATTGTATAGAGACCTCCAAACAGTAGTAAGTATGTGGGCCTCAAATTACCATGGGAGATAGAAAATGGGTGCCAAAAGGGCAATGTTACAATAGTCATGGGGAATTGTCATGCAGGTGCTTAGGAAAATTAGGATGGTGTTGGTCTCAAGAGGAGGAATTCCTACAAGGTGGTTTTTTGGAGCAGCTCGTGGCTGAGCCCACTTGGGGATCAGTTATTCTGGACTGGGTGTTGTAATGAACCAGAATTAATTAGGTCACTTAAGTTCAAAGATCCTTTGGGGCAAGTGATCTTAATATGATCAAACTCACCCTGACATTAGAGAAGGAGAAGCTAAAGTCAGATGTGAAATAAAGAGAATTAGAGAGGTATGAAAGAAAAATTGGTCAAAATTGTTTTGCAAAGAACACGGGCAGGAATTTCTGGAAGCAATTCAGAAGGCACAGGATATATACAGTGGCATGTAAATGTTTGGGCACCCATGGTTAAAATTTCTCTTACAGTGAATAGCTAAGTGAGTAAAAGATTACCTGATTTCCAAAAAGTAAAAAGTTAAACATGACACATTTCTTTAATATCTTAAGCAAAGTTACATTTTTATTTCCATCTTTTACAGTTTCAAAATAACAGAAAAGGAAAAGGGCCCGAAGCAAAAGTCTGGGCAATCTGCATGGTCAGTACTTAGTAACACCCCCTTTGGCAAGTATCACAGCTTGCAAGTGCTTTCTGTAGCCAGCTAAGAGTCTTTCAATTCTTGCTTGGGTAAATTTCTGGGTTCTATCATTAGCAGCAAAGCACTGACTGTGGAAATTACAGATCAGAATATTATTAGTCACAGAGCCCAGCAGCACTGAAACAGGCCCTTCGGCCCTTCTAGTCAATGCTGACCTGCTTTTGTTTTTACTGCCTCGTTCCAACTACCTGCACCATAGCCTCCATAAACCTCCCATCCATGTCATCACCCAAATTTCTCTTTAGTATCTCAATCAAACCCACATCCACAACTTCCACTGGCAGCTCATTCCACACTCCCACCAAACTCGGAGTGAAGAATTCCCCTTCAGGCTCCCCTAAAAGAATTCACTTTCACCAGGACCTTATGTCCAATGTGGGGGTGAGAGGGAAGACGGGGCAGAGAGGGAAGGCAGTAAGGCGAGTGGGTGGGTGGTCGATTGCATAGAGGGAAACAGTGGAGAGTTTAAACTTAATATATTTCAGAAAAAGTACGTGTTTGAACTTACTTCCTGCAAACCTACCATCCATACCCTGTACATGGTCAACCAAATTATTGATCTAGATGACAAGATGATCAATGTAAGATCAAGTAGAGCAGAGAATTCAACAACTGTGTAAATGCAATTATAAGTAAATATCAATAACTAATGACAGCAATGGTTGTAACCCTGGGGAACATTACTAGACACAGGCCTTGAGTCCCATAAACAGCCTTTCACTATCACTCTCTGCTTCCTACCATCAAGACAACTGTGTATCCAGTTAGCCAGCTCTCCTGGGATCCCATGTGATCTAACTTTCCACAGCAACTGGAGTACTGTGTCCAGTTCTGGTTGCTTCACTATAGGAAAGATGTGGAAGCATTGGAAAGGGTACAGAGGAGATTTACCAGGATGCTGTCTGGTTTAGAGAGTATGCATTATGATCAGAGATTAAGGGATCTAGGGCTTTACTCTTTGGAGAGAAGGAGGATGAGAGGAGACATGATAGAGGTGTACAAGATAATAAGAGGAATAGATAGAGTGGATAGCCAGCGCCTCTTCCCCTGGGCACCACTGGTCAATACAAGAGGACATGGCTTCAAGGTAAGGGGTGGGAAGTTCAAGGGGGATATTAGAGGAAGGTTTTTTTATTCAGAGTGGTTGGTGCGTGGAATGCACTGCCTGAGTCAGTGGTGGAGGCAGATACACTAGTGAAGTTTAAGAGACTACTAGACAGGTATGTGGAGGAATTTAAGTTGGGGGCTTAGATGGGAGGCAGGGTTTGAGGGTCGGCACAACATTGTGGGCCTGTACTGTGCTGCACTATTCTATTCTTACCATGCTGAACCTTGTCAAAGGCCTCACTGATGCCCATGTCGGCCACGATCCTGGGACAGAAGTGTCACTGATCAGAGGGTACAGATTTAAACAGAGGACGAAGAGGTTTAGAGGGATCTGAGGAAGTGATTTTTCACTCAGAGGGTAGCTGAAATCTGGAACACACTGCCCGAGGTGGTGGTGGAGACAGGTCCCTTCACAACATTACGAAGTGGATGAGCATTGAAACTGCCGAGATACAGTCGGCTATGAACCGAGTGCTGATAAATGGGACCAGTGTGGACAGTGAGTGGATGGTCAGAACAGGTATGGCTGGCCAAAGGCCTGTTTCCGTGCTGTGTGATCCACCACTCCGGACATGACAAATTAACGATGGTGACACCGCAAGGCATTGATTTCAAAACTCCACACCCCTCTCCAACCTGAAATAAACCAGACTGAACCCCTTTGTCACCACTGTGAATATCTGTTTCTGTCGAGGTAACATACAAATTGGTCACTTCTGCTAAACAACTGGCAATTGATGAAGTCCCGTGTCATCTTCCATTAACGTTGCTTCCTTACAGCAAAACTAACCCTCTCACTGTGTCAGAATCAATGATTAAATCCGACACCAAACACTGTGTTTTCATTCCTGCACATTGTAACTTGAACCATCTCACCAAGGGTCTGATGGAGACACAACCTCTGCCTTCTGCACATGTGATCACATCTCCCCTGATTCTGACATTTCAAATACCCTCAGAATGGTTTTCTGATTCAATCTGAAGGTTATGGTACATTCAGCTCATCGTCAGACCTGACAAACCATGTCTTCCCACAGCTGGTTCCACCTGTTGGTGTGTCCTCTTTCCTCCACCTCCAGGGAAGCTGCATCTCCACACAAATTCCTCACTTGAGACGACTGTCTGTACCCGTGACACAGGAAATCACATCACTGTCACTCTCCTGATACCATCCGGGAAGCGGTACAGCAACATAAAAGCCAGGACCAACAGGCTCCGGGACTGCTTCTTCCACCAGGCCGTCAGACTGATGAACTCACGCTGACTTGAGTGTCCTCTATATTACATTGTCTGTTTTATTTATTATAAACTGTTATAAATTACTATGATTGCACGTTGCACATTAGACAGCTTCTGTACCCCTCCACCCCTGTTAAAACTCTCTGCTCAGCCCCTTCCCTATTCCCTTTCAGACTCCCGATGTGCCAGCAGATCCGAATTCACCGTGTGGACATTTCTACCCCACAGGAGGCTGTACAAACCCATGTCCTTCTCTGATGCACAGCTCAGTGACCCCAATCCCTGTCTGCACTCGCAGCCCATGACGGTGACAGCTGTCCTAGACTCTGTAACTCACAATCTTGTAACACAATCTTGTTCATAGCAAGTTTAGACAGTCATTAATATGAAGAGAGAATTGTTGTTTCCTGAAAGGACAGGCGAGCGAAGCTGTCTGATCCAATTCACCAGATGGTCCGGTGTTTACAAGTTAATTTGTCCCGGGACCCACACCCACTGTCCCTTCACCCCAAACCCCCTGCAGAACCACAAGGAATTGATCCACGGCCCGGACTCGGTCGCAAAGTGAAAACCGGGGCTGAGGAGAGCCCGGAGACAAACACCCCACTGCCCACTCCACCAACAACACGGCACAGCCGGACACATCTCACAACACCGGATCCGGTCCCGATGAAACCCGAATTTAATTTTGTTGTTCCAGATCGGACCCAACAAAAGGTGTTTTAAAATTGAAGCGCTCCCCGTCACGTGACGTCACACATCAGCCCCCCCCCCCCACGCGCCTGACGTCACCCATGGTCTCCCCGCATCTGTATCTGCTGTCATGAGCACGGTGCCTTACATCACACACACGCTGCTGTGCTCGAGCTTCTTCGGTTTAATGGCTGAGCACGAGCCTGAAATGTCAACTGTACCTCTTGCTAGAGATGCTGCCTGGCCTGCTGTGTTCACCAGCAACTTTGATGTGTGTTGCTTGAATTTCCAGCATCTGCAGAATTTCTCGTGTTTATGTTTTTAAAAAGACATGTTGAGGTGAGTTTAACAGGTGTCATTTGTTCATTAGCATAGCCAACGTTATTTAAACTACACAAACACGAGGAAATCTGCAGATGCTGGAATTTCAAGCAACACACACAGGCTGGCTGCTGAGGAGCTACGCTATTGATGTCCTACGTGATGAGGCCGAACTCCTTGTAGACTTGCTTAAAGTTGTAATAGAATAAACATGATAATATAATATAAGTACATATTTTAAAGTCACATTTTCTGCATATACCCAACTTGGTTTACAGATTAGACAAAATGACTAAACAAAGTATTACATACACCCTTGGAGGTCGACCGGGGGTGGGGGTGGATATGGGGTTGCGGGGGGCACTGGCGCTACCTCCCTGAAATGAGTTTTGCAGGGTGCGATGTCTGTCATTACCGGTTGAACCAGGGAGCCCAGTCTCTGAAAAAGGGGGTGGACTGTCCGGGACTGAGATGAGGGGAAATGTCTCCACTCTGAGGGTGATGAATGTCTGTAAATCCCCACCACAGAGGGCGGTGAAGACTCAGTGATCGTCCTCACATAAAACAGAGACCGGCAGATGAGTGGAGACCGAAGGGATCGAGGAAATGAGGATCAGACAGAAACATGTGGCTGAGATGGGAGAGCAGCCATCATCTTGTTGATGGTTAGAGGGGCTGAATGGCCACCTCCTGCTGTTTCTCACTTGGTGTTTCAGTGCTGCTGTCATAGTCATGTCATAGTCATACTTTATTGATCCCGATAAATAATTAAATAGTAATAACACCATACATAGTTCAATAGTGATATGTAAATTATGCCAGGAAATAAGTCCAGGACCAGCCTATTGGCTCAGGGTGTCTGACCCTCCAAGGGAGGAGTTGTAAAGTTTGATGGCCACAGGCAGGAATGACTTCCTATGGCGCTCTGTGTTGCATCTCGCTGGAATGAGTCTTATCAAGTCTCACGAGGATGTTATCAGGAAAGTGGATGAAGGCAAGGCATTGGATGTTGTCGACATGGCCTTTAGCAAGGCACTTGAAGTCTCATATGGGAGGTTGGTCTAGAAGGTGCAGTCACTCAGCATTCAAGATGAGATAGTAAATTGGATGAGACACTGTCTTTGGGAGAAGCCAGACTGTGGTAGCAGATGGTTGCCTCTCTGACTGGAGACCTGTGACTAGTGGTGTGCCACAGGGATCAGTGCTGGATCTGTTGCTGTTTGCCATCTATGTCAGATATCTGGATGACAGTGTGGTTAACTGGATCAGCAAATTTGTGGATGACACCAAGATTGGTGGTGTAGTGGACAGTGAGGAAGACTATCATGGCTTGCAGTGCGATCTGGACTCACTGGAAAAATGGGCTGAGAAACAGAAAATGGAATTTAATGCAGACAAGTGTGAAGTGTTGTATGTTGGTAGGAACAAGGTCTTACACAGTGACTGGTCGGGCACTGAGGAGTGATGTAGAAGAAAGGGATCTGGGAACACAGGTCTGTAATTCACTGAAAGTGGTGTCAGAGTTAGATAGGGACAGAAGGAAAGATTTTGGGACATTGGACTTTATAAACGCAAGTACTGACTACAGAAGATGGATGTTATGTTGACTTTGTAGAGGACATTGGTGAGGCCTAATTTGAAGTATTGTGTGCAGTTTTGGTCACCTACCTACAGGGAAGATGTGAAAGAGGTTGAAAGAGTTCAGAGAAAATTCACAAGGATGTTGCCACGTCTGGAGGACTTGGGTTATAAGGAAAGAGTGAACAGGTAAGGACTTTATTCCTTGGAACATAGAAGATTGAGGGGAGATTTGATGGAGGTGTACCACAATTATGAGGGGTATACATAGGGTCAATGCAAGCTGGCTTTTACCACTGAGATGAGGTGGGACCACAACCAGAGGCCATGGGTTAAGAGTGAAAGGTGAAACGTTAAGGGGAACATGAGGGGAAACTTCTTCACACAGATCATCATCTGGGTGTGGAATGAGCAGCCAGCACAAGTGGCGAATGTGAGCTCAATTTCAACATTTAAGAGGTGTGTGTAGGTACCTGGACGGCAGAGATATGGGAGTCGAAAGTTTAAATAGTTCAGCACAAATTAGATAGGCCGAAGGGTCTCTTTCTGTGTTGTACTTTTCTATGACTGTGACAAGAAGCTTAAATAATACTAATATTCACTAATTCCTTTTAACAGACCAACCACTCATCTCAGCAGCAAATTTTTATATGGCGTTTAAACTGTGGCACTTTAAATTAACAGTGCGTAAAAGAAAATCCCAGCTGCAGGTCAACAAAGGCTATTTGTGTGAGTGTTTCAGTTACTGTGGGGCCAGGCACCCATGTAGCTCAGTGGGAACAGGGAATAATACCAATGGGGAGAGTCAAACTGAGCCAGGTCACAGATTGGGGATGGCAGAAATGCCCCATTCTTATAGTGACAGAATAGCATCAGAGAGTTTCATTCCAGATACCATTTAATTCCAGATACCAGCACTCTGCCCAGTTAGGTGATTTCTCTCTCCAACTTGCGTTGACCTTCACTGTAACAGTGTGATGTCAGATAACACCTTGACAACTCAAGTGATCTCGTCTGAAATGTTGTCCTTCACCCATTGACGGATTTTGTAAATCTTCTTACAGGTTAAAAATGACAAGGAATTTATCTACAGGAATCTCAAACACAACACGCCAGTTTTGCTGTCTCTGTCCAGATATTTAAGTGGAGCAAAGGATTCAATCGATCATCCTTCCTACTCAGACTGTGGCAGGGGGGGTGGTGGGGGGATTCACTCAGTCATCTGACTGACTGGCACGCCTGTCATTTTACACATGGGGAGAGGCCATTCACTTGCTCAGACTTTTGGAATGGATTCATTCGGTTATCTCACCTGAAGTTACATCAGTTTGGGCAATGGCATTCACCTGTTCTGTGGGTGAGAAGGGATTCAGTCGGTCTTCCTACCTGCTAGCATGGAGATGACTGCAGTTATTGAAGAATGTGCACATCTCAGCCTGTTACGTTGCTAGAAATCCTTTGCACACTGAACAAAGAGAACAAAGATACAGAAAGGATCACTGACTCAAGACCCATTCAGCTTTTCATCACTGTCAACTGGTACGAATATTGTTGCTGAGGGCTTGAGTATAGTTCTAAAAATAAAAGAGAAGTATAACATAGCAAAGACGAGTGGGAAGACGGAGGATTGGGAAACATTTAAAGGGCAACAGAAGGTAACTAAAAAGGCAATACGTGGAGAAAAAATGAGGTACAAAGGTAAACTAGCCAAGAATATAAAGGAGGATAGTAAAAGCTTCTTTAGGTATGTGAAAAGGAGAAAGATAGTTAAGACCAAAATTGGGCCCTTGAAGACAGAAGCAGGTGAATTTATTATGGGAAACAAGGAAATGGCAGATGAGTTGAACAGGTAACACACATCAAAGTTGCTGGTGAATGCAGCAGGCCAGGCAGCATCTCCAGGAAGAGGTACAGTCGACGTTTCAGGCCGAGACCCTTCGTCAGGACAGGAGTTGAACAGGTACTTTGGATCTGTCTTCACTAGGGAAGACACAATCTCCCAGATGTAATAGTGGCCAAAAGACCTAGCGTAATGGATGATTTGAAGGAAATTTATATTAGGCAGGAAATGGTGCTGGATAGGCTGTTGGGTCTGAAGGCTGATAAGTCCCCGGGACCTGATGGTCTGCATCCCAGGATACTTAAGGAGGTGGCTTTAGAAATTGTGGATGCAGTGGTAATCATTTTCCAATGTTCTATAGATTCAGGATCAGTTCCTGTGGATTGGAGGGTGGCTAATGTTGTCCCTTTCTTCAAGAAGGGAGGAAGAGAGAAAACAGGAAATTATAGACCGGTTAGCCTGACGTCGATGGTGGGAAAGATGCTGGAGTCAATTATAAAAGATGAAATTACGACACATCTGGATAGTAGTAACAGGATCGGTCTGAGTCAGCATGTATTTACGAAGGGGAAATCGTGCTTGACTAATCTTCTGGAATTTTTTGAGGATGTAACTATGAAAATGGACAAGGGAGAGCCAGTGGATGTAGTGTACCTGGACGTTCAGAAAGCCTTTGATAAAGTCCCACATAGGAGATTAGTGGGCAAAATTAGGGCACATGGTATTGGGGGCAGAGTACTGACATGGATTGAAAATTGTCTGGCTGACTGAAAAGAGTAGTGATTAACGGGTCCCTTTCGGAATGGCAGGTGGTGACCAGTGGGGTACCGCAGGGTTCAGTGCTGGGACCGCAGCTGTTTACAATATATATTAATGATTTAGATGAGGGAATTAAAAGTAACATTAGCAAATTTGCCGTTGACACAAAGCTGGGAGGCAGTGTGAAATGTGAGGAGGATGTTATGAGAATGCAGGGTGACTTAGACAGGCTGGGTGAGTGGCAGATGCAGTTTAATGTGGATAAATGTGAGGTTATCCACTTTGGTGGTAAGAACAGGAAGACAGATTATTATCTAAATGGAGTCAAGTTAGGAAAAGGGGAAACACAATGAGATCTAGGTGTTCTTGTACATCAGTCACTGAAAGCAAGCATGCAGGTACAGCAGGCAGTGAAAAAAGCTAATAGCATGCTGGCCTTCATAACAAGGGGAATTGAGTATAAGAGCAAAGAGGTCCTTCTGCAGCTGTACAGGGCCCTGGTGAGACCACACCTGGAGTACTGTGTGCAGTTTTGGTCTCCAAGTTTGAGGAAGGACATTCTTGCTATTGAGGGAGTGCAGAGTAGGTTCACAAGGTTAATTCCCGGAATGGCGGGACTGTCATATGTCGAAAGCTTGGAGCGACTGGGCTTGTATACTCTGGAATTTAGAAGGCTGAGGGGGGATCTTATTGAAACATGTAAGATTATTTAGGGATTGGACACGCTGCAGGCAGGAAGCATGTTCACGCTGATGGGTGAGTCCAGAACCAGAGGCCACAGTTTAAGAATTAGGGGCAGGCCATTTAGAACAGAGTTGAGGAAAAACTTTTTCACCCAGAGAGTGGTGGATATATGGAATGCACTGCCTCAGAAGGCTGTGGAGGCCAAGTCTCTGGATGCTTTCAAAAAAGAGATGGATAGAGCTCTTAAAGATGGTGGAATCAAAGTTTATGGGGATAAGGCAGGAACTGGGTACTGATCGTGGATGATCAGCCATGATCACAGTGAATGGTGGTGCTGGCTCGAAGGGCCGAATGGCCTACTCCTGCACCTGTTGTCTAAATGTCTGAAATGCTGTGAATAAGGCATAACAATACCCAATTTTTGTTCTATTACACAATAAAAGTGAAGAGATTTGCATCCTTATACCTTGGTCACCAAGTAACAGAGTCCCTGGCTTGATGCCCCTGTGTGTAATTCCATTGTTGTGAAGATATTCCTGAAAGTAGGCAAAGACAAATATAAATCAGGTATTCTGAATTTACATCTTTTTCTAATTCTCCAAGTCCACAAAATATCAATTGTACAAATGGAACAGGTTTCTGGCAGAATTAGTCAGATACAATTGCTGGACAATCGGTTCAGAGAATATTTTGTCACTTAATCTGGGTGCACACTAGACTTCCAGTGCCGATATGAAAGTTGAGTATGAAGGCTGGCCTGGAAGAATGATGAAACTTCTGAAGATGCTTTGGGAGGTCACCCATCCATGAACAGCATTTTACTGTCAAAGGGAACTATGGTGAGCTCCAAAATTGATCTCATTTGAAAATTGGGACAAAGCACTGTTAACCTCCTTACTGCTGGTTATAGTGCTAGTTCAATTCTGGCAGACAAAGCTCTTCGAGAGCAAACATGGGCAGGTAAATCCATCTATGATCATGCTCAGTAATGTACGTCGAAATAGAGAAAACTGCTGCTGCATGTCATAAACACTCACTTAAAACAAAGGGATAAATGATGAGGAGCACTTACCACTCCTGCTATCAGCTGCTGGAAAAACCCATCAGCATCTGCCTCGGGCATCCCCACGTCAGGCTCTGTGGGAAGGCAGATCACATTAATCAAAGGCTGAACTTGGGATCAGTTTGCAAATCATTAATATTGTCTGAAATTATGTCATTTTACATCACGCTTAAATTTAATCCCAAATCCCAGGCCTCATTTCACTGAGGTGCCCAAGTAGATGGATTCTCCAACATGCCCTATTTAGACCACAGACAAAAAAACCTAGGACAGCTGAAGCAGCTTACATACTGAACTTTAAAGCCTGTCCTACTTTGTCCCCGTAACATCTGGAAATGTATTATGTACAACTTCAGATGTTCCATTTCTCCCATAATTTAGTTTTCTGGGTGTTCTATAGGGAGAATGTCTGGGAGTGGATGCCAGCTTTTTCCAGCTCAGGACACAAAGGTGCAGTTACTAAAGAACCCACACAATTATATCTGTAAAAGTGACAGCAACAGTACAACCAAAATTATTAAAATTAGCCAATCCGTATACAAAACATCTTTAACCCTTTCCCCCCTCAGCCCAAACTTCTCTAAGCACAAATCCTACCTACTCTATCAAAGAGCTCTCCTCCACTGCAATACTCCAAAAACAAGTATTGGATATGGGCCTCGACGATGCCCATAAAAGCCAACAGTCTTTTCATGGTTCAACATCTTATTGATGCAGATTTCTCTCTTGATGTTATCAGGGTAGTCACGAGCATGTGTGGTGACCACTTTCTTCACTGTCACTGCTTCCTCTGTTCGTCAACTAATTGCCAGTTGTACCCTATGATCAAATACAAAACCGTTGTCTACATTGCAAAACTTCTCAATGCTCCATTGAGTTAAATGCATCAGAAACAGAGCATGAGCCAAATGGCTCTTCATCCCCGCTACCCCATGCAATAAGATCATTATTGATCTGGTTTTGGCCTCAACACCACTTTCCAACTCTCCCTCTGCACCTGTAGATTTCCACGTAGTTCATATGCCTGCAATATATTGTATATTCTATGGCTCTACCACAACTCTTAAAGTGGAGAATTCCAAAGGATCACAACCTGCAGAAGAAATTCTTCTTCATCTCCTGATCAATGGGAAACCAGTTACTCAAACTATATCCCATTTTCTCGATATCCTCACTTGGAGAAACATCGTCTCAGCATCTTGTCTGACAACACCCTCAGAATCTTGCTTCAGTAAGATCACCTCTCTTTCTTCCCTACTCGCTCACCCCTCGCCCCCATACGTGAATCCCGATTCAAATATATCCTTCCTTAAAGACGAGATCTAAACTGTACACAGATCGCCAGGTGTTGTCTCACGAGCTCCCAATAAATTTGCTACAAAACATCCTTACCTTTGTTTTCCATAATCCTTACAATAACCTACACACCACTCTTGTGTGCTAGAGATTGAGTTTGCACTGCAACATTCTCTAATCACCTCTCTATTTAACCATCAAGTTTTTCATTCTTCCTTCCAGGGCAGGCAGGCAACTTCATATTTTGTTCTACATTATATTTCAAAGGCCACTTTTCTGCTCGTTCACTTAACCTGTGCTCATCACGTCGCAGGCTTGTGTACTCTGCATCACCGGATAAGCCACTTATCTCAAATTTGTTGAAAATATAAAGAACACACATCCGGTCTCCTCAGATTACAAGCAATGCATCCACTATCTCTGATGCCACTTACTTGTAAAGACACAAATTTGTCCTGTACTTTTTCACTGATAAAAATAAAAATTTCTCTCTCCCTACAGACCTTTGCAATCTGTTATTATTTTCACTATTTAGAATCTGTACCTTCTCATTCCCAATCTTACAATGAGCCTCAAAAACCAACATTACTTTTGGCTTTTTGCTTGTATTTCTGTAAAAACCCCATCAATATTTTTAATAATTTTCTTATATGTTCCACATTCTTTACAATTTTTGTGGCATACCTTGTAGTTTTAAACTTTCCCAGTCCTCTTGCCTACCGTCAATTAATTAATCCTCATTATAACACATGTTATTATCACCCTAACTTCCTTGGGAATTCTCCACAGATGGTGCACCCTTCTCGTGGGGCGTTTCTTTCTCCAGACTTTTGCTGCAAGTTAAGAAATACCTCCTTAAATGAGTGCTATTGCTAATCTACCAAACCAGTTTTTAAGAATTATTTTTTGAACTGCATGACTTACTCACCATATGCTCCTTCACCCAAAGTCTGCAGCAGATCCCAATCTTGCACAAACGGAACTGCCATCGTCCTGCACAATCACGAATGATGCTGAAAAGGGGAACGCATGATCACAAGCTGAAGTCATCTTCAGGTACACTTGAAGGACAGCCAGAGACCTTTCCTCCCAGTGCAGAAGTGGCTGATACCAGAGGGCATCATTTTAAGGTGACCGGAGAAAAGTACAGGGGGATATCAGGTGTAAGATTTTTTTTTATATAAAGCACAGAGAGTGGTGTGTGGAACACACTGACTACCAGAGTGTTGGTAGAGGCTGATATATTCTGGACATGAAAGGGATTTTAGAAAAGTAGAGGGTGATTTAGGAGGGAGTGGTTAGCCCGAACGATCTGCACTGTGCTGTAGTGTTCTATAAGGCTATTTTTAGTTATTGGCTTTTCAGAATCCACACTTCATTGCCAATGTGAGATTTCACTGCACATCCATCATTGCCCAAAGGAAGTGACAGTGAATGCGTCTGGAACAACCGCACTTCTTCTGGTTAAGGATCTCTGTACTCCTGATGGGGAAGGCGTTGGTGTTCCAGGATTTCGATCCAGCCACCACAATGACGGAACGGCAATATCTTTTCAATGAAAATAAGTGCTGGGGATACTTGTCACTTCATTCAGCATTCTGCAGAGAAACAGAGCAAATGTGTCAGGTTAATGGCTCTTCCTTAGAACTGATGAAAGATCTCTGCCATGATTAAGAATCACATCACATCTGAATCATTCTCTACAGAATGCTGCATTACCACCGAATCCTTTTCGGTATTTTATGCCTCTTTTCCTCAGATTTCCACCTTTTTCTCTCCTTGGAGATGTAGTAAGCCATAGGTTGGAGAACGTTGTTAAATGCTGGATGGAGCTGCACAAATTTAGGCAAATGCGGAATATTCATAAATATCTCCAGTATTTGGCTTGTGGCATATGGCAGAAAGACCTTGGGATATCAGGAAAGCAGTGTACCCACATTCTCCCGATTATCACCAATTTCTTAACGGAACCAGCTCTGGTCAAAAAGCTGAAGTCCAGCCGGACGGTTAGATTTTTTTTTCTGTGGAAATAATCCATTGAATGCTATGCCGTTATTTGCCACATGCCAGCTCACATTTAAATATTGTCAAAGTTGCAACCCTACCCCCTCCCTTTTGTCCGACTCTACCCCGTCCCTCTCCCCCCAACTACCCATCGTCCCTCATCAAACAGCCTCACTTCCCCCATTTACAACCCCAGCCATCGCTTCCATCCGATGTTCCTATCCACACTCCTCCCGTTTCCGGAGGTCCCCCCTCCCCAGTCACCTGCCACGCCGGGCCCGCCGAACGACTCGGCCCAAACTTTGCTTCTCTCGCTGCAACGCCTTCCGTAAACGTCATCACGCTTGCACTAACATCAGACGCTAGAGAGGGCGGGTGGAACAGTTCGACAGGACTATCAGCTGAGAAGAGGAGTATTCATACAAACCAGGGCCGCCTCTCTCATTTGGTTGGTGCAATATCAGCTATTTTACACGATCAGCTGTATTCCGAGAGAGATTTCGTGACAAGAGAGAAAAATACAACTTATGTCAAAGATTGAGAGAAATTACACCAAATCTACTTCAAACGTTGGAGAGAAGTAGGATAAATCGGTGTCCTGTAGACAGTCGGCCCAACTTAATAGAGGGAAGACTAGCAGGATCCGAAAGGGTCCGGACAGTTGTGGGTATCGCTTCTCGGCCTCTTGGCTAAGATCAAGTGTCGTGCTGCTGGTGACGACCCAGCCGGTCGTTCTGGCCGGAGACTTCAATTGCACCATTGATGCGGCTGGAGGACCCGGCAGTGCCGACGGCAGGCTAGACAGTACCTCTAGACTCCTGAGGGAAATGGTGAAGATAGCCAAGCTGCGCGACGCCTTTGGTACCCCCACAGGTGGAGCACAGCCGCAAGCCACCTGGACACGATCGGACGGCTCAGCCCGCTCCCGGATCGACTTCCTCTTCCTGTCTGAGTCCCTCACGGTCAGGTCCACCGATGTCACGCCGGTGTTCTTCTCTGACCACTGCCTTCTGAGAGCCACCTGTCACTTACGGGAGGACCAGAAGGCAGGCAGGGGGACGTGGAAGCTGAACGTAAAGCTGCTGACCCCAGAGAACATCGAGGAACTAGAGAGGGAGTACACAGGTTGGAGAACCTTGAAAGCCTTCTTTGATTCCCCGGTTCACTGGTGGGAAGCCACCAAGGAGAACATTAAGAGGTTCTTCATCCGCAAGGGTATTCAGAAGGCAAGGCAGGAGCAGAGGGAACTGCGTAAACTCCAGACAGAGTTGCAGCAACTTCTCCTTCTGCAGTCGAAGGGGGTGGATGTCAGGGAGGAACTGCGAGAGGTGAAGGGCCGGCAAGCCCAGCACCTCGCCGCTGAATCCTCCAAGATCATCTTCCGATCAAGGGTCCAAACCGTGGAGCAGGACGAGACGTGCTCACGCTTCTTCTTCCAAAAGGTGCACAGGGGGAGCTCTGTGATCCACAACCTTAAGGAAGAGGACGGCTCAGTCGCGTCCTCGCAGACCGACATACTGAGGATCTGCAAGTCCTTCTATGCCGGTCTGTACGAGGAAAAGGCCACAGAATCCACAGCCTCCCGCAACTTCCTGTCATCTATCACGCAGGTCTTAGACGACGGCAAGCGGGAGAGTCTGGATCGGCCACTGACCCTGGACGAGCTGACAGGCTCCATCCGTTCCTTCGGGTCGGGTAAGACTCCCGGAAGCGACGGCTTACCGGCTGAGTTGTACTCGGCTCTGTGGAACTGGATAGGCCCAGACCTGCTGGAAGTGTACAACGCTATGCTTCTGGCCGGCAGTATGTCTGAGTCCATGAGGAAGGGCATCATCACCCTCATCTACAAGCAGAAGGGGGAAAGGGAGGACATTAGGAATTGGAGACCCATCTCTCTCCTGAATGTGGACTACAAGATCCTGTCCAAGGCTATCGCCAACAGGGTCAAGTCTGCTCTGGGACAGGTGATCCACCCGGACCAAACCTGTGCTGTACCGGGCAGGAAGATCTCAGACAGCCTCGCGCTGCTGAGGGACACCATCGCCTACGTGCAGGACAGGGGGGTGGACGCCTGCCTGGTCAGCTTGGACCAGGAGAAAGCCTTCGACAGGATATCGCACACGTACATGGCAGACGTGCTCTCCAAAATGGGATTTGGGGAGGGAATCCGGAATTGGATCAGACTGCTCTACACAGACATCCGTAGTGCAGTCCAGGTCAACGGGTGGGAAACAGACAGCTTCCCCATCAGGTCTGGAGTCAGGCAGGGCTGCCCCCTCTCCCTTGTCTTGTTTGTCTGCTGCATAGAACCCTTTGTGGAAGCCATCAGGAGGGATGAGGGCATAAGAGGGGTGACGCTGCCAGGCAGTGGAGGGACCCAAGTGAAAACCTCCCTGTACATGGACGACATCACTGTCTTCTGCTCTGATCCGAGGTCAGTTCGCAGGTTGATTGGCACCTGCGAACAGTTCGAGCTAGCGTCGGGGGCCAGGGTCAACCGCACGAAGAGCGAAGCCATGCTCTTTGGCAACTGGCCCGACCGATCCAGCGTCCCCTTCACCATCAGGTCTGACCACGTGAAGGTGTTGGGGATCTGGTTCGGAGGGGCTGAGGCGTGCAACAAGAACTGGCAGGAGCGGACTGCCAAGGTGAAACAGAAACTGGGACTGTGGGGAGGGCGCTCCCTGTTGATAACGGGCAAGAACCTGGTCATCAGGTGTGAGGTGCTCTCAGGGCTGCTGTACTTGGCGCAGGTCTGGCCCATCCCCCGCTCCTACAGCTCGGAAATCACCCGAGCTGTCTTCAGGTTCGTCTGGGGATCCAAGATGGAGCGGGTGAGACGGACCGCCATGCACAAGTCCCTGGACAACGGGGGCAAGAACGTCCCCAATGTCGCCCTCACCCTGATGGCCAGCTTCGTATGTGGCTGCATCAGGTTGTGTGTAGAGCCCAGGTATGTGAGCACCAAGTACCACTATGTGCCCAGGTTCTACTTGTCGCCCTGGCTACGAAGGATGGGTCTGGCCCCACTCCCGCGCAACGCCCCAGTCAGCTGGTCGTTGCCGGCATACCGATCCCACGTAGCAAAGTTCTTCCAGGAGAACGCCTTTGACCACAAGGCCATCAGGCAGTGGTCGGCACGAAGTGTCCTGCAAGCACTGCAGGAGAAGGACGTGATGGACACAGTGGGGTGGTTCCCTGAGCAGACTGTCCAGTTCATCTGGCAAAATGCCTCATCGCCAGATCTCACCAACAGGCACCAAGACCTCGCCTGGCTGGCGGTGAGAGGGGCCCTCCCAGTCAGAGCCCTCCTGTACGCCCGGAACGTCGTCTCCGCACCCCACTGCCCACGGGAGGACTGCAGTGAGGAGGAGTCTGTGACCCACCTCTTTGCACACTGCCAGTTCGCAAAGAGGGTGTGGAGGAGGATGGACGGGCTAGTGTCACGTTTCATCCCCAGCAGCTGCGTGACAGAGGACTCTCTGATCTACGGGCTGTTCCCGGGGACGCACACGGAGACCAACATCCGGTGCTGCTGGCAGATCATCAACTCGGTGAAAGACGCTCTTTGGTCAGCCCGAAACTTGATGATCTACCAGCACATGGAGATGTCCGTGGGAGAATGCTGCCGACTGGCACACTCTCGGCTGCAGGAGTACGTGCTGAGGGACGCACTGAAACTTGGTGCAGCCACCGCAAGGGCCCGGTGGGGAAGGACCACAGTATAGGTTTCTCCACCCGTGGGAGTGGGAGGGGTCGGTGGGTGGGGAGTATACCCCTCAACAATGAGATGCTAAGCTGAACTACTGGAGTGCCACTTGGGTGGCTATAAACACGGGTATTTTACTGAGTATAATGGAAACGTATGTAAAGGATGGAAAGTTATTGAATGGTTTATTGTATATATTTATTTTTGAATAAAGTATATTTTGAAATAATAAAAAAAAAAATCTGTTCTTATCAGTTTAATATCTGATACGTCCCTTATCTGGGGACCATATATTAAATTGATTTTTGGAACAGGGAGATGGAATAGGGGCTTGCTCCGTCCACTCCGCGCATCGACCCGGTATTGCAGTGCCTCTGGGAACGGTGCACCTCCCTTCGGGGAGACTAACAACAAATAAAAAATACAATTCCGTTACTCGCAGGCAGGCTATGGGGTATATTTCTTCTTTCTGCCTCGTACTTCTTGCAGGCTATGTTTGTTTTTAAATGAGGACACACGTAGGCTTGAGTGGGTAAAGCAGTTTATTTACAGAATATTTAGGAGCCTCTTGGACCACCACATGGAAGAAAGAACTACAAGCGAGGAAACGGATTCTTCAGGTCTCAAAGGCAACAGAAACAACACGCACACAATTTACAGCAGTCGTGGATAAAGTCGGATCGGCAGTAAAACACACGCAGAGAATTAAAAAAACGAACCTGGGAATAAAGTACATACATATCCAAGGGAAAAGTCAATACGATGCCCCTTCACTGTACAGGCACGGCTCAATGCTATCAGGGACAATCACCAACCCTATTCAATGCACAGCCTACCAACAATTTTCTCCAGCGCTGTTCCAAGGTTCTCAGCCTAAAATGAAGCAGAGTGGTCCCTCAGAAATGGCAGAGAGAGCGTCCAGCACACGGGGCGCCCTTTTAATGCAGGAAGGCTGAAGTGCCCGGCCCAGGTAATTCACAGGAACGCTAACGGCTCGGTGCCGGCAGAGTTAGGCTACGTCCACACTACGCCGGATAATTTTGAAAACGCCGGTTTCGAGTAAAAACGACAGGCGTCCACACTAAGCGTTTTTGAAAATATCTCCTTCCACATTAGACGGATATTTGGGCGAATCTCCTCCTACTGGGCATGCACAGGACACACAGAAAACAAGCGAAGAGGAAACGGTGTACTTAGTGCGCGTTTGTCCAGTTACAGACTAGAGAAACTTGAAAGGAATTGCTCTTGGCTCTCGCGCAGGACTTAAAACTTATTTAAAAAAAACAAATACTGGAGCGAATGGAGGCAATCAGCAGGGAGTTCACGGACAGTATGACCCAGCTGACGACGAACATTGAAAAACTGACTAACGCTGTTGCATTAATAAAGCACCTTGTTAAATGTATAAAACGTCTGCATCAGCGTTATTTCCATACAATGTTACATTAGGCTGTTACACATTTATTGTCAGAGAAGTACTTGCATAAATAGGTAAACTACCTTCATACAAGCAAGGACAGAAAACAGGGCGAAGTGAGAATACGTATTTATTCAGTAAGTTATGGGTCAAAGTATTTGGTGAGTACATTTCTAACCCTTATGGCTTCAGTCTCGTCCGTCTGTTCTGAAGTTGTTAGGTGGCGGCGTTCAAGAAAACAACGAACATCTGTTCCAGCACGTCATGACAGCGTTTTTAAATAGTCAAAAAAGATCACTTTACAATTTAGCTCTCACGCCGTTCACACCGACTGCGCGTTATAACAGCTTGCGCAGTACCAAGCAGAAGCAGAAAAAAGCATTGTTATTGTGGTGTTGTCACGACAACGTTTTTAAATCTCTCCGTTTACCCCGTACGCACTACGCCGGATATTAAGCGTTTTCAGATTTATTCACTCTGGAGAGTGTTTTCGAAAATTTCCGTTTTCGGGGGCTGAAAACGCCGGCTCAGTGTGGACGGGAGGGCAAAACGAAGAGAAAAAGCTTCGTTTTCAAAATTATCTGGCGTAGTGTGGACGTACCCTAAAGCTGATTACAAAGGCCAATTACCCGAGGCCATATCCAAGGCTAACTAAAGAGGCCAGTGGTTAGGTGCGCAGTGATGGGCGAGGAGGGGTCAATCCTTGATTGGCAGGGGGCGTGTCTTCTGACCAGGAGTGGGCAGTGCTGTCACGTGACAGTCACGACCCCTCCAGTACAGTCCACCCCTCGGTAGCCACGCCACTCACCAAGCGTTACCACAGTGAAAAGGAAAGGAATATATCTTAATGGAAGTCTTACACTAACTATTTCTAAGGTTAACGCTTTTTGTGACTAAAGATAGGCAGACGTGCTCTTAATAATTGGGCAGACACAACATAATATACACACAGCGATGATAACGAGAATGGGTGCAATCGACCAGTTGCCCACCACCCTACCGCCACAAAGCTCCTTCCACAGGGTGTAGAGGTCAGGGTTGGGGATCCATGTCCATGTACAGCTGCCTGCGCGTAAAACGGGGAGGGGTTGTATCTCCAGCCCTTGCCTCTGCCCTACGGACCAGGGTGGGTGCCCCCCGCTGCATCTATTCAAGCCCTTCCAGGACGGTGATGGCATCCCGCACGGTCCTCCCGTTAGCTGGTGCCATGAGGGGCAGTATCACTGATTTAAATCGGGGTGCGCGGTGGTGACCAGTATCCTGTTAGGGCACCGGTCACCCGGGTGTTTGCTAAAAAATTACAGTCGCAGGCTCCCTGGTAGATGCCGTTGACCAGCGCCCACTCTTTAACAGCCCGGGTACCCTCACTGACCGTACCCCATTGCGGGCGCCGGTGTAGATCCCACTCCAGGAGGGTGGGGTACCGGACCCTCACAGCGGTCACCAACCGATCCCACAGGGTACAGCCTTCCCTGATCTCCGGCTTCGGCACCCATAGGGCGTTGTTGATGCGTTCTTGGTCAGAGAGGCTCCCCAGGGCGCTCGCGTCTCGAAGAGAGAGGTTCATGTTGCCTCCCCCCCCACCCCCTCATCCCACAGCCGGAGCAGCCCAGCGGGCAGGTGCTCGCGACGTGGGTCCCACTGCTCGGACCAGTCAACCGGTTTACAGTGGTCTGCCAGCGCTCAAATCCCTCTCTCGTCGGTCCACCCGGGAATCCTATGCTCGGTGCCTGTACTGGCTTTTTTGCCCGTTCCAGAACACTTTCCCCACGCAGCGCCAATTGTTGTAAGTCAGGAAACAGATTCTGCAGGTCTCAAAGTCAAGGGTTCTGGGCTCACAGTCTGGGTAGTGAAGGATTTTATTTACAGAAGGCAAACGGGGGAAAATGGCAACAGAAGCAACACGCGCACAATTTACAGTAGTCGGATCAGCAATAAATCACATTAAATCGCGTGGGGACAAAGTACACACACACACAACCACCCTTGACTCTGTGCAGGCACATCTCTTCTGCTTAGGGACAATATCCACACTCCCAACCCTATTCAAAGCACAACTCACAAACAGCAGGGTGGTCCCTCGGAGGCAGCAAAAAAGAGAGAGGGTCACGCACACGTGGGCTCCTTTATAGGACTGGAAGGTCCAGCCCAGGTGATTCACAGGGAAGCCAATGGCTCGGTGCCAGCAGGGTTAAGCTGATTACAAAGGCCAATTGCCCGAGGCCAAGTACAAGGCTAATTAAAGGGGCCAATGGTGAGGTGCGCATTGATGGGCGGGGTGGGGTTAAACCTTGATTGGCAGGTGACGCGCCTTCCGACCAGGTAAATGGGCAGAGCCGTCACGTGATAGTCCTGACCCCAGTACAGACGCCAGCTGCGTTTCATTGGCTTTGTATCTGTAGTCGCCACAATGACAATAAAGTTGCGTCTAGTCTGATCAAATCACTCAATTCAGACCCAAACAGGAAATGTGCAGGTTTCATTCAAATCAGTCTGTGTTTATAAACACTCATTTCTATTTACATTCCTCCGGCCTCACTGGACTGGAACACTGAAACACCAAGTGAGAAACAGCTCATTCAGCCCCTCTAACTATCAACAAGATGGCGACTGCTCTCCCCTCTCAGCCACATGTTTCTGCCCGATCTTCATTTCCTCGATCCCTCCGGTCTCCACACATCTGCCAGCCTCTGTTTTATGTGAGGACGATCACTGAGTCTTCACCGCCCTCTGTGGTGGGGATTTACAGACATTCACCACCCTTGGAGTGGAGACATTTCCCCTCATCTCAGTCCCAGACAGTCCACCCCCTTTCTCAGAGACTGGGATCCCTGGTTCAACCGATAATGGCAGACATCCCACCCTGCAAAACTCATTTCAGGGAGGTAGCATCCCCGCCCCCTGCAACCCCATATCTACTCCGTCCCCCCCCCCCGCCCCCCGTCGATCTCCAAGGGTTTATGTAATACTTTGTTTAATCATCTTGTCTAATCTGTAAACCAAGTTGGGTATATGCAGAAAATGTGACATTAAAATATGTACTTATATTATATTATTATGTTTATTCTATTACAACTTTAAGCAAGTCTACAAGGAGTTCGGCCTCATCACGTAGGACATCAATAGCGTAGCTCCTCAGCAGCCAGCCTGTGTGTGTTGCTTGAAATTTCAGCATCTGCAGATTTCCTCGTGTTTGTGTAGTTTAAATAACGTTGGCTATGCTAATGAACAAATGACACCTGTTAAACTCACCTCAACATGTCTTTCACATTTTGGCCCACCATGGGCAATAGAAAAGTCACTGTTGCAAACAGTGCAGTGAGCAACATTGTCATTATTTTTGAGGTCGACTGTAAAGCCCATCCACAGAGAAAACTGATAGGTCTACTTAACAGGGGTCCCCAACCTTTTCTGTACCGCAGACTGGTTTAATATTGACAATATTCTTGTGGACCAGCCGACTGGGGAGGGGATGTGGTGTTAATCACGACCGGAATATTGGTGATAAGTCAACCATAAGTCACTTATAAGTGGCTAATACACTCAATTTCGTTTCTAAAAGGGGTTATCTAATGAATTTAATATTAAATACACAGCGCATATTTTCCTCACATTAATAGAGTGATAAATCAATTATAAGTCAATAGCATCATAACATTTTAAGTAACGTTTGGATATTAAACAGCGCATATTTTCCGCGTGTGAACATATAAAATCATTGCAACACACCAATATCACTGAATCAGTGGGAGCCCTGGGCTTGTTTCCCTGCAACAAGACGGTCCCATCGAGGGGTGATGGGAGAGCGTGATACTCGAAGGGAGTTCCTTATGTCCAGTCTATTCTGCAATTTTGTTTTCATTGCAGAAAACCCTGCTTCACAGAGATATGTTGGAAATGGAAGCAATGTTTTCAGTGCTTTCGTGGCTATCTCAGGATATTCAGCCTTGACTTTGATCCAGAATGCCAGCAAAGATGTTGCGTCAAACATACTTTTCAGCCCGCCGTCATTTGCAAGCTCGAGGAGTTGATCTTCCCGCGCTGACATGGATGACGCGCAGGTAATGACCTCGCATGCGTTCGAGTTCAACAGTGGGCGTGACAGGGAATGAGGAAAGGTGCAGCGGGCTCATATCGCCATATCATATTGTTTCCACCACTCTTAGCATGAAGAGAGACCAATCAGGATGCTCGCTCTCCCTCTCAATAAAATCAATTTCCAGGATATTGTATATAATTTCTGGGCATCAGGGAGCCACTATCAATATGCGGGTGACTCCCGGAACTTCCGGGAGAGGTGGGACGTCTGTAATGATGCTGTGCATTTCAATGTGTTCACCTCTCAGTCCTCCATTCTCTAAATCAGCAGTCCCCAACCACCGGGCCGGGGACCAGTACTGGGCTACAAAGCATGCGCTACCGGGCCGCGAGGAAACAACATGATTTGGCAATATGAGTCAGCTGCATTCCCTGTCACGCCCGCTGTTGAACTTGAACGCACGCGAGGTTATTACCCTCACGTCAACCATGTCAGCGCGGGAAGGAGATCAACTCTTCGAGCTTGCAAAGGACGGCGGGCTGAAAAGTATGTTTGACATAACACCTCTGCCAGCATTCTGGATCAAAGTCAAGGCTGAATATCCTGATAGCCAAGAAAGCACTGAAAACATTGATTCCATTTGCAACATATCTCTGCAATGAATGCAATGAAAACTAAATTGCAGAATAGACTGGACATAAGGAACTCCCTTCGAGTATCACTGTCTCCCATCACCCCTCAATGGCACCGTCTTGTTGCAGGGAAACAAGCCCAGGGCTCCCACTGATTCAGTGATATTGGTGTGTTGCAATGATTTTATATGTTCATAAGAGGAACAACATGAGAGAGGTCTGGAGGGAGATGAGGACCATCACTGGGTTCCGGCAAACTAGCAACAGAGGAGTGGAAGGCAGTGTGGACAGGGCCAACAAACTTAAACTCTTCTTTAACAGATTTGACATTGTGATCCCTGCCCATCCCCAACATGAGCCATCTGTTGTCGGCCCCCAACCAACACATATTCCACTCTCCCCTCCTACCCCTCCTCACAGTCCCCCACCCTGCTCTCATGACTATACCCCTTCCCCACACAAAACCACCATGGTGGACTTCACAGCTGAACAGGTGAGAAGACAGCTGAAACATCTCAACCCAAGCAAGGCTGCAGGACCGGATGGTGTCAGTACCAGGGTGCTCAAAGCCTGTGCCCCTCAGCTATGTGGAGTACTTCGCCATGTATTCAACATGAGCCTGAGGCTCCGGGGGGTTCCTGTACTGTGGAGGACGTCCTGCCTCGTCCCTGTGCCAAAGACGCCCCGCCCCAGCGGCCTCAATGACTACAGACCGGTGGCATTGACCTCCCACATCATGAAGACCCTGGAGAGACTTGTTCTGGAGCTGCTCCAGCCTATGGTCAGGCCACACTTAGACCCCCTCCAGTTCACCTACCAGCCCCAATCAGGAGTTGAGGATGCCATCGTCTTCCTGCTGAACCATGTCTGCGCCCACCTGGACAAGCCAGCGAGCACTGTGAGGGTCATGTTTTTTGACTTCTCCAGTGCATACAACACCATCCGCCCTGCTCTGCTGGGGGAGAAGCTGACAGCGATGCAGGTGGATGCTTCCCTGGTGTCATGGATTCTAGATTACCTGACTGGCAGAACACAGTACGTGTGCTTGCAACACTGTGTGTCCGACAGAGTGATCAGCAGCACTGGGGCTCCACGGGGGACTGTCTTGTCTCCTTTTCTCTTCAAAACTTACATCTCGGACTTCAACTACTGCACAGAGTCTTGTCATCTTCAGAAGTTTTCGGATGACTCTGCCATAGTTGGATGCATCAGCAAGGGAGAAGAGGCTGAGTACAGGGCTACGGTAAACTTTGTCACATGGTGTGAGCAGAATTATCTGCAGCTTAATGTGAAAAAGATTAAGGAGCTGGTGGTAAACCTGAGGAGAGCTAAGGTACCAGTGACCCCTGTTTCCATCCAGGGGGTCAGTGTGGACATGGTGGAGGATTACAAATACCTGGGGATACGAACTAACAATAAACTGGACTGGTCAAGGAACACGGAGGCTGTCTACAAGAAGGGTCAGAGCCGTCTCTATTTCCTGAGGAGACTGAGGTCCCTTAACATCTGCTGGACGATACTGAGGATGTTTTACAAGTCTGTGGTGGCCAGTGCTAACATGTTTGCTGTTGTGTGCTGGGGCAGCAGGCTGAGGGTAGCAGACACCAACAGAATCAACAAACTCATTCGTAAGGCCAGTGGTGTTGTGGGAATGGAACTGGACTCTCTGATGGTGGTGTCTGAAAAGAGGATGCTGTCTAAGTTGCATGCCATCTTGGTCCATGTCTCCCATCCACTACATAATGTACTGGGTGGGCACAGGAGTACATTCAGCCAGAGACTCATTCCACCGAGATGCAGCACAGAGCGTCATAGGAAGTCATTCCTGCCTGTGGCCATCAAACTTTACAACTCCTCCCTTGGAGGGTCAGACACCCTGAGCCGATAGGCTGGTCCTGGACTTATTTCATAATTTACTGGCATAATTTACATATTACTGTTTAACTATTTATGGTTCTATTACTATTTATTATTTATGGAGCAACTGTAACGAAAACCAATTTCCCCCGGGATTAAAGTATGACTATGACTAATATGCGCTGTGTGCTTAATATCGAAATGTTACTTAAAATGTTATGATGCTATTGAGTTCTAAGTGATTTATATAACCATATAACCATATAACAATTACAGCACAGAAAGAGGCCATCTCTGCCCTTCTAGTCAGTGCCGAATGTTACTCTCACCTCGTCCCACTGACCGGCACTCAGCCCATAACCCTCCATTCCTTTCCTGTCCATATACCTATCCAATTTTTCTTTAAATGATAATTATCAAACCTGCCTCTACCACTTCTACTGGAGTTTGTTCAACACTTACTTCAAGCTCCCCTGTCCTCCCCTGATAATTGACTTATCACTATATTCATGCGAAGAAAATATGCACTGTGTGTTTAATATTAAATTCGTTAGATAAACCCTTTTAGAAATGAAATTGAGTGTATTAGCCACTTATCACCTATATTCCGGTCGTGATTAACACACCTCCCCCGAGCAGAATTGCCAAAAACGATTTGTAGAAAAAAATGTGCAGGTCACGCATGCACACTGGTGCCCGCTCAAGGCTTCATGGTCATTGTAGTCCTTCACAGGGTAAACACCATGTATTTGACTGCTACTCTTGTCCATTGGCAACCCTACACCCCCCCACCCCGGGTTGGCCGGTCCGCAAGAATATTGCCAATAATAAACCGGTCTGCCGGTCTGCGGTGCTAAAAAGGTTGGGGACCCCTGCTCTAAATGAAAGGGTTATCATATTTGATCGTTCTTCATATGATGACCCCACCATTCCAGGGATCAGTCTGGTGAATCTTCATTGCACTCTCTACAGCAAATACTCTCTAACCTCTTTGTTAATCCTCTGTGGAATTAATTTCCATCTTCTGCAGCCCTGTGTTGCCCCAAACACTCACCTCCCACCCCTGTCACTGTTTCCACCTTCCCACCTCCCCCGCACCTGGATCCACCTCTCACTCCCCAGCTCTTGCCCCATCCCCACCCCTCACCTCTTTTCTCTGACTATATCCCATCTACTCTCATTCCAAAGAGAGGATCTCGGCACTAAATGTTGACGTATAATAAAACCTAAAATTCGGTGAAGCTAAACCTCCATTCTTTTTAGCTTTTTGAAGGTGAACTTTATTTAGTTGAGAATGTTTGTTTTTCCATATATAAGGAGACAGAGTAGAATCAAGAGAGTCAAAAAAGTTCTCAGGAATAAAAATGGGTAAGGCCTGAAAAAGATAAATGAATATAGGCAAGATATTCATTTTAATAGAATTAATTTGGCCAATCAATGATAACAAGAGGGGCGACCAATTTGATAGTGCCCTTTTTACATAATTCAGTAGGGTAAGAAAATTTCCTTTGAATATGTGTTTATAATTCTTAGTAATTGTTACACCCAGATAGGCAAATTGATTTCTTACAATTTTAAAAGGAAGGTTAGTGTTAATAGATACCAAATTATTCAAAGGGAAAAGTTCACTCTTATGTAAATGCAATTTATATCCTGAAAACTGGCTGAAACAGGAGAGTAAAGAAAGCACAGAAGGTAACAAAGTCTCAACATTAGAAATAAAAATCAATAGGTCATCCACATGGGGCAAAACTTTATGGGTAGTACTTCTTAAAATACCAGTGATATCACCAGATTCTCAAAAAGCAATAGCTAAGGGTTCTAAAGCCGGTCTGGTTCCACATTGGAGTTTAAATGGTTTAGAATTCTGAAAATTAGGAAGAACCCGAGCAGAGGGAGATAAGTAAAGTAATTTAATCCATTGAGTGAAATCGGGCCCCAAGTTAAAATTTTCTAAGGTTTCAAATAAATAATTCCATTGAACCCGATCAAAAACCTTCTCAGTGTCTAAAGATATCACGCATTCCAATATCTCCTTATAAGGAGAATAGATAACATTAGGTAAATGACGAATATTAAAATGGGAGTACCGATTTTTAATCAATCCAGTCTGATCATCAGATATAACCATATAACCATTACAGCACGGAATCAGGCCATCTTGGCCCTTTTAGTCCATGCCAAACTCTTACTCTCACCTAGTCCCACCAACCTGCACTCAGCCCATAACCTTCCATTCCTTTCCAGTCCGTATAGCTGTCCAATTTAACTTTAAAAGACAACATCAAACCTGCCTCAACCACTTCTGCTGGCAGCTTGTTCCAGGCAGCTACAACTCTCTGAGTAAAGAAGTTCCCCCTCTTGTTACCCCTAAACTTTTGCACTTTAAATCTCAACTCATGTCCTCTTGTTTGAATCTCCCCCACTCTCAATGGAAAAAGCCTATCAACGTCAACTCTATCTATCCTTCTCATAATTTTAAATACCGTACCTCTATCAAGTCCCCCCTCAACCTTTTACATTCCAGAGAATAAAGACCCAACTTGTTCAACCTTTCTCTGTAACTCAGGTGATATAATAGCTGGTAAAATATTTTCAATCCTACGAGCCAGAATTTTGGATAGAATTTTAGTATCAACATTAAGTAGAGAGTTTGGTCTATATGAAGAGCATTCAGTTGGGTTCTTATTCTTTTTAAGAATAAGCAAAAGAGAGGCTTCATAAAAAGATTGTGGCAGTCTACCCAGCTTAAAAGAATCCCAAAAGACTGAACATAAATGAGGTATAAGCAGTGAGGAAAAAGCCTTATAAAATTCTCCAGAAAATCCATCAGGACTTGGATCCTCCCCTGAGTGCAATGAACATACAGCCTCAGTAAAATCCTCATAAGAAATAAGTTGATCCAACTGTTTTCGGTTATCAGCAGAAAGTTCAGGGATGTTTAATGGTCTAAAAAAAAAATCATTACAGTATTATCTTTAAGAGGGTCAGAACTGTAAAGTTAGAATAAAATTCTCTAAAGGTATCTTTTATTTCTAAATGATCAGTTGTCTTATCACCATCAGCATTACAAATTCCTTTAATTTGCCGTTTAGATATAAAGGTATTTAATTGGTTAGCCAATAGTTTACCTGTTTTGTCTCCATGAATATAGAATTGACTTTTATCTTTTAGGAGTTGAATTTCAATTGGCTATGTTAAAAGAATATCATAATTAGTTGTAATTTCAACACGCCTTTTGTATAAAACAGGACCTGGAGCCGAGGCATATTCTTGGTCTGATTATTTCAACTGATTAGCTAATTCAATTCTCTCTTTATTAGCTTTTTTCTTAACACTTGCTGTATAAGAAATAATTTGTCCTCTAATGTAGGCCTTAAAAGCATTTGTAAATGAACAGAGAGTCAACACAAAATTTTTATTGTTAATAACTGTATTGAATAAGGACTCACAGTCAACGAATGGTTTTCTTTTCCTGTATGTAATTATTTTTATTTTGTAATATTTCTGAATAAAGTATTTTTGGAAAAAAAATAAAGCATCCCGTGTAATAAGGCTGGAAGTCTCGTTCAGCGTATTTTCTTCAAAAAAGAATAGTTTGTTTCTCCAAAAACTTTTAAAAATCCTTATCAGAAAGCAAAGTTAGATTGAAATGCCAAACGCAAACACGAGGAATTCTGCAGATGCTGGAAATTCAAGCAACACACATCAAAGTTGCTGGTGAATGCAGCAGGCCAAAATCTGTTTATCTGCGGGAGACCAAGGAGGTTTAAAGGTAAAAACACAGCAATCTCTGAAACAGCAATCTCTTTAGATTCACAGGATCGAACTAATGGAATCATTTGGCTATCAATAAAAAAAATCAATCCTGAAATATGTATGATGGTTATTTAACCTCATTCCCCTTCCTGACTCTCACCCAGTTTCCTGTGTCCTGCACTTTTGGTGTAACTCACCTCTCTTCATGCCATATCTATCATCCGCTCTGACTCCCGAGTGATCCAGAATTCATCCATTTCTAGCTCCAACTCCCTAACATGCAGGATTGCAGGGACTCAGATATGTCAGGGTATCAGGGACACTTGGAGGTCTCCCCACCTTCTCACCAATGTCCCCTCTAATTTGTAATGATCAGTGTGTGCAAAAATCTTGCGTTGTGCAATTTTCACCCAGTGACAACAACATGCGTAAACTGGATTTTATATAGCGAGGTATTCATTTCAAAAGCGAGCAAATCATTGTTACTAAGAGCTTTGATCTCCTCTGGGTTTGATCAAGTTCATCTGCACTCTCACACAACCTATGTAGCCGGTAATGAAGGATTTTTTTTTTCCACCAGAGCTTTTGCACACTGCCTATATTTGATTTTCTTGCTAAATGATGCTTTAAAATCTCAGATTTCCAAATATCACTCCACTTCTTCCCACTTGCAAATTCTCCAGCAACTTTTGCATCACCACAATACACACAGCTAACACCAGTTTCTGCATTGTACATAAATATTTCCCCAGAACCCTCCCCCAGGTGACTGACTGTGGTGAACTCACTGATGGCAATGCCAATCAATATGAAGGGCAGGGCAGTAGTCTGTCTCATTGGAGTCTGGCACATTTGTGATGTGAAAGCTTTGCTCAGCGCAAAGGTGTTTGATATCATTCTGTACCCAGAGAGAATGGGTCAAAACATGTTCTCTCGGATAGAAAGGTTCAGAACAGGAGGAGGTAGAACAAGCAACACAGACAAAATGCTGGAGGAACTCAGCAGACCACGCAGCATAGATGGAAAAGTGTATTAATGCTGAATTCCTCCATCATTTTGTGTGTGTTGCTTGGATTTCCAGCATCTGTAGATTTGCTCTTGTTTGTGACTGAAGGTAGAACAAAGGTGATTTTCTCAACAGCTGATGTAAAAGATTTTGATCCCTTTCTCCGAGTTCCGAATCCTTGCATTTGGATAGCTGGAGCTCAGCTCTGTCTGAGGGATACATTAGCTCACATTCCCTTTTCAGCCGGAAGCTTCCCGGGGCCCGTGTACGGATCGTGGGGCTGAGAGAAAGGGAAGAGAACAGGACTGTCCCGGTATTGCGGGCCACGGTGTCCGCAGATCACAGCAATTAACCCTCAGTCGGTGTTTAAAACTTACGTCCGGAGATATTCTTACCCACAGCCGATTCAGCAAGGGCCTTTCTGTACTGCGCGCATGCGCAATATTCGGGAACGGCTCAACCCTGACGCCTGCGCATTTGATCGATGCTTCAGCGACAGCGAAAATTGTTCACGCAGAGATTTCTGAGTAATCACGGTGCCATTGAAAGTTTCTGCAAGTACCGGATCTATGTCCATACCTCAGTTTTTTTTTTGTGTGTAGAAAACTCAGCAGCTCTTTTAACGCAGGAAGCAGCTCCCATGAAACAATACAATTAATATCAGCAAACTTTCCGTGTGTCTAATGCCAAAGTAGAACTTTCTTACAAATGCAGATATGAAACACAAGAGATTCTGCTGTTGTTGGAGATATAGGCACATATACACAAAGTGCTGGAGGAACTCTGCAGTTCAGGCAGCAACTAAGCAGAGGAGTACACAGTCTAGGCATGCTGAAAGGGCTCGTCCTAAACGTTGTCTACTTATTCCTCTCCACACATTCTGCCTGATCTGTTGATTTCCACCAGTATTTTGCAGAAATTAGCCACTTTTTTTTTCAATCAAACAGTTTCAAAATGTTTCTGATCTTTCATTTGTATCCACATCCTGCTAGTCTGACTCCTCTTCTTTCTTCTCCTTGTAAACTCTAGGTCCCATCTCTTTCTGGAGCCCCAAGGCCCTGACTCAGGCTGACCACTCTTTGGTTTCTGACTCTGCACCATCGAAGATTCACTCACTAGTCTGCTGTTAGACTTTAGAGGCGAATTACAACAACCCAGCTGTCTGAGACACAGTCATTTGAAATGAGTGAAAATGGCCCAAAACGTTGAAAAAAAGCAGGGAAGAAGGAGTTTAACCACCTTAGTCCGGAGCCCTGGGGAACGGCAAAACCACAGTGAGCTCATTGTCTTATTCAGCCTGGAGAAAATCATGAAAGGAATTCATGCAGTTGTACAAGATGATGAGAGTCATTGATCATGTGGATAGCCAGAGGCTTTTTCCCCAGGACAGAAATGGCTAACACGAGGGGGGCGTGGTTTTAAAGTGCTTGGAAGTAGGTACAGAGGAGATGTCAGAGCTAAGTTTTTTAAACAAAGCGTGGTGTGTGGAATGCACTGCCGGTGACGGTGGCGGAGGCGAACACAACAGGGTATTTTAAGAGTTTCTTAGATTGCTAAATGCAGCCGGTAAAAATAGAGGTCTCTGAGGTAGGGTAATTCTAGACAGAGTCCAGAGTAGGTTACATGGTTGGCACAACATTGTGGGCCGAAGGGCCTGTAATGTGCTGTAGATTATATGATTCTATGAAGTTCAAAGGAAATCTCTTCTCCGACGGAATGGTGACTAGTTGCAACCTGTCATCACAGGGAGATTGAGAGCGGAGGGGCAGGGATTGGTTTTAAAATACTGATATGGAACAGAAACATGGGCAGGGACCAGATGGGCCGAGTGACCTCTGTAGTGTACATTGTGAATGTGGTAGAGACAGGAAGTACCTGAGACACAGGATTTGATACAGAACTGATTTATCTTTCACAGATCCAGAATATTAAACACCAGTCTAGTTTAAGGCTAACATCAGCAGAACGGACTCCTCCAATGCTCAGTGACCAGGGTTCAGTCCTGGGTGCGATGAGCAGCCACAAGAACTGCAGATTCTGACAGTAACAGTCCCTCATGAACCTGCAGCTGCCTTCAGTCACCGTGATGATTAAACATTTAACACAGAGCTGATCTGAACTTCCTCCCTGATGTGAAGTTGTTGGTGTTGCAGCAGCTGGGATAGTTTAGTAAAACTCTTTGCTCACTCCGGACAGAAATGTAGCCTCTATTTATTGTGAACTCACCGGAGCATCACAAGGTGGGTTAACTGAATGAGTCTCTTCGCACACACGGAGCAGGTGAACGGCCGCTTCCCAGTGCGAAGCTGTTGGTGTATCTGCGATGGCCGACTGAATCCCTCCCAAAATGAGAGCCAGGGAATGACATCACACTGCTATCAACGTCATGGCAACGTATCCAATCAGATCACGGACATGGACACGTGATCGGGCTCTCCTTGTAGCGAGTGGGGCGCTGTCTTCTCCAGCATCTCCGCTCCACATTCAAGGATCGGCGGCATTCAAGCGCTGGTGAACTGACAGACACAGCGGAACTAACGTGATGTTGTGTTTGAGATTCCTATACACAAATCCTTTGAATTTTCTGCACTGTTAAAAGTTTACAAACCACGTCAGTGGGTGAAGGACAACATTTTAACTCAGATAATTTTAGTCCCCATGGTGCCTTCCGATAAAAACACTGTCACAACTCAAAACAATTGGAGGAGCAAGAGTTCATCTTCTGACTGGCTACAGTGTCGGCATCAGGCACAATATCAAACTCTCTGTTTCTCTCACTGTATGAAAATGGATCATTCCTCCCCTTCATCAGTCTGTGACTTGGCTCAGTTTGTCTGTCTCCTTCGCATTCTGAACATGCGCCACACACCCACTACGATCACAGTTTATTTACACGGCTGCGACTAGAGACCTATGGCTGTGGCTCAAAAGAGGGGAGCCATGGAGTCATAAGTAGCTAGCCATCTGGACACAAGCTGGGGTCTGATCAGCCCCGGCTGGATCACCTGGAGGAGGATGTATGATGTTGAAAGACCCGAAACACCCGATGATTCCAGGAACATCACTGAAGATGTGTCCTGAAGCATCAGCAGATGTATGTACACAGCAGATTATTATGTCCCTCCTGGCATTGATGGTATATTCAGAGTCAGTAATGTTATTGAATCTCAGGAGCAGGTGATTAGGCTTTCCCGTTGGAGATCGATAAACTGCCGGTAGTGCGTGGCTGGATGAGTGGGTCGTTTTCAGACTGGAAGGGGGTAGCGTTTGGAGTACCCCAGAGATCAGTCCCTGACCACAGTTGTTCACAGTTTAAAGGCCTGGTGGAGGCAGCGAGATGTGAGATGTCCCAGCCTGCTGGTGACACAGAAAGAGTGGAGGTGGGGGAGGGGATGCTATTCACATGCAATTTCGTAGCTTTGCAATCAGTACATAGTGCACTGTGGGGCTGCAGTGGCGGGATCCATTGCTGGGATCAGTTTACAGTCACTGTGGTCTGTGAGGATTTTGTGAATAAAGCGCCATTCTCCAATTTAGAATCTCAAGCCGGGGAGCAAGGGCTGTCGTTTGTATATGACGCCCCCACTGTTGATGTAGACAGGAACATTACATCATAGACAACCCCGCGTTGATGTAGACAGGAGCATTATATCACAGACCCCGCGCCCCCACCCTCGACTGGTGTTGTAGACAGGAGCATTGTATATGTAAGTTGTATTTATGGCATTGTGATATCCAGACACTATAGCCCTCCACGACCTCTCTATCCAGGCCTTTCAATATTCGACTTCATTCGTAAATTTGGCCACAGGGCCATCAATACTGTCACCCGATGCATTGAAATAGAACGTAAACAGAAACGTTGCCAACACAGACCCCTGTGGATTTCTGGGGTAGTAATCTCAGGATTACTGCCTGCGCCACGTGCTAGCGATGTAAGAATAGCGTGATCAGGCGTATTAATGTGTGGCTGAGAGACTTGTGTAGGGGGCAGGGCTTCATATTCCTGGATCATTGGGGCCTCTTCCGGGACAGGTACGACCGCTACAAAAAGGACGGGTTACACCTGAACCCAAAGGGATCCAATATCCTAGCGGGCACATTTAATAAACCTGTTAGTGAGGGTTTAAACGAATTTGGCACGGTGAGTGGGTTTGCAGCAAGAATGTCCAGGTTCTGAGGTTCTTTGAGTACATGGCCTGCTTTTCCGACGCAGGGAAAGTGTAGGAAATGTCCATGGAGGGGAGGCTTGTTTCTCTGATGTTCTCCGCTCTCCAAAGTTCTCTGCAGTTCCTTGCAGTCATGGGCAGAGCGGTAGCCATACGAAGGCGTGAAGTATCGACAAGAAGCTCAGAGACCTCGGCCTTCACCCTGCCTTGTGTAGCTGGATCCTGGACTTCCTGTCAGATCGCCGGCAGGTGGTAAGAGTGGGCTCCCTCACCTCTGTCTCTCTGACCCTCAGCAGTCATACGTGCAGGGTTGTCTCCTTGGCCCCTTCCTTTACTCACTGTGCACCCATGACTGTGTCGCCACCCACAGCTCCAAACTGCTAATCAAATTCGATGACGACACTACATTGATTGGCCCAATCTCAAATAGTAACGAGGCAGCCTACAGAGAAGAAGTCATCACCCCGACACAGTGGTGTGAAGAAAACAACCTCTCCCTCATGGTGACAAATACAAAGGAGCTGGTTGTGGACTGCAGGAGGAATGGAGACACTGACCAAATTCAACATTTCCAAGTCTGTTATTGACACAAAATTCACATTTTAATATTGATCCTGACACAATGTATTTTATATATTGTTAATGACATAAAACGTATTTATAGATTGTGACTGACAAAGAATCGTATAATCTGTGTTCCGTGTGTTATCTGAATGTACTTGCCTGTGATGCTGCCACAAATCAGTGTTTCTCTGTACCTGTACCTTCCCGTACTTGTGCACTTGGCAATAAATTCAACAGGACCTGAGAAAACTCAGTGAGATTTGATTAGTGATGATCATCTTGGCAGCTCGGTAGGTCGAATGTATGAGACAGTACACTGTTAAATGCAAAACCCTGAACAGTGTTGATGATCAGAGGAATTTAGACTCCAAGTTCATCGGTCCCTGAAAGAGACTGCACAGATTGATCGGGTGGTTAAGAAGGCAAATGGCGTGGTTGTCTTTATTAGTTGAAGCACTGAGTTGAAAAGTCGGGAGGTTGTGTTGCGGCTGTTGCGAGCCTGCGGTCGGACTGTGACTGTGTCTTTAAGAGCGCCGGGGAGTGAGGAGGCGGGACTATGACGTCAGTCACAGGCTGACGGCGCTAACTGTGGATTTAACCATAAGAGAGAGAGAGCGGTCTGCAGACAAGCAGTCGGCCGGTCTAAACAGAGAGAGAGACTGGAAAAGCTGATAGCTTCAGTTTGTCGCAGCTGAGACTTGGAACTCTCCTATGCCCACAAGAGTGAGTTGATCATCGGTACACGGAACCACAACGAATGTGTGTGGCTATCACTTCCTATAATCCACAGGAGATCAATCCAGTGTGAACTCTGTTACTGCTGGTTCGTTTCTAAAACGTTACAGTTCGTAACACAGCTTTATAAAACTAGTTAGACCACATCTGGAATGTTTCATACATTTCTGGTCGTCCCCATTCTCGGAAGGATGTCGGAGTTTGGGGAAGGTGCAGAAGAGGTTTACCAGCATACTGCCTGGATTGGAGGGCATGAGCTATAACGAGAGGTTAGACAAACTTGGATTGTTTACTCCAGAGCGGAGCAGTCTGGGGTGGGACTAGATAGACGTTTATAAGATGATGAGAGGAATAGTCATATTCATAGTCATACGTTATTGATTCCGAGGGAAGTTGGGTTTCGTTACAGTTGCACCAACCAAGAATAGAATATAAATATAGCAATATAAAACCATTAATAATTAAATAATAATATGTAGTTTATGCCAGATGGAAATTAGTCCAGGACCAGCCTATTGGCTCAGGGTGTCTGACCCTCCAAGGGAGAAGTTGTAAAGTTTGATGGCCACAGGCAGGAATGACTTCCGATGACGCTCTGTGTTGCACATCGGTGGAATGAGTCTCTGGCTGAATGTACTCCTGTGTCCACCCAGTACATTATGTAGTGGATGGGAGACATTGTCCAAGATGGCATGCAACTTGGACAGCGTCCTCTTTTCAGGCACCACCGTCAGAGAGTCCAGATCCATCCCCACAACATCAGTGGCCTTACGAATTAGTTTGTTGATTCTGCTGGTGTCTGCTACCCTCAGCCTGCTGCCCCAGCACACAACAGCAAACATGATAGCACTGGCCACCACAGACTCGTAGAATATTCACAGCATCTTCCGACAGATGTTAAAGGACCTCAGTCTCCTCAGGAAATAGAGTGGACAAACGATATATTTTTCCTGGGGGTTGAAATGTGCAATACGTTTAATGTGAGAGGAGATGTGAGCGGCAAGTTTGTTTCTTTCTATAGAGTAGTGGGAAGCTGGAGTCTCTGCCTCGGGTGGGAGACCCCACCGGTCACATAATCCCTTTTGCCCCTCCCGCTTAACCGCAGATGGGCAGCATCTGCGCGTCTGTTTCCGAGGCCCCGCCCTCCCGATGATGCAACAATCACTTCGCGCATGCCCTCTGTCTCCGAGTGATTGGTGTTTTCCTTTCCGCTCAGTGCTGAAGGGCATCTTCTACGTGATCGGCAAGGGGTCCTCGCCTCCTGGGTCGTGAAGCCGGGGGTCGGGATCACTGTCTGCGGGCCGAAGATATCACTTTCCCAACGGTGAGTATTGAGACCGATCCCGAGTGGGAAGATCTGATGTTGGCCATGAGCCCCGAACTGAGGGCCGATTACTCGTTTAATTTCCAGTTATCTGGGCTCGTCGGAAATGCGTAGACTTCACTTAATCTGCATTGAACGATCCAAACCAGGGGCCCAAGCTGTCTACTTCCGCAGAATTGAAATGGAAGACCTGCCAACAGGTCACGTGAGGCTGTGTCCCGCAGGTCTGCCCCGCCCTCCTCTTTATGATGCAAGATGATGTGGTGTCTGCTATAATACCCGAATGGGTGGTGATGCTTCCTCCACATTGTGTTGGGAAATCTGATGTTGGGCACTGAGTCCCGTTAACTTTCCCCAACTCGCCTCACTTCCTGAGGCTCCTCGCATTTGTCCTGAAGCTTTATGGCTCTTGTGCCTTCACCACGACTGGGGTGAGTGAGAAAGGAGAATGTCTCAGGTTTTGGGGATCTTTGATTTCACGGCCTGGTTTACCAAGGGACTGGGAAGTCCAGGGGGGAGAATGGTTTCTGTGATGTCCACGTGGCCAAGTAGTTAAGCAGTTGAATTAGCAATCTGAAGGTTATGAGTTCATCCCTCAGTCCAGGCAGCGTGTTGTGTCCGTGAGCAAGGCACTTAACCACACATTGCTTCTGCATGTTAAGAGCCCAGCGACGGCAGTTGGTGCATTATGCAGGTAAAATGGACCCGGGATTCGAGCTGCTTGGGCTTATGAGGTGCTGAGTGAGTATTTCTGGTCTGGGATCTGATGTTTGTTTCTGGAGTTCCTTTGGATGCAATGACTACTAATCTGAGGAGAGGATGAGTTCCCATTCCATCCTCACAAGGAGAGGCTATGAGTAAATGGGCTGTTCCATGTTTACAACAGTAGAAATAGACCCGTGAGTTTGGTGTTCAAACTGTGTTTGCAAACACCCCCCCCCCAACTCACTGTCACCTGTCTGTCACATGGTGGAAATCAAGCAGAATCTCAAGTTGCTGGAGATCTGCAGGTAGAACAGAAAATGTTTGAAGTCATTCTGACAAAACGTTATTAACCTGAATTGTAAAGTTTGTTCCTCTCCCCACACCTATTCCTCACCAGCTGTGTGTTTCTGGAAATTCCAGTGTCTTTTTATTACATTCACCCTGGAATGGTTTATATTTCCTGAAATGGACCTGTTTTAACCTGGGAATGGAAATGGCTCGTTCTGTGATTGTAGAACAGTAAAGAAAGCTCAAATGTTCCCTGTAAATTATCCTGGTACCAATCTATCTGTTACTCCTGGAAACTTGTTCAGTTGTTGCTGACGAGGATTACAAGAATAATCTCAGGAATGATCAGCTTTATGTATGAGGAGAATTTGATGGTTCTGGACCTGTGATCAATGGAGTTCAGAGGGACGGTGGGGGTGGAGGGATGTATGGTTAAGTAAACCTACCGAATGCTGAAAAGCCTGGATACAGTGGACATTGGAGAGGATGTTTCCGTAAGATGGAGGGTCAGTGATCTGACAGCACAGTTTCAGAATAAAGATGCCTCCCTTTCTTTCTTTTTTTTGTTTTTCTTTCTTTTGTTACATTTAAAATGGGAATTTTGTTATGTTAGTCTGGGGAATGCGGCTTTGTTGTGCTTTAACACTGAAGAGAGTTTGCGCTAACAGTTTGTTTACTTTAAAATGAGATAACGGGGTTCTATTAGCCAATGGGTGGTTATGTATTGTTTTGTTTTCGGATGCCATTCTGTATGATATGACTGTGGACTGAGTTTTGGCGGGGAGTCGGAGGAGAGACGAGGAGGACCGCGGACGTGCGGAGATGCTCCAGTCAATCACTCAGGGTGGTCCCGAGTCGTGAGTCGACAGGATCCGGGTGGTCGTCTGACGTCGAATTGAGCTCCAACGGTAGCGCGCGAAGAACTTGGACTTTGATAAATGTTGGCGCCTTTTTTTTCCATTACTTTCCTCTCTGTATCAAATGTATATTAATGCCCTAGAATTAGTAATATCTATAAAGTGTATGTGTTAAAATTTACTGGGTGTGCTGGCTGATGATTGATGTTTGTGATTGATTCGAGCGGTGACTGTTCCTGAGGGGAGTGTTGAAGCAGATGCTGGGCGGGATTTCCCCTAGACATACACGAGCCAATATAACGGAACGTTACACTGAGATGAGAAAAAAATTTTGGCCAAAATATCTCTGATCTGTGGAAGTTGTTGCCACAGAGGTTGGTTCAGGCTGCTATTTGGGTATATTTATGACAGAGATTAATATATTCATGATTACTAAGTACCTTCAGGTTTACAGGAGGAAGGCAGGAGTATGGTGTTGGAATAAAACTCAGCCATGGTTGAATGGTGGAGCAGACCAGAGGGGTCAAATCACCTAATTCTGTTCCTGTGTCTTATGTCTCACCATGACTGAATGATGGCTCCTTCTTATTCCATATTGTTTTGTGACATGTGAGGAACAATAAAAGATTGTTCACTGAGATCATTATATCTGCTTTCAATGTTTAAATTTCAGTCAGTTTTGTTCTTAGTAATATCAAGCAGAAATGTTTGGTTCTCCTTTGTACTGTTAAAGTGCTTCATTGTCTTTAATGTTAAAGTTAGACCTGTGGTAAGAGATTTATTGGAAGAATACAAGGGAACAGCAACAAGTGAACCAGCCCGAAGATTGGGAGCATCAACTGGAGAGGACCCATCTGACTTGGAGAATCCAGTGATTCGGTCAGGGGAAAGTTTGGTGAGTGTCATTTACTCAAACACTGTTCATTTTGACATTACATTACATACATGTACAAAGGAAGTGGGAAATAGTTGGAGTGAGACTGAATGTGCCCAGAAGAACCAGTTATGCCTCTGTCAGACCCAGTTGCAATCACTCCAGGTCTGGTAATGTGCTTCCAGCAGCCCTGCTATTTAAAACCATTCCTATTCTGTGGAAGTCGAATCTGAACAAAGTCACTCAGAGACAGTAAAAGTACAAACTCTTTATTCCAATTACCCGGGGCTTACTCAGTTAGTCGCTCAAACAGAAACAGTCAATGACTATTCCGGGTCAATCCACTAACTGACTAACAATTCCCCTTACACCACAGGTATATCCGTCCAGATACCCCCCACACAAGACAGGCTGGAGCCAAAGTTATTTACAACATGACAACCCCTAAAGACAAATTACAAAGTAGTCATCATGGCTTACACACACAGAACAGACTGAAGCTGTCCTATCTCTATGCATGAGTGCACAGGGAGATAAGCATCCTGAAACCCTAGCTAGCTACCCTCAAGAAGAAATATGGCTCAGCATGGCTTAGCACATCTGTTGATCATCAGCAGTTTCTTTCAGAAAAGCAGGCTGCTATTGTTTAATGAAGTGTTAACCCTTTTACATACTTTATCATTCCCTCCTTTTGATCATTATATGATCAACAAAGCTGTAATAATTTACAGAGAAAGCAATTGAGTACAGCATTGACTTATCAGTGAGTAAAAACAGTGTACATCAGTAATTATAACAATGATATGTGCAAGTATTAGGTCATAATGCAATAACACGCCCCAGATATTACCGAACAGGCCTTCGAAGACCACCATTTCGACCCTTCGGTGAACCCGTGTAAACCCTGCCCTACTTTCTTGATGCTGTCAGTCTCCTTGGCAGTGTGCTCGGAGAGGGATGTAATGTTAGTAGAGTCATCAGGGATATAGGTGCAGCATTCTGTGTCAATAATAGCACAGGTTCCCCCTTTCTCAGCCAGGATAAAATCTGAAGCCATACGATTCTGTACGACTGTTTGCCGGATTGCAGTCATTTCAGTGGATATTTCTGTTACTTGGGCCTGTGTTTCTGTCAGGGCCCCTGCAGTATTGTGGCCAGCTCCTCAAGTACTGTAGCCAAATTGATTCTCTCTCGTGAATTCCTGGCTACTCCATAGGAGAGAAAAGCGATCATCCAAAATCGCTCAGTCTCAGTTATTCCTCTCCGCTGTTGGGCACCTGCAAGTATGGCCAGGATGCATGTTTCCCAGTATAGGAAGTTCTGTTTGGTGGAGGCCTGAGATACCATCCCTCAAGACACTGACAGCCATAGTCATCTCTGACTGGACCACAGTTCCTCACCTCACTTCCCCGGGTGATATTTGAGAAAGCCCAGGCTGGGAGTTCCTCAGTCTGGTTGAGCGTGATTACTGACATTGGAATCATAGTTTTACCATGCTGGGGAATTTCGGTACAAACCCAGCAGGCCCCTACTTCTACCTGTTTGGCATAGGTGTGACAGAAAGGTGTTAACATGGGGGCCCCAGATGCTTGGGTGAGCCTTCTCAAAGTCACAAACACAAACACCACTATCAGCCAATATATTTTCCTTTAGTCTGAGAGAGTCCTTCTACTCAGTTCCTGCAGTAACACGTTTGTTGTCTGTTCGATGTATCCACCGAGATTGCCTCTTCAGTTTCACAGCCATGGGAGTGGTCAGCAACACCTGATGCGATCCTCTCCACCGAGGTCTGAGTTTCCCTCGATCCCAGTTCTTGATCAGGACAAAATCCCCAGGTTCTGTGGTGGGATAGTCACTCCTCTCTGCGGGGTAGTTCTCTTCCTTGTAAGCATGTCATACCTGTGAATGTAATGCTTGGAGAATTTTAGTTAGTTGGCCCGTTGTCATGTACAATTCCAAATGTATAACAGGAGTCGGTGTAAATGTTCGCACTTTTGTCTGCTGCACAGTCCAGTAATGCACTGCCCTCTCTTCCTTTAACCTCTCCAAACACCATGAGTGGGAAATTCTGTCCCTCGAAGGGTGCATAATATTGGCTTTCCTCAGTTGAGCACCCCATAGGCTCATAGCACAGAGTCACATGGGGATGAACCACTGGCAGAGGGGCTTCAAACGAAGTGGGGTCCAAATTAAGTGCCCACCACAGCGGGGGTGGGGGGGTGGAGGACGGTAACTGGGGAGGATGTCAGTTATTAACTCGTCCCAGGTTGATATCCTTGTCTGTGCATAGAATCTTGACTTCCAATGGACACAGCAAGTCTCTCCCTGTAAGATTACACCCCGAATGGTGGAGAGTGTGAATGAAACCTCACACTGGTTCCCCTGGAAATCCACCTGCAGTGGCTGGGTACGTGAATACATACATTCTGTGCCTTCGAACCCAGACAGACTGATTGTAGTGTCTGATAGCTGAAATTCCTTTTCCGATACTATTTCCTGATCGAGAGTGGTTGTGGTTGCCCCCATATCAATCATAAACAGAAGTGGAATTCCAGCAACTTGCATTACCACATTGGGCTCTTCCTGAGGGGTGGTAATCACGGTAGGAAGCATCCTTGCTTGTCAATTTCTGAACACGTTGTTGTCCCCACCTGTCCCTTGGTAGGTTTTTGTTCCCATTTCTGTTCCCCAGATATAGTCCGCTCACGTCCTGCTTCCCGCTAAACATATTCACCTTTAATATTAGTTCCCTTCGGGGTTGATCGGGATTCGAAAGCTGGGTCCCAATAATATGTCAAAGCTTGTTGCATTTGATTTCGATCATGTAGGCCAATCGATATTATTTGTTTTAATCATATTGGCTAACTTAATTGGTAAGCATTGGAGCAGTAAGACATCAAACTGTGGGGATGGATTACCACCATTAAAGGCTTGGTGTCCTGTGAAGGTGTCTTAGCAGGCCACAAATTGCTCCCAATAATCTGGTCCCAATTTCCCCAGGTGGAGGATTGACTTCTTGTACTTTAGTGATGTTTACGAGTTGCTGGAGAGCCCTTTCCAAGGCTTGAATTATCTGGTCTGTCTGTTCATTCTCATTATGGTTTCCTGCCTGAAACTCCTGATAGGTTTGGTATCTCAATTCTGCCTTCCATTTCCACCCCTCATCGGCTGACAGAATCATGCAGCAGAGACTGAATAAATCTTGCGGTGTCACTTTAAACATTTGTGTAGTACTGCGGACATACTGAGCAAACTGTGCTGGTTTTTCTTTTCTGATTCATGATCATTATCATTTCCTGAGGCTTCCAGGGTGCATACACAGGAATCACTGAAGGCAGTCCTGCTTGTGGATTGGGCAGCATTTGGGTGGGCAATTGTCTTTGTGGAGCCATTAACTCTGGGGTTTTATTGGATTCTTCCCCCCCCGTCTCAGAATGATGCACGATATTCCCTTTCTGGATCTCAGGGTATAGAGAGCCTCCCCTTCCCTGATGCCGCTGTTTTACCTGAGCGGCCACCGTATCTGAGCACTGGGAGGATTGGGGTTCAGAAGCACTGGGTGCACTTGGCCCCTGGTAAGGTGGGGGAGGAGTTACGGTGGGTGCCCACTCCTCATCACGGTCACTGTCCTCAAACAGGGTCGGTCTGCCAGATATGGGTTCGGGATCCTTGCTTCCCTATCAGTTCGAACTTTAGACTGACGTTCCTGCCCTTCTTTCCTATTTAGGCCGGCCTTGGTTTGCTTACGTTGTTTTTCCTGCTCTCGTTTTCAGCGCCCATCCACCATTCACACTCCAGTTTTAGCGTCTCCCAACCTTTGGCGTTCCTTCTGTAGTGCATACCTCTATCCCTTTTTCACATGCATTATTCCTCCAACTTGCTAATAATATACTGTTCCACTTTACATCTGCCTTTTCCTTCCATTCCCTTTTCAACAATTTTCACTTGTTCCCACAGTTCTTTTTCCATATTAAATTTATTGCTTTTTCTCATGAGGTAATATCCCACCACAGTCTGCTTGGCACTCCCGATATTGGGATCCTGTTTGTGATGCCAAATGTTAAAGTTGAATCTGAATAAAACTCAGGAGACCAGCTTCTTATCGTCACCACAGTTTATTGTGCATTCTCCTGCAGGAGTTTGACACCCATGTTGTCAAAGGAAAGGCATGTAAGCACTGCCACCAACTGACAAGTAAATACCTTAGTCAGGTTACAGCCTTATATTTATACATAGTAAGCCCCATACATTACTATTGGTAGATGTTATTAGAACTGATACAGCCACCATGTCTGTTGGTGCAAAACTTAATTAATTAGATAAGAGAGTTCACTAAATCAAGGTTTTAGTTACAGATGGATGTACTATCCAGTCCTTGTCAGTTGTTCCTTTTGCAAGGCCCTGACTTAATTACAGACAGATGTTCATTCCTGTCCTTATCAGTGAGTCCTCCTCCCTTTACTCAAACGACGGTACAATGTATTATGTTATCAACTAATGAGAGTACAATGTATAATGCTTTCAGCTCTCAGTGTGTCTCTCTGCAAGCCGCAGAGAACTGGTAATGAGTCTGTCTTAGCTAACCGCTGAAGACAGAGTTTACTTCAGTTCAAAAATTCCTGTTCAGTCCCAATTATTCTTTTAGTCAGAGGTTACATAGGTTCGAAATGATTTTTTAATATATCCTCAATTCCTCAGAAGGATTCAGGGAAAATATTTATGTCCAATACAGAAACTAGTGTTACTTGTGTGTTTGTGGTGATACAGAAGTCGCTGGAGAATTCACAAGTGGGAAGAAGTGGAATGATATTTGGAAATCTGACTTTTTAAAGCGTAATGTAGCAAGCAAACCACATATGGACAATGTGCAAAAGCTGTGGTGAGAAAATACTTTGTTACCCATTACAGTCCTGCTACATAGTTTATGTGAGAGTGCAGATGAACTCGATTGAACCCAGAGGAGATCAAAGTTCTTAACGACAGTGATTTGCTAGCTGTTAAAATGAATATCTCTATATATAAAATTCACTGTGCACATTTTGTCACTGGGTTAAAAAATGCACAGTACAAGATTTATGTGCACACTGGTCATTACAAATTATAGGGGACATTGGTGGGAAGGTGGGGAGACCTCCAGTGCCCCTGATGCCCTCACTTACAAGTAGTGCATCCAGCTGCAGCTTGTAACCCTGTATGTTAAGGAGTTGGAACTTGAAATGGATGAATTCCAGATCATCCAGGAGTTGGAGGGGGTGATAAATATGACATGAAGAGAGGTGAATTGCACCCAAAGTGCAGGACACAGGAAACTGGGTGAGAATCGCGAAGGGGAATGAGGTTAAACAGCCATCACAGAGTACTCTTGTTGCTATCCCACACACTTTTGAAGCTGTTGGGGATATTACCTAGCAGAAAAATATTCAAAGGGATGACAGCAGATTCGTTAGTTCGGAGAACAGAACGAGAGTGGACTAATACCCTCGTGGTAAGGCTTGCTAGTGCTCGCGTGGGGGGAGGGGGTGATGTGGTTAAAATAAGTTGTAGGGGGAATGGGAGCCCGAATGACAGAACAGATGGTGGAGAGGGTGAATTGAATTGAATTGACTTTATTACATACATCCTTCATATACATGAGGAGTAGAAATCTTTACGTTACATCTCCGTCTAAATGTGCAATGTGTAATTTATAGTAATATATAATAGATAGTTTGTACATAGGACAGTCAATATAACATAGAAATCAATTAATCACTCTGATGGCCTGGTAGAAGATGATGTCCCGGAGACTGTTGGTCCTTCTGCTGTGGTATCATTTCCTGGATGGTAACAGCAGGAACAGATTGTGGTTGTGGTGATTTGGATCACCAATGATCCTTCGGGCCCTTTCTGCGCACCTGTCTCTGTAAAGGTCTTGAATAGTGGGAAGTTTACATCTACAGATGCGCTGGGCTGTCCGCACCACTCTTTGCAGGTTCCTACGATTATGGGAAGTACAGTTCCCATACCAGGTGGTGATGCAGCCAGTCAGGATGCTCTCAAACTGTGTCCCTGTAGAAAGTTCTTAGGATTTGGGGCCCCATCCCAGACTTTTTCAACCATCTGATGTGAAAGAGCCATGTGAGATCCTCGGTCAAAACACAGCCATGTGAGATCCTCGGTGATGTTTATGCCAAGGAATTTAAAGCTGTTCACCGTCTCAACCCCAGATCCATTGATGTCAATAGGGGTTAGCCTGTCTCCAGTCCTCCTGTCGTCCACAAGCAGCTCCTTTGTTTCTGTAACAATGAGGGAGAGTTTGTTTTCTTGACACCAGTCAGCTGTTGTTCAGATCTCAGACAGAATCAGCAATCAAATGGCTGAGCATGGTGCGATGAATGTGCTGAGCTGTGTATATCACAATGCAAGAAGCATCGTAGGAAACCCAGATGAGCTCAGGACAGGGAATTATGAAATTTTGGCCATTACTGGGAGTTTGTTGCACCCAACAGTCTGATGGATTTCGAGGAACAAATTTGTAGAGAGATTGCAGACCATGCCAAGAAGCAAAGCTGATTCAGTAACTGATTTTGACTTTCCATATATTGACTGGGACTCCATACTGTAAAAAGACTAGATGGGGTAGAGTTTGTCAAATGTGCCCTTAAACAGTACGTAGAAGTCCTGACGTAAAAGTGTCCAATAATTTGTTAGGAAATGATCCAGGGCTGGTGACAGAAATTAGTGATCATAATGCCATGAAATTCAAAGTAAATATGGAAAAAGAGAGGTCTGGACCATGGTTTGAGATTCTAAATTGGAGAAAGGTCAATTTTGATGATATCAGAAAGCATTTGACAAATGTAGTTTGGGACAGGTGGTCTTCTGGCAAAGGAGAACCTGGTAAGTGGGAGGCCTTCAGAAGTGAAAATTTGAATATGTAGAGTTTGTATGTGCCTGCCAAAGTAAAAGTTGAAACGCAGCTGGTGCAGGGAACCTTTGTTTTCAAGAGATATTGAGGCCCTGGCTATTTTGTTCCTCTAAATGCCTCAGACCGTTGAGTGCTACCAAGACTCATTAGTGACTACAATATCATAATTCCATGCCCTGAGCTCATCTTACTTTTTTTTCAGTCATCTTCTATTGGTTTCTAAAAGATTCCCAATAGTTTTTGCTCTTTTGTTTGTCCTCTCTTTGGCTTTTATGTTGGCTTTGGCTTCTCATTTCAGCCACGGTTGTGTCCTCCTGCCTTTCCAATGCTTCCACTTCTTTGGGATGTATCAATCACTCACCTCCCGAATTACTCCCAGAAACTCCAGCCATTGTTGCTTCGTTCTTACTCCTACCCTTTCCCTTCCAAACAAGTTTGGCCAGCTTCTCTGTCATAGAAACATAAAGAAGTTCAGTATGGAAACAGGCCACTTGGCCCAACTAGTCAATGCTGAAAAAACATTTAAGCTGTCTAAATCAACTACCTGCCTCGGGACCATCACCCTCCATACCCCTACCATCCAGGCTCCCATCCAAACTTCTTTTAAATGTTGAAATCTGGCTCATATTCTCCACTTGTGCTGACATCTCATTCCACACTCTCACGACCATTCCAGTAAAGAGTTTTCCCAAATGTTCCCATTAAATTTTCACCTTCCCCACTTACCCATGACCTCTGGTTGTCGTCCCACCCAACCTCAGTGGAAAAAGCTGCTTTCATTTACCCTATCTATACCCTCATAATTTTGTATACTTCTAACAAATCCTCAAAGTAATGTGTTAATTCCCTTTTTTAGGTGTATATGATGATGAGGGGCATTGATCGTGTGGATAGTCAGAGGTTTTTTCCCAGGGCTGAAATGGCTAACACAAGGGGGCATAGTTTTAAGGTGTTTGGAAACAGAAACCGAGGAGGTGTCAGGGGTAAGTTTTTTACCCAGAGAGTGGTGGATACATGGAATACACTGCCAGCTATTTTTTGTGAGAGTGTTTCAGTTACTGTGGGGCCAGGCACCCATGCAGCTCAGTGGGAACAGGGAATAATAGCAATAGAGAGAGTAAGACTGAGCAAGGTCACAGATTGGAGATGGCAGAAATGCCCCATTCTTATAGAGACAGGAAGAGCATCAGAGAATTTGATGGCCATTTCAGATACCAGCACTGTGCCCAATTAGAAGATGATTTCTCTCTCCAACTTGGATTGAACCTCACTGTAACAGTGTGATGTCAGATCACACCTCGGCAACTAAAGTGATCTCATCTGAAATGTTGTCCTGCACCCACTGATGGATTTTCTAAATCTTTTTGCAGCTTAAAAGTGACAAAGAATTTGTCTACGAGAATCCTGAACACAACACACTAGTTTTCCTGTCTCTGTCCAGATATTTAAGAAGTGGAGGAAGGGATTCACTTGATCATTCTTCCTGCTCAGACTGTGGGGAGGGATTCACTCGGTCATCTGACTGACTGGCACACCCGTCACTTTACACAGGGGGGAAACCATTCATCTGTTCAGACATTGGGAATAGATTCCGTCAGCAAGTTCACTCTGGGACGAGGCCATTCACCTGTTCTGTGGGTGAGAAGGGATTCAGTTGATCTTCCCATCTGTGGACACACCATTGAGTTCACACTGGGCAGAGGCTGGTCATCTGCTGAATTTGTGGGAAGGATACACTCGGTCATCTGACCTTGAGCACATCAGCGAGTTCACACTGGGGAGAGGCCGTTCACCTGCTCAGACTGTGGGAAGGCATTCACCTGCTCATTTAAACTGAAGGCACATCAGAGATTTCACAGCGGGGAGAGGCCGTTCACCTGCTCGGACTGTGGGAAGGGATTCACTGGCTCATATGAACTGAAGGTACATCAGTGAGTTCACACTGGGGAGAGGCCGTTCACCTGTTCAGACAGTGGGAAGGGATTCACTTTGTCATCTCAGCTGAAGGTACATCAGAGTTCACATTGGGGAGAGGATATGCAGCTGCTCAGACTGTGGGAAGTGATCCACACAGTTAGTTAGCTTACAAGCGCACCAGTCAGTTCTCAGTCAAATGTGCATCACTGAGTTCACACTGGGGAGAGACTGTTCACCTGCTGTGAATGTGGGAAGTGATTCACTCAGTCATCTAACCTTATGTAACTCTCGCTTTGGCTAGCAGCCTAATATAGGGGGTGATAACCGCCCCCCCCGCCCCAACCGGGCCAAACTTAAGAAATCCTGTTTGGGTGGATACTGCGCAATGTGTTTCCTGTTACAAATCAGTACCCCGAATTTACAAACAGTACACAATATGTAATTAAACGATTGAGCCTTATAATTCTTACTTCGACAATAGGGTTAAGTAAAGAATACAAAAAAGAGAAAAGGGGCCTACTCTCTCCATTCATGTTTTCTCATCTCTCCCCAGCAAAAGGCTGTGAAAATCTCTCTTGCAGACTCACAAGAAAGAATAACATTTCTCTCAGTGGATATCCCCACATTCCAAAACCCTGTTATCTCTAGTCGTAGCCTACAGAGAAACCATTACCACAGCAGTGAAACATTAATGAGCACTGAAATTTTACAGCATGTTACATTTTTGACACACTGCCGGGTTCACACTGGGGAGAAAGTTTCAATAAGCTGCTTGCCGGATATTTGTCCATCCCTGTTGCTGAATGCAATTTTGAGAGCGACTGTCGGTGCTGAGCTCTGCAATTATTGCTGCTCACCACACCCAGTTCTACACCCTGGTCACTGGGCATGGGAGGAGTTTCTTCTGCTGTATATTCACCTTCAATGTGACTGGAGTGTAATATTCTGGATCTGAGATAAATAAATCAGTTCTATTTTAAATTCTGTCTTTGGTACTTACTGAATTTATAACACAACTAGTGTACAGTAGAGAGTCAGCTCAGGCCGGCTGGACCCTGCCAGTGATTCAGTTCCATGACAGTCCTTTTCAATCCTCCCCTGTTGTTCCCCTCTCGCTCTCCCTGTGGTGATGGGTTCCAAACAGTTACCACTCTGTGGGTGAAGAGGTTTCCCTTAAATTTCCTGCAGACTGAAGAAGTCGAGCTGACTGCAGTCAACACACACAAAATGCTGGTGGAATGCAGTAGGCCAGGAAGAAATACACTCGACGTTTTGGGCCGAGACCCGATGTAGATTGGGAGACGGTTTTATCAAGCACATTCGTTCCGTCCGCAATGAAATGTATTCCCCGATGACCAACCATTTATAATCCACTCTTCATCCCAATGTGACATGCCGGTTCATTGTTCTACTAACAAGATGAGGCCACTCTCTGGTTGGAGGATCAACACTTTATATTGCATCTGAGTCACCTCCAACTTGACGTCATGAGCATCGATTCCTTTAACTTCCACCTCAACCTTCTCTTTTCCCTCTCCCATTCTGTCCTCCCTTCTCGCTTCTCCTCCACTGCCTCATATTTCTCTCTGGTGCCTCCTCTCCTGCCCTTTCTCCCATGATCCACTCTCCCATGCTGTCAGATTCCTACTTTTCAGCTTATTGCCTTTTCCAAACAATTGTGTGCTTGTCGGCGTCTAGAACAGAATTTTTTATCAGTTTTAGCTGAGATAAAAAAAAAATAAAAATAAACATGTGATTCTACTGGAGTGAATGTAGAAGAGAGTCAACACGCAATTTGATCGGACGGGCGTTTATTAGAAATCAGGAAGTGAGATGTCATTATTTTCCTTGAAGCAGAGCAGACATTGGTGGTTTCCGTAACAATTTGCGCAATTGGGAATGAGTGCTGTGGTGTTAAACTTTCCTCCAAACATTTTTGTCTAATGCAACAGACGAGTACAAGCTTTACTGTAAGTTTGTGTTAACTTTTTTTTTCCAATTTAATTTTTATGCAAAAGACTAAAGTAGGAAATGAGCGGCATTTTTGCCGATTTGGTCTTGAATGTCCCCAGAACCTGTCTGGCTTTCTCAGACCGAAAAGGGTCTGGCGGTGACGAGTGCGGGAATATGGTGGAAAGCTGAAAATAAAAGGTAGGATGAGCTTAATAATCGGTAGGAGTGGAGTTGCGGGGTGCGGGTGTCGGAGCGTCTGTTCCTGTGTTGTGATTCTCTCGGGCTCGAAACCAGATTTACTCTCCCCGCTGCCACGTTCTCCGGTGATCATTGATTCTGCAGAGTCAAGATCGAAAACATTGCGACCGCCGCCGAGGAGAGCTCAGATATTTTGTTTGTTAATTCGTTGAATAACTGAAGTGAACGGATATTTCACTGCGCTGATGAACTGCTCTCTGAACTTGGACTGAGTTACCCCATAAATAAACGTGTGTGTGCAGCAACTTAATATCATCAGCATGTCTCCGGTGTGTTGAAACATGTATTCAGAATCGTTGTAATTATTTTGATTAAGTCCGGCGTTGGTGTTATAAAGGAATTCGGCAACACTCACCGACCACAGGATGATGAAGCTTCCGGAGATGGTGAGAAGTAAGATCACAGACCTCCTCCTACTCCCCATCTCCGGGTCACTGCGGTTCTCCGCTTTGCTCTGACCCCTCAGCCCCTTACGGACGCGACTGGTCACTAAAATGTGTTTGACTGTCAGGGCGTTGAACAGTATTAACACGAACGGGAGTTAATGGCGTTAGGACGGGAGAAAGCCGATTATATCCCACCCACCCGGGATCCGTATAGTAGCCCGGTATTTCAATACAGTCCCAGGGTGTATTGTCAACCACTCTCACAGGACGATATATAAAGAATTCGGGCACATTATTAAATCAGAGCAGAACGCCGGCTGTTGTCACAACCACAGCCGCAGTTTTCCCGGTGCAATATTTTATTTTCCACTTCTGGCAGCAAATGGCAACAAACCGATCAAATGTAGAAGTGCCGGTGAACCAGACAAAACTTTCTGTTGCTGACTCTCCCAGGACAGAGATCACACTGCACACGGGGGTGAAGTGCAGGAAAGTCCCGGGGAAGTAATAATAACCGACCCGCCACAATATCACCACAAACACGATGGTCAGTCGATCCGCCGCTGCCGTGGCCACCAGGTAGCGAGTGGTGCGGGTGGAGAGGCCGCACTTTCCCCGGGACAGGATCACCATCGCCACTAAATTCACTGGGAAACAACAGAGAGAGCGAGCGAGTTACTGTCTGTCCGCTCCGTGGGTCCCGGGGCAGGGAGATGATGGAAATAGAGAGCAGCTGATTCCCGGCGGTTTAAAACGCGGAAGGCGGGGATCGCCGGCGCCTCAAAGGTGCCAATGCCGGGAGAAACGTTCCGGTCCGGGGCGCTGCACGGAGAGCAGGGTTTGGGAAGGAGGCCGGGAGCGCTTTGGAAAATCAGTGTAAATCTCTATCCATCAGGTTTCTGACTGATATGCAAAGCCGAGAAAGCCTCGGCAACTTTCTCAGCGGCGGTGATTCCCGCGATCTGGTCACATCTGTTCACACTGTCCGGTACCGCTCAGCCCCGCTGTCTCCGACTTTGTCCACGGACAGTTTCCAAAGCTCGTTGCAGATTTACTTCCCCCGTTCGCAGGCATCGATCTCCTCCTCGGCTTCCGCCCACACTGGCCCGGCTCGGCTCGCTTATTTTAAATTCCGCAACTACACTTCGCCGCGGCTCCTTCACACTCTATCAGGGGATCGGATCAGAAAGTTCCCATGTTGGTTTTATTTAATATTCTCCCAGACCTGCTCCAAATTACTGCGGCGTTACTCTAAATGCTTCGGTGCTGATGGTCCCGGAGCGGAGTGTCGCCCGTAACCTACCCCGTCTGACCTGTATCGGACCCCGCTTGTGTCGGCTCTGAACTCCGGCTTCACTCCATCGATATCAGGGCGTGGAAACAAACCCCGGGAAACAAAAACCCACAGGCACCCTTATTTATTTTTTCCAAACTCCCGAAACTCTCGGGATCTAATATATAGCTGGTGGCATTTTCAGGATATAAATCTACTTTTTTTTTGTCAATAGCAGACTGAGGAATATTGATTTAGTCCCTCAGCCAAACTGTTAACACAGTTTGGGAACAACTGGGCTCCAAGCACCGGTCCCTACAACACCGACTGAGACATCCTGCAGGCCCGGGAAGAGTCTTGTTATTCCAGTGGCCACACATTTTAATTCCACGTCCCATTCCCATTCTGATATGTCTATCCTTCCTCTACTGTCAAGATGAAGCCATACTCAGGTTGCAGGAACAACACTTTATATTCCGTCTAGGGAGCCTCCAACACTATGGCATGTATATTGACCACTTTAACTTCCGTTCATGCTCTTCCCCTTCACACCCCACCTCTTATTTATTTTTTAAAATATATTTGTTATTTTCCCCATTTTTTCTCTCTCTTTTTTCTCCCTCTGTCCCTCTCACTATGACTCCTTGCCCGTTCTCCACCCTCTGGGCTCCCCTCCCGCCTTCTCTCTCCCCAGGCTTCCCCTCCCATGATCCTCTCCCTTTTCCAGCCTCGTATCCCTTTTGCCAATCAACTTTCCAGATCTTTGATCCACCCCTCCCCTCCTGTCTACTCCTGTCATTTCGGATCTCCCCCTCCCCCTCCCACTTTTAAATATCTTACTATCTCTTCTTTCGGTTAGTCCTGACGAAGGGTCTCGGCCCGAAACGTCGACTGTACCTCTTCCTATAGATGCTGCCTGGCCTGCTGCGTTCCACCAGCATTTTTTGTGTGTGTTTCTGGTTCCTCCAAATTGTTTTGAGCTGTGAAATTGTTTTTATCAGAAGAAACCATGGAGGCTGAAATTTTCTAAGTTGAAATGTTGTACTTCACCCACTGACGTGCTTTGTAAACTTTTAACAGTGTAGAAAAGTCAAAGGATTTGTGTATGGTAATCACAAATACAACAGCACGTTAGTTCCGCTGTATCTGTCAGTTCACCAGCGCTTGAATGCCGCCGATCCTTGACTGTAGAGGCGGAGATGCTGGAGAAGACAGCGCCCCACTCGCTACAAGGAGAGCCCGATCACGTGTCCATGTCCGTGATCTGATTGGATACATTGCCATGACGTTACTGGCAGTGTGACGTCATTCACTGGCTCTCATTTTGGATGGGATTCAGTCGGCCATCGCAGATACACCAACAGCTTCGCACTGGGAAGCGGTCGTTCACCTGCTCCGTGTGTGCGAAGAGACTCATTCAGTTAACCCACCTTGTGATCCTCCAGTGAGTTCACAATAAGTAGAGGCGTAGAGGCCACATTTCTGTCCGGAGTGAGCAAAGAGTTTTACTAAACCATCCTAGCTGCTGTAGCACCAGCAACTTCTCATCAGGAAGGAAAATCAGTCTTGGGAAAAAGCCTCTGGCTATCCACACGACCAATGCCTCTCATCATCTTATACACCTGTATCAATTCCCTGCATGATTCTCTCCAGACGGAATAAGACGATGAGCTCACTGTGGTTTTCACGTTCTTCAGGGCTCCGGACTAAGGCGGTTAAACTCCTCCTTCCCTGCTCTTTTCAACTTTTGGTGTCATTTTCACTAATTTCAAAGGACTGTGCCTCAGACAGTTGGGTTGTTGCAACGCGCCTCTAAAGTCATACAGCAGACGAACGAGTGAATCTTCGATGGAGGGGAGTCAGAAATCAAAGAGTTACCAGCCTGAGTCAGGACTTTGGGGTTCCAGAAAGAGATGGGAACTAGAATTTACAAGAAGGAGGAAGAAGAGGAATCAGAACAGCAGGATGCGGCTAAAAAGGAAAGATCAGAAACATTTGGAAACTGATTGATCGAAAAAAAAGTGTTTAATTTCTGCGAAATACTGGTGGAAATCAACAGATCAGGCAGTCAATGTGGAGAAGAATAAATGGACAGCGTTCAGGCCGAGCCCCTTCAGCATGCATTGGCTGTGTACTCCTCTGCTTAGTTGCTGCCTGAACTGCAGAGTTCCTCCAGTATTTTATGTGTATATGTCTGCATTTCCAGCAACAGCAGAATCTCTTGTGTTTTATATCTGCATTTGTAAGAACGTTCTACTTTGGCATTAAACACGAGGAAAGTTTGCTGATATTGTTTTGTTTTATTAGAGCTGCTTTCTGCGTTAAAAGAGGTGCTCAGTTTTCTGCACACAAACACTGAGGTATGTACTTGAACCGGTGCTTGCGGAAACTTTCAATGGCACCGTGATTACCCAGAAAGCTCTGCGTAACAATTCTCGCCGTCTCTGAAGCATCGATCGAATGCGCAGGCGTCAGGGTTTCGGAAAGTCCCGAATATCACGCATGCGTAGTCCATAAAAGGCCTCGGATGTCGCTGCCGGTAAGTGTTTCTGCGTGCGCCCGTTTTCACTACCGACTGAGGGGCAATTGCTGTGACTCCCGGAAACTGTGCCCCGCGATCCCGGGACAGTCCTGTTCTCTTCCCCCTCTCTCAGCCCCACGATCCCTGCACGGATCCCAGGGAGATTCCGGCTGATGAGGGAATGGAAACCGATGGATCTCTCAGACAGAGCTAGCTCCAGCTGTCTAAATGCAATGATTAGGAATTCGGAGAAAGGGAACAAAATCTTTTACATCACCAGTTGAGAAAATCACCTTCGTTCTACCTCCAATCACAAACAAGAGACATTCTGCAGATGCTGGAAATCCAAGCAACACACACAAAATGCCGGAATTCAGCATTAGTACACTTTTCCATAGATGCTGCCTGGCCTGCTGAGTTCCTCCAGCATTTTGTGTGTGTTGCTTGTTCTACCTCCTCTTGTTCTGGACCTTTCTACCCGTGAGGACATGTATTGACCCATTCACTCTGTATACATAATGATATCAAACACCTTTGCCCTGGGCAAGAAATAGCTTTCACATCACAAATGTGCCAGACTCCAATGAGACAGAATACTGCACTTCCCTTTATATTCATTGGCATTACCATCAACGAGTTTACCACCATCAGTCATTTGGGGGAGGGTTCAGGGGAAATATTTATGCACAATACAGAAACTGGTGGTATTGTGGTGATGCAAAAGTTGCTGGAGAATTTGCAGTTTTTGCAGTGATATTTTGAAATCTGACTTTTTAAAGTGTAATTTAGCAAGCAAACCACATATGGACAATGTGCAAAATCTCTGGTGAGAAAATCCTTCATTACCCATTACAGGCCTGCTACATAGGTTGTGTGAGAGTGCAGATGAACTCGATCATACCCAGAGGAGATTAAAGTTCCTATCTACAGTTATTTGCCAGCTGTTAATATGAATACCTCCCTATATAAAATTCACTATGCACTTTTTGTCACTGGGTAAAAAAATGCACAATACAAGTTTTATGTTCACACTGGTTATTACAAATTAGAGGGAACATTGGTGGGGAGACCTCCAGTGTCCCTGATGCCCTCACCTACAAGATATGCATCCAGCTGCAGCTTGTAACCCTGCACTTTAAGGAGTTGGAACTTGAAATGGAGAATTCCGGATCATCCAGGAGTTGGAGGGGGTGATAGATATGACATGAAGAGAGGTGAGTTACACCAAAGGTGCAGGACACAGGAAGCTGGGTGAGAGTCAGGAAGGGAAATGAGGTTAAATAGCCATCGCAGAGTACTCTTGTTGCTATCCCACACAACAAGAGGTGGACCACTTTAGAAACTCTTGGTGGGGGGGGGGGGGTGATGGAGATTACCTGGCAGAGGAAAGTCAAGGGGGTGATAGGGGATTCGTTCGTTAGGGGAACAGAACAAGAGGGGACTAATATCCTAGTGGTAAGGCTTGCTGGAGCTGGTGTGGGTGGGGGGTGGTTGATGTGGTTAAAATAAGTTGTAGGGGGAATGGGAGCCAGAATGACAGAACAGATAGTGGATAGTGAATTGAATTGAATTGACTTTATCACATACATCCTTCATATACATGAGGAGTAGAAATCTTTACGTTACGTCTCTGTCTAAATGTGCAATGTGTAATTTATTATAAATAGTTTGTACATAGAACAGTCAATATAACACAGAAGTGCAATTGTATCAGCATGAATTAATCAGTCTGATGGCCTGGTGGAAGATGATGTCCCGGAGCCTGTTGGTCCTTTTGCTGTGGTACTGTTTCTTGGCTGGTAGCAGCAGGAACAGTTTGTGATTGTGGTGATTCAGGTCCCTAATATCCTTTGGGCCTTTTCTACACTCCTGTCACTGCACATGTCCTGAATAGTGGGAAGTTCACACCTACAGATGTGCTGGGCTGTCTGCACCGCTCTCTGCAGGTTCCTGTGATTGTGGGAAGTACAGTTCCCATACCAGGCAGCGATGCAGCCGGTCAGGATGCTCTCAATTGTGTCCCTGTAGAAAATTTTTAGGATTTGGGACACCATCCCAAACTTCTTCAACCATCTGAGGTGAAAGAGGTGCTGTTGTGCTCTTTTCACAACACAGCCAGTGCTTACAGACCATGTGAAATCCTCGGTGATGTTTATGCCAAGGAACTTAAAGCTGTTCACCCTCTCAACCCCAGATCCATTGATGTCAATAGGGGTTAGCCTGTCTCCATTCCTCCTGTCGTCCACAATCAGCTCCTTTGTTTTTGTGACAATGAGGGAGAGTTTGTTTTCATGACACCAGTCAGATGTTCAGACCTCAGGTAGGGCCAGCAATCAAAAGGTTGAGCATGGTGCGATGAATGTGCTGAGCTGTGTATATCGCAATGCAAGAAGCATTGTAGGAAAGCTGTACTGTGGTCAGGACAAGGAATTATGTTATTGTAGCCATTATTGTAACTTGGTTGCACCCAACTGTCTGAGGGATTTGGAGGAACAAATTTGTAGAGAGATTGCAGACCATGCCAAGAAACAAAGTTTGATTCAGTAAGTGATTTTAACTTTCCATACACTGACTGGGACTCACATACTTTAAAAGGACTAGATGGGGTAGAGTTTATCAAATGTGCCCTTAATCAGAACATAGAATTCCTGATGTAGAAGTGGGCAATAAGCTGTTGGAAAATGATCCAGGGCTGGTGACAGAAATTACACAGATCCCTGAAAGTTGCTTCACAGGTGGATAGGGTAGTTAAGAAAGCTTATGGAGTATTAGCTTTCATAAGTCGATGGATAGAGTTTAAGAGTCATGGTGTAATGATGCGGCTCTATAAAACTCTGGTGAGGCCATACTTGGAGTACTGTGTCCAGTTCTGGTCACCTCACTATAGGAAGGATGTGGAAGCATTGGAAAAGGTACAGAGGAGATTTACCAGGATGCTGCCTGGTTTAGAGAGTATGCATTATGATCAGAGATTTAGGGAGCTGGGGCTTTACTCTCTGGAGAGAAGGAGAATGAGAGGAGACATGATAGAGGTATACAAGACATTAAGAGGAATAGATAGATTGGAAAGCCAGTGTCTCTTCCCCAGGGCACCACTGCTCAATATAAGAGGACATGGCTTTAAAGTAAGGGGTGGGAAGTTCAAAGGGGATATTAGAGGAAGGTTTTTTTATTCACAGAGTGGTTGGTGAGTGGAACGCAATACCTGAGTCAGTGGTGGAGGCAGATACACTAGTGAAGTTTAAGAGACTACCAGACAGGTATATGGAGGAATCTAAGGTGGGGGCTTTTATGGGAAGCAGGGTTTGAGGGTCGGCACAACACTGTGGGCCGAAGGGCCTGTACTGTGCTGTACTATTCTATGTTCTATTATGCCATGAGATTCAAAGTAAATATGGAAAACGAGAGGTCTGGATCATGGGTTGAGATTCTAAATTGGAGAAAGGTTAATATTAATGGTATCAGAAAGGATCTGACACCTTTTTATCTGCCTGCCAAAATAAAAGTTGGAAGGTAACTGGTACAGGGAACCTGGGTTTTCAAGAGACATTGAGGCCCGGGATATTTTGTTCCTCTAAATGCCTCAGTCTGTTGGGTGTGACCAAGATTCATTAATGACTACAATATCATGATTCCATGCTCTGAGATCATCTGACTTTTTTTTTAGTCATCTTCTGTTGGTTTCTAAAAGCTTTCCAGTAGTTTTTGCTCTATTATTTGCCCTCTTTTTGGCTTTTATGTTGGCTTTGGCTTCTCATTTCAGACACGGTTGTGTCCTCCTACCTTTCCAATGCTTCCACTTCTTTGGGATGTATCGATCACTCAGCTTCCAAATTGCTCCCAGAAACTGCAGCCATTGCTGTTCCATTGTCACTCCTACCGTATCCCTTCCAAACAAGTTTGGCCAGCTCCTCTGTCATAGAAACATGGGGCAAGTTCAGTACAGAGACAGGCTATTTGGCCCATCTAGTCAATGCCGAAAAAACATTTAGGCTGTCTAATGTAACTACCTGCACTGGGACCATTGCCCTCCATTCACCTACCATCCAGGCTCCCATCCAAACTTTTTTTTAAATGGTGAAACCGAGCTCATGTTCACCACTTCTGCTGGCACCTCATTCCACATTCTCACGCCAGTTTCAGTAATGAGCTTTTCCAAATATTCCTGTTAAATTTTCACCTTCCCCACTTACCCATGAGATCTGGTTGTAATCCCAACCAACCGCAGTGGAAAAAGCTGCTTGCATCTACCCCATGTGTACCCTCATAATTTTGTATACAGTACTTCTAACAAATCCTCAAAGCAATGTATAATTTCATTGTTTATGTTTAGAGCTTTTTGTTAGGTGTATAAGATGATGAGGGGCATTGATCGTGTGGATAGCCAGAGGTTTTTTTTTCCCAGGGCTGAAATGGCGAAGACAAGGTAGCGTAGTTTTAAGGTGCTTGGAAATAGATACCGAGGGGATGTCAGGGGTAAGTTTTTTACACAGAGAGTGGTGGGTGCGTGGAATACACTGCCAGCTATTTGTGTGAGAGTGTTTCAGTTACTGTGGGGCCAGGAACCCATGCAGCTCAGTGGGAACAGGGAATAATACCAATGGAGAGAGTCAAACTGAGCCAGGTCACAGATTGGAGATGGCAGAAATACCCCATTCTCATAGAGACAGGAAGAGGGTCAGAGAATTTGATGGTCATTCCAGATACCAGCACTGTGCCCATTTAGAAGATTTCTCTCTCCAACTTGTGTTGAACCTCACTATAACAGTGTGATGTCAGTTCACACCTTGACAACTCAAGTGATCTCAGCAGAAATGTTGTCCTACACCCACTGATAGATCTTGTAAATGTTTTTACAGGTTAAAAATGACAAGGAATTTGTCTACGGGAATCTCGAGAACAACATGCCAGTTTTGCGGTCCCTGTCCAGATATTTAAGAAGTGGAGCAAGGGATTGACTCGATCATCTGACCGACTGGCAAGTCCGTCATTTTACACAGGGGAGAGGCCGTTCACCTGCTCTGACTGTGGGAAGGGATTCACTCAGACAACTAGCCTACTGAGACACCAGCGAGTTCACACTGGGGAGAAGCTGTTCACCCGCTCAGAACGTGGGAAGGGATTCACTCGGTCATCTGATCTGCTGGCACACCAGCGAGTTCACAATGGGGAGAGGCCATTCACCTGCTCAGAATGTGGGAAGGGATTCACTTGCTCATCTCAACTGAAGGTACATCAGCGAGTTCACACTGGAGAGAGGCCGTTCACTTGCTCAGACTGTGGGAAGACCTTCACTCAATCATCCAACCTTCAGATGCACCAGCGAATTCACACTGGGGAGAAGCCGTTCACCTGCCCAATCTGTGGGAAGGGATTCATTCAGGCAGCTAGCCTACTGAAACACCAGCGAGTTCACATTGGGGAGAGGCCATTCACCTGCTCAGAATGTGGGAAAGGATTCACTCGGTCATCTGATCTGCTGGCACACCAGGGAGTTCACACTGGGGAGAGGCTGTTCACCCGCTCAGAACGTGGGAAGAGATTCTCTCAGTCATCTGATCCGCTGGCACACCAGCGGGTTCACAGTGGGAAGAGGCCATTCACCTGCTCAGACTGTGGGAAGGGATCCACTTGCTCATCTCAACTGAAGGTCCATCAGCGAGTTCACACTGGAGAGAGGCCGTTCACTTGCTCAGACTGTGGGAAGACCTTCACTCAATCATCCAACCTTCAGATGCACCAGCGAATTCACACTGGGGAGAAGCCATTCACCTGCCCAGACTGTGGGAAGGGATTCACTCAGGCAGCTAGCCTACTGAAACACCAGCGAATTCACACTGGGTAGTGGCGGTTCACGTGCTCAGACATTAGGAAGAGGTTCTCTCAGACAAATCAACCAAATGTGCATCATTGAGTTCACACTGGGGAGAGGCCATTCACCTGCGGTGAATGTGGGAAGGGATTCACTCAGTAATCTAACCTTGTGACACACTACCGGGTTCACACTAGGCAGAAAGTTTCAATAAGCTGCATGTCGGATATTTGTCCATTACCGTTGCTGAATGCAATTTCGAGAGTGACTGTTGGTGCTGAACTCTGCAATTATTGCTGCTGCTCACCACACCCAGTTCTGCACCCTGGTCACTGGGCATGGGAGGAATTTCTTCTGCTGCACATTCACCTTTAATGGGGCTGGAGTTTAATATTCTGGATCTGAGACAAATAAAACAGTTCTATTTTAAACTCTGTCTCCGGTACTTGGTGAATTTATAACATACCTAGTGTACAGTAGAGAGTTGACTCAGGCCGGCTGGACCCTGCCAGTGATTCTGTTCCACGACAGTCTTTTAAAATCCACCCCTGTTGTTCATCTCTCGCTCTCCCTGTGGTGATGGGTTCCAAACAGTCACCACTCTGTGGGTGAAGAGGATTCCCTTGAATTTTCTGCAGACTGACAAAATCAAGCTGCGGTTCTGTCTGAGATGTTCTTTGGCCCTCTAATCTCTCGGCTGAGGAAGAATGACATTGGTAGTTAACCTTATTGACAGCTCATTTCCACATTATGTGTCATTTTCCCTGCTTCTAAAGGCTTGTTAGAAAACACCACTGTCCTCTAAAGACTGAAAGCAGAATGGGAAACCATTAGTTAGATGTTCAACGGTGCAGGGTCAGAAACCAGAGGCGGGTCTGCACAGGGCAGAGTTTGGAGATCTGGACGATGGTCAGGGTAAGAACATATGATGAGGAGAAGGGAATGTATGATGAGGGGCGTGACATCGAATGAAAGAGTAACAACTTTTGGAAGCTGACTGACAGAGAAAATAATTTGGTTGTCTGACTGATGACACAAACAATGCCTGTGGTGAGGTGCTCCACTGGTCGAGGAACATGTGTGTGTTGGGAATGGTTTTATCTATTGAGAGAGTTGTTCCTGCTTGTTTATCCTGTAATGTTATATCCGGATGGTTATTATGGTTTGTCCTATCTGAAATAATGTATTGATTATCATATAATTTGTAAGATTTTGACTCCAAAACTGGATCTGACTTGAATTTATTGGTCCTTTATGAAGTGATAGAGGGCTTTCAGAAGTTTGTATTTTAAAGCAAGATTTTGGTGAATGGTATTTGTCACTTGATTGTTCCTGAGTAATTAATCAGATTGAGTTAAACTGCTGCAGGATCCCAGAATATATTGCATTGTGTCTGGTTTCTCTTGGCATTTTCTGCATTTGTTGCCTGGTTTATTTGTCTTTTATACATTTTTGAGTTTTTAAAATGTTAACCACCTTGTCCTGTAGTTCCCCAAGGAACCCCTGTTTCTGGGAAGAGACCTCCAACTCTGAGTCAGACGTACAATGCTTCCTTGTCACCGTCTAGTCTGCTCAGATCATTGGGATGTCTCCCATGGAGTGTCATCCTCATTCCACTCGTTAGCTTTTTGCCATAGTGATGAATAATTTTTCTGAGTTGGCCTCTCATTTAAGTTTTCTGGTCTGTATTTCTTATCCGAATTGCATATACCTGCATGGTGTGCTGAATCCTGTTCATATTGTATGAAAATATATACTTTAGAAAGCATATCAGATCATTGGGTGGTAGCTCTTCCTCCTTCTGTCCTCGGTAGTGTTAATCTAAGTGTGTTTGAGTGTAAATAGTCTTTTCTAAATTTGTCATTTCAGTTTTTTTGTAAAGTTTCCAGATTGGAATGGGACCAAGATATTTACCTAAAGAATACGATAATATGGGTACAGCGAAAGTGTTTATTGCCTTTGTTGTAAGTATTGATCCTGTGGATAAGACATTAATCACATGGACACCAGAGGATTTTTCCCAGAGTTGAAATGGCTAACACGTGAGGGCATAACTTTATGGTGCTTGGAAATGGGTACAAAGGGGATGTCAGAGGTAATTTTTTCACAAAGAGCATGGTAGGTGCATGGAATGCTCTGCAGGATAAGGGGGTAGTAGTGTATACTATACAATCTTTTAAGAGACTCTTAGACATGTACATGAAGCTTAGAAAAATAAAGGACATTACGGTAGAGTAGATTACATGGCAGGCAGAGTATTGTGGGACAAAGAGCCTGTAATGTGCTGTAGATTTCTATTTTCTCTGTTCTATTTGTTATTCCATGGATGTCTGCTTGGTAAATGTTCTTAAGCCTTGAAGCAAACGTTGTTAGAAGTTTTCCTTTTTGCTCTATTTTTCTATTGTCATTGTTTTTTGGTATTCCAGATAGCTGGGTGTCAAGAGTCCTGATGAAGGGTCTTGGCCCAAAACGTTGATTCTCATCCATAGATGCTGCCTGACTTGCTGAGCTCCTCCAGCACTTTGTGCGTATCGCTCCAGACATCCAGCATCTGCAATATCTCGTGTCCCAGATACTGGTATGTTTATCGAAAGGACACGCAGGCAGGGAAAGAGGGTGCTGTGGCTCTGTTGGGAAAAAATCAAATCAAATCATTAGAAAGAGGTGACATACGGTTGGAAGATGTTGAGTCATTGTGGGTAGAACTAAGGAACAGCAATGGTGAAAAGACCCTGATGGGAGTTTTCTGAAGATCCCCATACAGTAGGAGGTATATTATCCACAAATTACAACAGGAGAAAGAAAATGCATGCCAAAACAGCAACGTTACAATAGTCATGAGAGATAGTCATGCAGATATATTGGGAAAATCAGGTAGGTGCAGGATCCCAAGAGGGGGATTTCCTACGAGGCCCTCAAGATGGCTTTTTAGAGCAGCTCCTGGTTGAGCCCAGCTGGAGATCAGCTATTCTCAATTGGGTGTTGTGCAATGAACAGGAATTAATTAGAGCACTTAAGGAGAAAGAACCCACAGGGGCAAGTGATCGTAAAATATTGGAGTTCATCCTGAAATGTGAGAAGGAGAAGCTGCTGTACTCTCTGTACACCCATGATTGTGTAGCCAAGTTTCCATCGAACTCAATATATCAGTTTGCTGATGACACAACAATTGTAGGCCGTATCTCGGGTAATGATGAGTTTGAGTACAGAGAGGAAATTAAGAACCTGGTGGCATGTTGTGAAGACAATAACCTATCGCTCAACGTCAGCAAGACGAAGGAATTGGTTTTTAAATCAGAAGGAGTAGTGGACAGCACGACTCCATTTACATCGGTGGTGTGCAAGTGGAACAGGTCAAAAGCTTTAAGTTCCTCAGGGTCAATATCACAAATGTCCTGACTTGGTCCAACCAAGCACAGTTCACTGCCAAGAAGGCCCACCAGCACCTTTACTTCCTGAGGAAACTAAAGAAATTTGGCCTGTCCCCTAGAACCCACAGTCATTTTTATAGATGACCGTAGAAAGCATTCTTCTAGGGTGCATTACAACCTGGTATGGAAGTTGTCCTGTCCAAGACGGGAAGAAGCTGCAGAAGATCGTGAACATGGCCCAGCACATTACACAAACCAATCTTCCGTCCGTGGACTCACTTTACACCGCGTGTTGTTAGAGCAGTGCTGCCAGGATAATCAAGGACACGACCCACCCAGCCAACACACTTTTCGTCCCTCTTCCCTCCAGGAGAAGGCTCAGAAGCTTGAAGACTTGAACGGCCAAATTTGGGAACAGCTTCTTTCCAAATGTGATAAGACTGCTGAATGGATCCTGACCCAGATCTGGGCCATGCCCTCCAAATATCCGGACCAGCCTCTCGGGTTTTTTTGCACTACCTTACTTTCCATTTTTCTATTTTCTATTTATGATTTATAATTTAAATTTTTAATATTTACTAATTTTTACTATTTGTAATATTTAATATTTGTAATCCAGGGAGTGGGAAGCACAGAATCAAGTATCAGTGTGATGATTGTACGTTCTAGTATCAATTGTTTGGCGACTATAAAGTATAAAGTATATGTTTTCCAGGTCAACCACTCACCTCCCACCCCTGTCACTGTTTCCACCTTCCCACCTCCCCCTCACCTGGACCCACCTCTCACTCCCCAGCTCTTGCCCCATCCCCACCCCTCACCTCTTTTCTCGGACTATTTCCCGTCCACTCTCAGTCCAGAGGGAGGGTCTCGGCCCGAAATGTTGACGGTCCATTTCCCTCCACAGATGCTGCCCGACCCACTGAGTTCCTCCGGCAGTTTGTTCTTTGGTCTGTATAACCCGTGTTAGTGTGGGGAGCGGGATTTTACACCATATTCCCGGTACAATCTCAACAAAACACAAATAATGGTCACTTTGCCCGGACCATTGGCCCCGCTTGCAGGGCAACAGTCTGCCGGTGTTTGCCCCCAATGTGGTGAATCGCCACCACCGTGGGCTCAGACATTTCCACAGATGAGCCCCTCCTGTCCCCACCGGGACAAACATCCTGTCCGCCCCCTCTCTCACCGTCTTCATCCTCTCCCTCCCCGGGGAACCGGCATCAAACCGACGGGCCGAGCGGTCTCCTCCTACCTCTCAGCGATACATCAGACTCCGGCCGCAGGAGACGCTTCACAAACGCCCCAACTTCCCTCGGAGGGAAATGGAAATAAATCAGAAAGCGGACATTTACTTTGGGATTTTGTTCCGATTTGACGGGCAGGTCGCAATGCGGCAGGAGACCGGGTAACGCCCTCTCGGCTGGTCCGCCTCCACTATTGGGTGTAACAGTGATTGACATCGCTTCGCACCAATGGGAATAGCGCAGCTCTGCAATCAATTCAATTCCTCTGTTGACTGTTCGGGTGGTGGGCGTGCCTCGCGCTCAGTAGCTCAGCCGTTAAACCGAAAAAGCTCGAGCACAGCAGCGCGTGTGTGACGTAAGGCACCGTGCTCGTGACAGCAGATGCAGATACGGGGAGACCATGGGTGACGTCAGGCGCGTGGGAGGGGCTGCTGTGTGACGTCACGTGAGGGGGAGCGCTTCAATTTTAAAACACCTTTTGTTGGGTCCGATCTGGAACAACAAAATTAAATTCGGGTTTCATCGGGAGCGGATCCGGTGTTGTGAGATGTGTCCGGCTGTGCCGTGTTGTTGGTGGAGTGGGCAGCGGGGTGTTTGTCTCCGGGCTCTCCTCAGCCCCGGTTTTCACTTTGCGACCGAGCCCGGGCCGTGGATCAATTCCTTGTGGTTCTGCAGGGGGTTTGGGGCGAAGGGACAGTCTGTCTGTCTGTCTGTCTGTGTGGGTCGGGGTTATGAGTGGGTGTGGGTGTGGGTCCCGGGACACATTAACTTGTAAACACCGGACCATCTGGTGAATTGGATCAGACAGCTTCGCTCGCCTGTCCTTTCAGGAAACAACAATTCTCTCTTCATATTAATGACTGTCTAAACTTGCTGTGAACAAGATTATGTGTTACAAGATTGTGAGTTACAGAGTCTAGGACAGCTGTCACCGTCATGGGCTGCGAGTGCAGACAGGGATTGGGGTCACTGAGCTGTATATCAGAGAAGGACACGGGTTTGTACAGCCTCCTGTGGGGTAGAAATGTCCACACGGTGAATTCGGATCTGCTGGCACATCGGGAGTCTGAAAGGGAAAGGGAATGGGGAAGGTGCTGAGCAGAGAGTTTTAACAGGGGTGGAGGGGTACAGGAGCTGTCTGATAGATCGTTTTTAATTGTTTTTTATAATCTCACAGATGGTGACTGAGGAAGGAGCTCGTTGACGGAGGATATCCGGAGGCGAGCAGCTCAGATACGGAATCAGGAATTGAATTGCATTGACTTAATTTCTTACATCCATCAGGAGTAAAAATCTTTACATTACGTCTCCATCTAAATGTGCAACGTGTAATCATTGTAATTTATAATAAATAAAATAGACAATGTAATATAGTGTACACTCAGATCAGCGTCAGTTCATCAGTCTGACGGCCTGGTGGAAGAAGCTGTCCCGGAGCCTGTTGGTCCTGGCTTTTATGTTGCGGTACCGCTTCCCGGATGGTATCAGGAGAGTGACAGTGTTGTGATTTTCTGTGTCACGGGTACAGACAGTCGTCTCAAGTGAGGAGTTTGTGTGGAGATGCAGCTTCTCTGGAGGTGGAGGAAAGAGGACACACCAACAGGAGGAACCAGCTGTGGGAAGACATGGTTTGTCAGGTCTGACGATGAGCTGAATGTACCATAACCTTCAGATTGAATCAGAAAACCATTCTGAGGTTATTTGACATGTCAGAAGCAGGGGAGATGTGATCACATGTGCAGAGGGCAGGGGTTGTGTCTCCATGAGACCCTCAGTGAGACGGTTCAAATTACAATGTGCAGGGATGAACTTTAATCACTGATTCTGACACAGTGAGAGGGTTAGTTCTGCCGTAAGGAGGAAACATGAATGGAGAAAGAGACAGGAACTTCATCAATTCTACACGGGTCCTATTTATCAGCACTTGGCTCTTAGCCGACTGTATCTCAGCAGTTTCTTTCTTTTTTCTTTTCAAATCTTTTTATTATTATTATATTATTCAAAAATAACACGAGTACATCAAATTAAGCAACACAATGTCTAGAGGAAAAAAAACATTATTTTAAAGATTGAAAAATGTTGCTGATAATTTAAAAAAAAACACTACTAAGCAGAAAATCTGGGATAAAACCCCATTAGGTGTACAACCCGGAGCCATGCGTCATACAAAAAGCCTCTAAAAATAAACATCAAACCGCCAGCAAGAAAAAAAATATATACCAAAAATTTACAATTAGATCATGGAGGAAATCTATCAATTAACTCAAATGATAATAACGAGCAAATGAACCCCATCTTTTCTCAAAATCAAATAAAGGTTCAAAGGTTCGACTTCTAATTTTCTCCAAACTAAGACATAGCATCACTTGAGAGAACCATTGTGACAAAGTGGGAGCTGATGTATCCTTCCACTTCAACAAAATTACCCTCCTAGCTATCAATGTAACAAATGCAATAACATGATGGTCAGACATAGAGATATCACGGATATTTTGAGGAATTATTCCAAAAAGCACAGTTAATTTGCTAAATTGTAAATTAATTTTAAGTGCTTTAGAAATTGTCGAAAAAACTGACATCCAGTACTGTTCCTGTATAGAACAAGACCAAAATATGTTGTCATCGTCCGGTCCATAAAGACGGTATTCCGGTTCACGGTCCGGTCCATCGACCCCTGATCCAGGTTTTCCTGTCTACACTGGACATCTGGTAGATCATCAAGTTTCGGGTCGACCAAAGAGCGTCTTTCACCGAGCTGATCTGCCAGCAGCACCGGACGTTTTTTTGTGTGTTTTTTTTTTTGGAGTTCCAAACAATCACACTTTATCTAAACAGTACAATTCCAAATTCAAATACTTTAGGTCAACTGCCCACACTCAGTGATTTTAACCGTGGGTTTTGGTGTTCCATTCATGGTGCCACATCTCTCCATCTTCTTTACCACATCCATTCCTTCTACCACAGATCCAAACACAACATGTTTCCCATCCAACCAGCTGCTCCCTGTGATGCATGTGAAGAACTGGGAACCATTTGTATTTGGTCCAGCATTGGCCATGGACAGGATGCCTGGCCCCGTGTGCTTCAGCTGAAAATTCTCATCTTTAAACTTCTCCCCATAGATGGACTTGCCTCCAGTGCCGTCATGTTTTGTGAAGTCGCCACCCTGGCACATGAAGCCAGGAATGATTCTGTGGAACGTTGAGCCTTTGTAACCGAAACCCTTCTCGCCTGTGCATAATGCACGGAAGTTTTCTGCAGTCTTTGGGACAATATCTGGTCTTAGCTCCATCACTAGGCGACCCTGGGGTTTATCCTGAATAGAGATGTCCATAAAAACCTCGGGGTTTTTGCCGGCCATGGTTCTGCAGTTTCCGAGGTCGGAGAAAAACGCAAGCGGCAAGCTGTACACTGCCTTTGTCACTTTGCGACGATGCAGCCAAAAAGCGGAGAAGCGATACCCACAACTGTCCGGACCCTTTCGGATCCTGCTAGTCTTCCCTCTATTAAGTTAGACCGACTGTCTGCAGGACACGGATTTATCCTACTTCTCTCCAACGTTTGAAGTAGGTTTGGTGTAATTTCTCTCAATCTTTGACAGAAGTTGTCTTTTTCTCCCTCGTCGCGAAAGCTCTTTTGGAATATAGCTGATCGTGTAAAATAGCTGATATTTCACCAACCAAATGAGAGAGGCGGACCTGGTGTGTATGAATACTCCTCCTCTCAGCTGATAGTCCTGTCGAACTGTTCCGCCCGCCCTCTCTAGCGTCTGATGTCAGTGCAAGCACTCATTTAAGGAGGTATTTCTTAACTTACAGCAAAAGTCTGGAGGAAGAAACGCCCCACGAGAAGGGTGCACCATCTGTGGAGAATTCCCAAGGAAGTTAGGATGCTATATCTTTGAAATAATATACGTTGTAATGAGGATTAATTAATTGATGGTAGTCAAGAGGACTGGGAAAGTTTAAAACTACAAGGTATGCCACAAAAATTGTAAAGAATGTGGGACACATAAGAAAATTATTAAAAATATTGATGGGGTTTTTACCGAAATACAAGTAAAAAGCCAAAAGTAATGTTGGTTTTTGAGGCTTATTGTAAAATTGGGAATGAGAAGTTACAGATTCTAAATAATGAAAGTAATAACAGATTGCAAAGGTCTGTAGGGAGAGGGATTTTTTTTAATTTTTATCAGTGAAAAAGAACAGGACAAATTTGTATCTTTACAAATGAGTGGCATCAGAGATAGTGGATGCATTGGTTGTAATCTGAGGAGACCGGATGTATGTTCTCAAATTTGTTGAAAATATAAAGATAAGTGGCTTATCAGGTGATGCAGAGTACACAAGAGCCTGCAACGTGATGAGCACAGGTTAAGTGGATGAGCAGGAAAGTGGCCTTTGAAATATAATATAGAACAAAATATGAAGTTGCCTGCCTGCTCTGGAAAGAAGAAAGACAAACCTGATTGTTAAATAGAGAGGTGTTTAGAGAATGTTGCAGTGCAAACTCAAACTCTAGCACACAAAAAGGGTGTGTAGGTTAAACAAATATGCAGAAAGGCCAATGGAATGTTGGCCTTTATTGTAAGGGTTATGGAATACAAGGGTAAGGATATTTTGTAGCAACTTTATTGGGAGCTCGTGAGACAACACCTGGCGTTCTGTGTACAGTTCAGATCTCGTCTTTAATAAAGGACATACTTGAATCAGGGGATTCACATATAGGGGCGAGGGGTGAGCGTGTAGGGAACAATGAGAAGTGATCTTACTGAAGCAAGATTCTGAGGGTGTTGTCAGACAAGATGCTGAGACGATGTTTCTCCAAGTGAGGATATCGAGAAAATGGGATATAGTTTGAGTAGTTGGTTTCCCATTGATCAGGAGATGAAGACGAATTTCTTCTGCAGGTTGTGATCCTTTGGAATTCTCCACGTTAAGAGTTATGGTAGAGCCATAGAATATGCAATATATTGTAGGCATATGAACTACATGGAAATCTACAGGTGCAGAGAGAGAGTTGGAAAGTGGTGTAGAGGCCAAAACCAGATCAATAACGATCTTATTGCATGGGGAAGCAGGGATGAAGAGCCATTTGGCTCATGCTCTGTTTCTGATGCATTTAACTCAATGGATCATTCAGAAGTTTTGCAATGTACACAACTGTTTTGTATTTGATCATAGGGTACAATTGGCACGTTGGAGAATCCATCTACTTGGGCACCTGAGTGAAATGAGGCCTGGGATTTGAGATTAAATTTAAGCATGATGTAAAATGACATAATTTCAGACAATATTAATAATTTGCGAACTGATCCCAAGTTCAGCCTTTGATTAATGTGATCTGCCTTCCCACAGAGCCTGACGTGGGGATGCCTGAGGCAGATGCTGATGGGTTTTTCCAGCAGCTGATAGCAGGAGTGGTAAGTGCTCCTCATCATTTATCCCTTTGTTTTAAGTGAGTGTTTATGACGTGCAGCAGCAGTTTTCTCTATTTTGACGTACATTACTGAGCATGATCATAGATGGATTGACCTGCCCATGTTTGCTCTCAGAGAGCTTTGTCTGCCAGAATTGAACTAGCACTATAACCAGCAGTAAGGAGGTTAACAGTGCTTTGTCCCAATTTTCAAATGAGATCAATTTTGGAGCTCACCATAGTTCCCTTTGACAGTAAAATGCTGTTCATGGATGGGTGACCTCCCAAAGCATCTTCAGAAGTTTCATCATTCTTCCAGGCCAGCCTTCATACTCAACTTTCATATCGGCACTGGAAGTCTAGTGTGCACCCAGATTAAGTCACAAAATATTCTCTGAACCGATTGTCCAGCAATTGTATCTGACTAATTCTGCCAGAAACCTGTTCTATTTCTACGATTGATATTTTGTGGGCTTGGAGAATTAGAAAAAGATGTAAATTCAGAATACCTGATTTATATTTGTCTTTGCCTACTTTCAGGAATATCTTCACAGCAATGGAATTACACACAGGGACATCAAGCCAGAGACTCTGTTACTTGATGACCAAGGTATAAGGATGCAAATCTCTTCACTTTTATTGTGTAATAGAACAAAAATTGGGTATTGTTATGCCTTACTCACAGCATTTGAGACATTTAGACAATAGGTGCAGGAGTAGGCCATTCGGCCCTTCCAGCCAGCACCGCCATTCACTGTGATCATGGCTGATCATCCACGATCAGTACCCAGTTCCTGCCTTATCCCCATAACCTTTGATTCCACCATCTTTAAGAGCTCTATCCATCTCTTTCTTGAAAGCATCCAGAGACTTGGCCTCCACAGCCTTCTGGGGCAGAGCATTCCATACATCCACCACTCTCTGGGTGGAAAAAGTTTTTCCTCAACTGTGTTCTAATTCTTAAACTGTGGCCTCTGGTTCTGGACTCACCCATCAGCGGGAACATGCTTCCTGCCTGCAGCGTGTCCAATCCCTTAATAATCTTATATGTTTCAATAAGATCCCCTCTCAGCCTTCTAAATTCCAGAGTATACAAACCCAGCCGCTCCAATCTTTCAACATATGACAGTCCCGCCATCCAGGGAATTAACCTTGTGAACCTACGCTGCACTCCCTCAATAGCAAGAATGTCCTTCCTCAAATTGGAGACCAAAACTGCACACAGTACTCCAGGTGTGGTCTCACCAGGGCCCTGTAGAGCTGCAGAAGGGCCTCTTTGCTCTTATACTCAATTCCCCTTGTTATGAAGGCCAGCATGCTATTAGCTTTTGTCAGTGCCTGCTGTACTTGCGTACTTGCTTTCAGTGACTGATGTACAACAACACCTAGATCTCGTTGTGTTTCCCCTTTTCCTAACTTGACTCCATTTAGATAATAATCTGCCTTCCTTTTCTTACCACTAAAGTGTTTAACCTCACATTTATCCACATTAAGCTGCATCTGCCCTATCACCCAGCCTGTCCAAGTCACCCTGCATTCTCATAACATCCTCCTCACATTTCACACTGCCACCCAGCTTTGTGTCATCGGCAAATTTGCTAATGTTACTTTTAATTCCCTCATCTAAATCATTAATATATATTGTAAACAGCTGCGGTCCCAGCACTGAACCCTGCGGTACCCCACTGGTCACCGCCTGCCATTCCGAAAGGGACCCGTTAATCGCTGCTTTGTTTTCTGTCAGCCAGCCAATTTTCAATTCATGTCAGTACTCTGCCCCCAATACCATGTGCCCTAATTTTGCCCACTAATCTCCTGTGTGGGACTTCATCAAAGGCTTTCTGAAAGTCCAGGTACACTACATCCACTGGCTTTCCCTTGTCCATTTTCATAGTTACATCCTCAAAAAATTCCAGAAGATTAGTCAAGCACGATTTCCCCTTTGTAAATCCATGCTGACTCGGACCAACCTGTTACTACTATCCAGATGTGATGTAATTTCATCTTTTATAATTGACTCCAGCATCTTTTCCACCACCGAAGTCAGACTAACCGGTCTATAGTTTCCTGTTTTCTCTATTCCTCCCTTCTTGAAGAGCGGAACAACATTAGCCACCCTCCAATCCACAGGAACTGATCCTGAATCTATAGAATATTGGAAAATGATTACCAATGCTCCCACGATTTCTAAAGCCACCTCCTTAAGTACCCTGGGATGCAGACCATCAGGTCCTGGGGACTTATCAGCCTTCAGACCCAACAGCCTATCCAACACCATTTCTTGCCTAATATAAATTTCCTTCAATTCATCCATTACCCTAGTTCTTTTGGCCACTATTACATTTGGGAGATTGTTTGTGTCTTCCCTAGTGAAGACAGATCCAAAGTACCTGTTCAACTCATCTGCCATTCCCTTGTTCCCCATAATAAATTCACCCGCTTCTGTCTTCAAGGGCCCAATTTTGGTCTTAACTATTTTTTTTTCCTTTTCACATACCTAAAGAAGCTTTTTACTATCCTCCCTTATATTCTTGGCTAGATTACCTTCATACCTCATTTTTTTCCTCCACATATTGCCTTTTAATTTACCTTCTGTTGCTCTTTAAACGTTTCCCAATCCTCCGGCTTCCCACTCGTCTTTGCTATGTTATGCTTCTCTTTTATTTTTAGAACTATACTCAAGCCCTCAGCAACAATATTCGTACCAGTTGACAATGATGAAAAGCTGAATGGGTCTTGAGTCAGTGATCCTTTCTGTATCTTTGTTCTCTTTGCTCAGTGTGCAAAGCATTTCTAGCAACGTAACAGGCTGAGATGTGCACATTCTTCAATAACTGCAGTCATCTCCATGCTAGCAGCTGATGAGCATTTGTTGGATACAGTTAAACAGTTTTGAGATCCATTAGCCCATGTGGGAGGAGGCTGCCCATCAAGCTTGAACATTTCCCCGCATGTCACCGAAACTTTGGAACTAGAGCTTTGGTCTTCAGAGCAACATCTGAATCAATGGGAGTGTTGCAGACCATGGGTCTATTTGTTCGATGTGTATGCTAAGGGAAGGTGGTAGGGGTTCCAGCTGAATTTATTTTTTTTCTCCCATTCCCCTGCAGTTTACCTCAAATTCATTTAATGGTGTTTTGACCTCGGCAAGTCTGGTGGTTGAACAGACCGTTTTGGTTCTGCAGTAAGAAGATTTTGGGCAGGGTTCAACCCTGGTTATTATTGAATGGTTTGTGATATTTGGGAAATGCCCATGGCTGTGTTGGGTGTGCGATGGTTTAAAGTAGTGGTCACCAACCTTTTTAAGCCCAAGATCCCCTACCTCGACCTCAGTGAAAGGCAAGATCTACCTACTAAATCGTTTGGAGAAAAAACAGCTCAGATTTTACTTCCAATTTGTGGCCTTTTATTTGGGCGAATTGTATTTGAATTACATAAAATACTTTTTCGTGCCGAAATGCTTTACGCCAAAGAAGCAATTACCATTAATTTATATGGAAAAAAAAATTTGAGAGTTTCCAGACCCAAAAAAATAACCTAACAAATCATACCAAATAACACTTAAAACCTAAAATAACAGTAACATATAGTAAAAGCAGGAATGATATGATAAATACACAGCCTATATAAAGTAGAAATAATGTATGTACAGTGTAGTTTCACTGAACAGAATCGCCAAACACGATTTGTAGAAAAGAATCGCCACATACACGCATGCACACATCATGCACGCGCACAGAGGTGCCCCCGGCCGGCCGGTCGGCAAGAATATTGTCAATATTAAACCGGTCTGCGGTGCCAGAAAGGTTGGGGTCCCCTGCCTTTGACCACAGGGCCACCAGGCAGTGGTCAGCACGTAATGTCCTGCAAGCCCTGCGGGAGAAGGACGTGATGGTCACAGTGGGGTGGTTCCCTGAGCAGACCGTCCAGTTCATCTGGCAAAATGCCTCATCGCCAGACCTCACCAACAGGCACCAGGACCTCGCCTGGCTGGCGGTGAGAGGGGCCCTCCCAGTCAGAGCCCTCCTGTACGCCTGGGACGTCGTCTTCACACCCCGTTGCCCATGGGAGGACTGCAATGAGGAGGAGTCTGTGAACCACATCTTGTACACTGAGTTCACAGAGAGGGTGTGGAGCAGGATGGAAGGGACGGTATCGAGACTCATGCCCAACAGCTGAGTAACCGAGGATCCCTGATTTATGGGCTGCTCTTGGGGATGCACAGGGAGACCAACATCCGGTGCTGCTGGCAGAACATCAACTCGGTGAAAGACGCTCTTTGGTCGGCCCGAAACTTGATGATCTACCAGCACATGGAGATGTCCGTGGGAGAATGCTGCCGACTGACACATTCTCGGCTGCAGGAGTACGTGCTGAGGGACGCACTGAAACTCGGTGCAGCCACCGCAAGGGCCCGGTGGGGAAGGGCCACAGTTTAAGATTCGTCACCTGTGGGAGTGGGAGGGTCGGGTGGGCAGTGTACACCTCATCAGCAGTATGGATAGTTGAATCAACATCGTGTCACAGGAGTGGCTAGAAATGGAGAAAGGTATTGACTGTAATGGAACTTCGATAAAGGAATGAGAGTCAACGCCTGGCTTTTTATTGTAAATAAGTTTTATTTTTGACTAAGGTTTGAGAGTCAACGAATGATATATTGTAAACGTCTTTATTTTGAACAAGGACTGAGAGTCAATGCATGATTTATTGTAAATAACTGTTGACTAAAGACTCAGTCAACAATTTTTTTTTGTAAATAAATTTATTTTGTAGTATTTCTGAATAAAGTACATTTTTGGAGAAAGTTAGTGAAGTGTCTTCTGTGGCCGGAGCCTGATCCTTCACTGAGAGGTGGGAGGAGACCACTCGGCCCATTGGCGATTCCGGCTCCCCTGGTTGGGAAGGAGGGATCCCAGCAGAAGATGGGAGGGGGAGGATTTTATTGGAAGGATGAAGATGGTGAGAGAGGGGGCGGACAGGATGTTTGTTCCGGTGGGGGCAGGAGGGGCTCATCTGTGGAAATGTCTGTGCCCACAGTGGTGGCGAGCAGTGGACTTCACCACATTGGGGGGCAAACACCGGCAGACTGTTGTCCTGCAAGCGGGGCCAATGGTCCGGCAAAAGTGACAATTAATTGTGTTTTGTTGAGATTGTACCGGGAATATGGTGTAAAATCCCGCTCCCCACACTAACACGGGTTACACAGACCAAAGAACAAACTGTCGGAGGAACTCAGTGGGTCGGGCAGCATCTGTGGAGGGAAATGGACCGTCAACATTTCGGGCCGAGACCCTCCCTCTGGACTGAGAGTGGATGGGAAACAGTCAGAGAAGAGAGGTGAGGGGTGGGGATGGGGCAAGAGCTGGGGAGTGAGACGTGGATCCAGCTGAGGGGGCAGGTGGGAAGTTGGAAATAGTGACAGGGTTTGGAGGTGTTCTGTTCACTGTTCAGTCTGCTGGCTGGGCTCATTACCCAACCCCCGATGCAGTACAGGCCTTCCGCTTGTTGGACAATACACATGTTGCATTAAGATGCGGCTAACAAATTCTACATCTAAATCACTTACAGTCAGCAGGTCCCAGTTTATATTTGTCCGTTCGTTCGCCATGTGCTGTGTCACATGATGTAGGTGGTTGTGGCCTTTCCATGACTGATTGCTCAGCAATTTTTCTACTGCGGTGGTTTGCCATTGCTGCTTTCTGGGCAGTGTCTTTTCAAGATGTTGGGATTATCAGTACTGTTCAGAGACAGCCGTTATCAGTACTCTTCAGAGACAGCCGTTGTCAGTACTGTTCAGAGACAGCCGTTATCAGTACTGGTCAGAGACAGCCATTATCAGTACTGCTCAGAGACAGCCGTTATCAGTACTCTTCAGAGACAGCCGTTATCAGTACTGGTCAGAAACAGCCGTTATCAGTACTCTTCAGAGACAGCCGTTATCAGTACTGGTCAGAAACAGCCGTTATCAGTACTCTTCAGAGACAGCCGTTATCAGTACTGGTCAGAGACAGCCGTTATCAGTACTCTTCAGAGACAGACTGCCCGGTGTCAGTGGACACATTAGCAGAACTTGTGACACGCGCTGGCTACTCATAAGATCCCATGGCTTCACATCACCCTGATCGGGGTGGCGGGAGGGGTTGTGCTAAGTAGGAGCAATGCCTCGCCCAAGGGTGACATACAGGTCAGTGGAGGGAGGAAGAACCATCAAATTCATCCTTCCAAAGAGAATCACTCTACACTTTTCCATGTTGAACCCCATCTGGCACTTTTCATCCCTGTTCCGCATCCTGTCGATGTCCTGTTGTAAGCTACGACAATCTTCTATGTTAACCACAACTCTAGCAATCTCCATATCATCTGCAAACTTACAAATTCCACCCTTCCACTTCCTCAAACAAATCATCTATTTAAAAAACTAAAAACAGGGGATCACAGAACAGATCCCTGCACGTCACCACTGATCATACGCGTAATTATCATCTACCTTCTGCTGACAAAAGCCAATTCTGAATGCACCAGCTAGTTTCAAAGGACTCTGCCTCAGACAGCTGGGTTGCTGGAATGTGCCTCTGAAGCCTGACAGCAGACTAGCAAGTGAATGTTTGATAGAGCAGTCAGAAACCGGAGTTGCCAGCCTGAGTCAGGGCTTTGAGGCTCCAGAGAGAGAGATGGGGTCTGGAGTTTATAAGGAGGAAGAATAGGAATCAGACCAGCATAATCTGCCTACATAGGAAAAATCAGAAACATTTGGAAACTGGTTGTTCGAAAAAATGTGGTAATTTCTGCAAATTACTGGTGGTAATCAACAGATCAGGCAGCAAATGTGGAGAGGAATAAATAAACAACGTTTAGACCGAGCCCCTTCAGCATGCCCAGACTGTGTACTTCTCTGCTCAGTTGCTGCCTGAACTGCAGAGTTCCTCCAGCATTTTATGTGTGTGCGTCCCTGTATTTCCAGCAACTGCAGAATCTCTTGTGTTTTATATCTGCATTTGCAAGAGGATTGTACTTTGGCATTCGATACACAGAATGCATGATTTTATGGGAACCGGCTTCTACGTTAAAACAGCTGCTGATTTTTCTCTACACACAAAAAAAACTGAGGTATGGATGTGGAACCAGGGCTGGCAGTAATCTTTAATGGCACCGTGATTACCCATAAAGCCCTGTGTTCTAAATATTCGCCGTCGCTGAAGCACCGATCAAATGCGGAGGCGTCAGGGTTGCGGACGGTCCCGAAAATCGCGCATGCGCGCAGTATACAAAAGACTTAAAACAATCGACTGCAGGTAAGAGCATTTCTCCGGGCGGTTTTCCAACACCTACTGAGGGTCAATTGCTGTCAGCTGCGGACTCCATGGCTAGCAATCCGGGCACAATCCTGCTCTCGTCCCTCTCTCTCAGCCCCACGATCCGTACACAGGTTCCGGGGAGCTTCCGGCTGATGAGGGAATGGGAACCGATGGATCTCTCAAGACATAGCTGAGCACCAGCTTTCCAAATGCAAGGAATAGGAATTCGGAGAAAGGGAACAAAATCTTTTACATCAGCAGGTGAGAAAATCACCTTTGTTCTACTTCCAATCACAAACAAGAGAAAATCTGCAGATGCTGGAAATTCAAGCAACGCGCAGAAAATGCTGGATGAATTCAGCATTAGTACTCTTTTCCATAGATGCTGCCTGGCCTGCTGAGTTCCTCCAGCAGTTTTTGACCTATTCTCTGTGCGTACATAATGACATCAAACAACTTTGCCCTGGGCAACAAGTAGCTTTCACACCACAAATGAGCCAGACTCCAACGAGACAGAATACAGCCCTTCCCTTCATATTCATCGGCATTGCCATCAATGAGTTCACCACCGTCAGTCACCTGGGGGAGGGTTCAGGGGAAATATTTATGTACAGTACAGAAACTGGTGTTACCTGAGTGATATTTGGAAATCTGCCTTTTTGAAGCATAATTTATGAAGCAAATCACGTATGGAAAATGTGCAAAAGCTCTGGTGAGAAAATCCTTCATTTACCCATTACAGGCCTGCTACATAGGTTGTGTGAGAGTGCAGATGAACTCGATCAAACCCAGAGGAGATCAAAGTTCTTTTTGACAGTATTTGCTAGCTGTTAAAATGACTACCTCGCTATATAAAATTCAATTTGTCACTGGGTAAAAAATGCACAGTACAAGATTTATGTGCACACTGGTCATTACAAATTAGAGGGGACATTGATGGGAAGGTGGGGAGACCTCCAGTGTCTCTGATGCCCTCACCTACAAGATGTGCATCCAGCTGCAGCTTGTAATCCTGTACTTTAAGGAGTTGGAACTTGAAATGGTACTTGGTAAGTGGGAGGCATTCAGAAGTGAAATTTTGGGGTGTAAAGTTCGTATGAGCCTGCAAAAATAAAAATTGAAAGGTAACTGGTGTAGGGAACCTTGGTTTTCAAGAGATATTGAGGCCCCTTATATTTTGTTCCTCCAAATGGCTCAGTCTGTTGGGTCCTATCAAGACTCATTAATGACTACAATATCATAATTCCATGCCCTGAGCTCATCTGACTTTCTTTTTAAATCATCGTCTGTTGATTTCTAAAAGCTTCCCAATAGTTTTTGTTCTTTTGTTTGCCCTCTCTTTGGATTTTACGTTGACTTTGGCTTCTCATTTCAGCCACGGTTGCGTCTTCCTGCCTTTCCAATGCTTCCACTTCTTTGGGATGTATCAATCACTCAGCTCTCAAATTGCTACCAGAAACTCCAGCCATTGCTGCTCCACTGTCATTCCTACCTTTTCCCTTCCAAACAAGTCTGCCATAGAAACATGGAGAAGTTCAGTACGGAAACAGTGTATTTGGCCCAACTAATCAATGCCGAAAAAACATTTAAGCTGTCTAATGCAACTACCTGCACAAGGACCATTGCCCTCCATACCCCTACCATCCAGGCTCCCGTCCAAATGTATTTTAAATGGTGAAACTGAGCTCATATTTACCACTTGTGCTGGCATTTCATTCCACATTCTTATGACCATTTCAGTACAGAGCTTTTCCAAATATTCCCGTTAAATTTTCACCTTCCCCACTTACCCATGACCTCTGGTTGTCATCCCACCCAACCTCAGTGGAAAAAGCTGCTTGCATTTACCCTATCTATACCCTCATAATTTTGTATACTTCTAACAAATCCTTAAAGCAATGTATAATTTCCTTGTTTATGTTCAGAGCCATTTTTAGGTATATAAGATGATGAGGGGCATTGATCGTGTGGATAGCCAGAGGTTTTTTCCCCAGGGCTGAAATTGCTAAAACGAGGGGACATAGTTTTAAGGTGCTTGGAAATAGATACCAAGGGGATGTCAGGGGTAAGTTTTTCTTTACACAGCGAGTCTTGGGTGCATGGAATGCACTGCCGGCTATTTGTGTGAGAGTGTTTCAGTTACTGTGGGGCCAGGCACCCATGCAGCTCAGTGGAAACACGGAATAATACCAATGGAGAGAATCAAACTGAGTCAGTTCACAGACTGGAGATGACAGAAATGCTCCATTCTTATAGAGACAGGAAGAGCATCAGAGAATTTGTTGGTCATTCCAGTACCAGGTATGATATTGTGGCCATCACAGAGATGTGGCTAAAGGATGCATGTCTCTGGGAGCTGAACGTCCAAGGATACACGGTGTATCAGAAGGATAGGAAGGTAGGCAGAGGGGGAGGCGTGCCTTTATTGGTAAGAAATGATATTAAATCATTAGGAAGAGGTGGTATATGATTGGAAGGTGCGGAATCTTTATGGGTTGAGCTAAGAAATCGCAGGGGTAAAAGGACCCTGATGGCAGTTATTTATAGGCCTCCAAACAGCTACAGTGATGTGGACCAGAAATTACAACAGGAAATAGAAAAGGCTTGTCAGAAGGGCGGTGTTATGATAATTGTTGGGGATTTTAACATGCGAGTGGATAGGGAAAATCAGGTCAGCACTGGATCTCAAGAGAGAGAATTTGTAGAATGTCTGCGAGATGGCTTTTTAGAACAGCTTGTTGTTGAGCCCACTAGGGGATCGGATGTACTGGATTGGGTATTGTGTAATGAACCGGAGGTGATTGGAGAGATTGAGGTGAAGGAGCCCTTAGGAGGCAGTTATCATAACATGATTGAGTTCACTGTGAAATTTGAAAAAGAAGCCGAAATCTGATATGTCGGTATTTCAGTGGAGTAAAGGAAATTACAGTGACATGAGAGAGGAACTGGCTAAAGTTGACTGGAAAGGGACACTGGCGGGAAAGATGGCAGAGCAGCAGTGGCTGAAGTTTATGCGAGAAATGAGGAAGGTGCAAGACAGGTATATTCCAAAAAAGAAATTTTGGAATGGAAAGAGGAAGCAACAATGGTTGACAAGAGAAGTCAAAGCCAAAGTTAAAGCAATGGAGGGGGCATACAAGGAAGTAAAAATTAGTGGGAAGACAGAGGATTGGAAAGTTTTTATAAGCTTACAAAAGGATACCAAGAAGGTCATTAAGAGGGAAAAGATTAACTATGAAAGGAAGCTAACAAATAATATCAAAGACGATACTGAAAGCTTTTTCAAGTAGAAAAAGAGTAAAAGACAGGTGAGAGTAGATATAGGACCGATAGAAAATGATGCTGGAGAAATTGTAATGGGAGATAAGGAGATGGTGGAAGAACTGAATGAATATTTTGCATCAGTCTTCTCTTAGGAAGACATCAGCAGTATACCGGACACTCAAGGGTGGCAGGTAAGAGAAGTGTGTGCAGTCACAATTACGACAGAGAAAGTACTCAGGAAGCTGAATATTCTAAAGGTAGGTAAATCTCCTGGACCAGACGGAATGCACCCGCGTGTTCTGAAGGAAGTAGCTGTGGAGATTCCGGAGGCATTAGCAATGATCTTTCAAAAGTCGGTAGATATTGGCATGGTTCCGGAGGACTGGAAGATTGCAAATGTCACTCCGCTATTTAAGAAGGGGGCAAGGAAGCAAAAAAGAAATTATAGACCTGTTAGTTTGACATCGGTGATTGGGAAGTTGTTGGAGTCGATTGTCAAGGATGAGGTTACAGAGTACCTGGAGGCATATGACAAGATAGGCAGAACTCAGCATGGATTCCTTAAAGGAAAATCCTGCCTGACAAACCTATTACAATTTTTTGAGGAAATTACCAGTAGGCTAGACAAGGGAGATGCAGTGGATGTTGTATATTTGGATTTTCAGAAGGCCTTTGACAAGGTGCCACAAATGATAACAAGATAAGAGCCCATGGAATTACGGGAAAGTACATACGTGGATAGAGCGTTGGCTGATTGGCAGGAAACAGAGAGTGGGAATAAAGGGATCCTATTCTGGTTGGCTGCCGATTACCAGTGGTGTTCCACAGGGATCCGTGTTGGGGCCGCTTCTTTTTACATTGTACATCAATGATTTGGATTATGGAATAGATGGCTTTGTGGCTACGTTTGCTGAGGATACAAAGATAGGTGGAGGGGCCGGTAGTGCTGAGGAAATGGAGAGTCTGCAGAGAGACTTGGATAGATTGGAAGAATGGGCAAAGAAGTGGCAAATAAAATACAATGTTGGAAAGTGTATGGTTATGCACTTTGGCAGAAGAAATAAACGGGGAGAGAATTCAAAGTTCTGAGATACAATGGGACTTGGGAGTCCTCGTACAGGCTACCCTTAAGGTTAACCTCCAGGTTGAGTCGGTGGCGAAGAAGGCGAATGCAATGTTGGCATTCATTTCTAGAGGAATAGAGTATAGAAGCAGGGATGTGATGTTGAGGCTCTATAAGGCGCTGGTGAGACCTCACTTGGAGTACTGTGGGCAGTTTTGGTCTCCTTATTTAAGAAAGGATGTGCTGACGTTGGAGAGGGTACAGAGAAGATTCACTAGAATGATTTCAGGAATGAGAGGGTTAACATATGAGGAACATTTGTCCGTTCTTGGACTGTATTCCTTAGAGTTTAGAAGATTGAGGGGAGACCTCAGAGAAACATTTCGAATGTTGAAAGGCATGGACAGAGTGGATGTGGCAAAGTTGTTTCCCATGATGGGGGAGTCTAGTACGAGAGGGCATGACTTAAGGATTGAAGGGCACCCATTCAGAACAGAAATGCGAAGAAATTTTTTTAGTCAGAGGGTGGTGAATCTATGGAATTTGTTGCCACGGGCAGCAGTGGAGGCCAAGTCATTGGGTGTATTTAAGGCAGAGATTGATAGGTATCTGAGTAGCCAGGGCATCAACGGTTATGGTGACTGGGACTAAATGGGAGAATGGATCAGCTCATTATATAATGGCGGAGCAGACTCGATGGGCCGAATGGCTGACTTCTGCTCCTTTGTCTTGTGGTCTTATGGTCTTATTCCAGCACTGCACGGTTAGAAGATGATTTCTCTCTCCAACTTGGGTTGAACTTAACTGTAAGTGTGATGCCAGATCCCACCTTGCAACTCATTTGAAATGTTGTCCTGCACTCATTGATGGATTTTGTAAATCTTTTAAAGGTTAAAAATGAGAAAGAATTTGTCTACGGGAATCTCGAACACAACACACCAGTTTTGCTGTCTCTGTCCAGATACTGAAAAAGTGGAGCAACGGATTCACTCGATCATTCCTCCTGCTCAGACAGTGGAAATGGATTCGCTCGCCCATCTCAACTGAAGGTACGTCAGCAAGTTCACACTGAGCAAGGCCATTCACCTGTTCTGTGTGTGAGAAAGGATTCAGTCAGTCTTCCCACCTGTGGACACACCAGTCAGTTCACACTGCACAGAGGCTGGTCATCTGCTGAATTTGTGGAGAAGGATTTATTCGGTCATCTGACCTAATGGCTCACCAGCGAGTTCACACCAGTGAGCAGCCGTTCACCTGCTCAGACTGTGGGAAGGGATTCACTTGCTCATCCACCTTAATGATACACCAGCGAGTTCACACTGGGGAGCGGCCATTCACCTGCTCGGACTGTGGGAAGGGATTCACTCAGTCATCCCAACTGAAGGTACATCAGTGAATTCACACCGGAGAGAGGCCGTTCACCTGTTCAGACTGCGGGAAGGGATTCACTCGGTCATCCGACCTACTGCTACACAAGTCAGTTCACACTGGAGAGAGGCCATTCACCTGCTCAGACTGTGGGAAGGGATTCACTCAGTCATTCACACTAATGGCACACCAGCAGGTTCACACTGGGGACAGGCCGTTCACCTGCTCGGACTGTGGGAAGGGATTCACTTGCTCATCTAATCTGAAGGTACATCAGCGAGTTCACACTGGGGGGAGGCCATTCACCTGCTCAGAGTGTGGGAAAGGATTCACTCAGTCATCCAGTCTACAAGCACACTGGTCTGTTCACACTGGGAAGCGGCCATTCACCTGCTCAGACTGTGGGAAGGGATAAACTCATTCATTTCAACTGAAGGTACATCAGCGAGTTCACACTGGGGAGAGGCCATTCACCGGCTCAGACTGTGGGAAGGGATTCACTCAGTCATCCCAACTGAAGGTACATCAGTGAATTCACACCGGAGAGAGGCCGTTCACCTGTTCAGACTGCGGGAAGGGATTCACTCGGTCATCCGACCTACTGCTACACAAGTCAGTTCACACTGGAGAGAGGCCATTCACCGGTTCAGACTGTGGGAAGGGATTCACTCACTCATCATCCCTCATGGCACACCAGCGAGTTCACATAGGGGAGCGGCCGTTCATCTGCTCGGTGTGTGGGAAGGGATTCACTCGGAAATCTCAACTGCAGAGACACCAGCGAGTTCACACTGGATAGAGGCCAATCGCCTGCTCAGACTTTGGGAAGTAAAGCCATTAAACATAGAAACATAGAAAATAGGTGCAGGAGTAGGCCATTCGGCCCTTCGAGCCTGCACCGCCATTTATTATGATCATGGCTGATCATCCAACTCAGAACACCGCCCCAGCTTTCCCTCCATACCCCCTGACCCCCGTAGCCACAAGGGCCATATCTAACTCCCTCTTAAATATAGCCAATGAACTGGCCTCAACTGTTTACTGTGGCAGAGAATTCCACAGATTCACCACTCTCTGTGTGAAGAAGTTTTTCCTAATCTCGGTCCTAAAAGGCTTCCCCTCTATCCTCAAACTGTGACCCCTCGTTCTGGACTTTCCCAACATCGGGAACAATCTTCCTGCATCTAGCCTGTCCAATCCCTTTAGGATCTTATACGTTTCAATCAGATCCTCCCTCAATCTTCTAAATTCCAACAAGTGCAAGCCCAGTTCATCCAGTCTTTCTTCATATGAAAGTCCTGCCATCCCAGGAATCAATCTGGTGAACCTTCTGTGTACTCCCTCTATGGCAAGGATGTCTTTCCTCAGATTAGGGGACCAAAACTGCACACAATACTCCAGGTGTGGTCTCACCAAGCCCTTGTACAACTGCAGTAGTACCTCCCTGCTCCTGTACTCAAATCCTCTCGCTATAAATGCCAGCATACCATTCGCCTTTTTCACCGCCTGCTGTACCTGCATGCCCACTTTCAATGACTGGTGTATAATGACACCCAGGTCTCGTTGCACCTCCCCTTTTCCTAATCGGCCACCATTCAGATAATAATCTGTTTTCCTATTTTTGCCACCAAAGTGGATAACTTCACATTTATCCACATTAAATTGCATCTGCCATGAATTTGCCCACTCACCCAACCTATCCAAGTCACCCTGCATCCTCTTAGCATCCTCCTCACAGCTAACACTGCCACCCAGCTTCGTGTCATCCGCAAACTTGGAGATGCTGCATTTAATTCCCTCATCCAAGTCATTAATATATATTGTAAACAACTGGGGTCCCAGCACTGAGCCTTGCGGTACCCCACTAGTCACTGCCTGCCATTCTGAAAAGGTCCCGTTTATTGCCACTCTTTGCTTCCTGTCTGCTAACCAACTCTCCACCCACACCTATACCTTACCCCCAATACCATGTGCTTTAAGTTTGCACACTAATCTCCTGTGTGGGACCTTGTCAAAAGCCCTCTGAAAATCCAAATATACCACATCCACTGGTTCTCCCCTATCCACTCTACTAGTTACATCCTCAAAAAATTCTATGAGATTCGTCAGACATGAGTTTCCTTTCACAAATCCATGCTGACTTTGTCCGATCATTTCACCGCTTTCCAAATGTGCTGTTATCACATCCTTGATAACTGATTCCAGCAGTTTCCCCACCACCGACGTTAGGCTAACTGGTCTATAATTCTCCGGTTTCTCTCTCCCTCCTTTTTTAAAAAGTGGAGTTACATTAGCCACCCTCCAATCCTCAGGAAGTAGTCCAGAATCTAACGAGTTTTGAAAAATTATCACTAATGCATCCACTATTTCTTGGGCTACTTCCTTAAGCACCCTGGGATGCAGACCATCTGGCCCTGGGGATTTATCTGCCTTCAATCCCTTCAATTTACCTAACACCACTTCCCTACTAACATGTATTTCGCTCACTTCCTCCATCTCACTGGACCCTCTGTCCCCTACTATTTCTGGAAGATTATTTATGTCCTCCTTAGTGAAGACAGAACCAAAGTAATTATTCAATTGGTCTGCCATGTCCTTGCTCCCCATAATCAATTCACCTGTTTCTGTCTGCAGGGGACCTACATTTGTTTTTACCAGTCTTTTCCTTTTTACATATCTATAAAAGCTTTTACAGTCCGTTTTTATGTTGCCTGCCAGTTTTCTCTCATAATCTTTTTTCCTCTTCCTAATTAAGCCCTTTGTCCTCCTCTGCTGAACTCTGAATTTCTCCCAGTCCTCAAGTGAGCCACTTTCTCTGGCTAATTTGTATGTTTCTTCTTTGGAATTGATACTATCCCTAATTTCCCTTGTCAGCCACGGGTGCACTACCTTCCTTGATTTATTCTTTTGCCAAACTGGGATGAACATTTGTTGCAGTTCATCCATGCAACCTTTAAATGCTTGCCATTGCATATCCACCGTCAATCCTTTGTGTCATTTGCCAGTCTATCTTAGCTAATTCACGTCTCATACCTTCAAAGTTACCCCTCTTTAAGTTCAGAACCTTTGTTTCTGAACTAACTATGTCACTCTCCATCTTAATGAAGAATTCCACCATATTATGGTCAGTCTTACCCAAGGGACCTCTCACGACAAGATTGCTAATTAACCCTTCCTCATTGCTCAAAACCCAGTCCAGAATAGCCTGCTCTCTAGTCGGTTCCTCGACATGTTGGTTCAAAAAACCATCCCGCATACATTCCAAGAAATCCTCTTCCTCAGCACCTTTACCAATTTGGTTCACCCAATCTACATGTAGATTGAAGTCACCCATAATAACTGCTGTTCCTTTATTGCACACATTTCTAATGTGTGTCAGAGGTAATTTTTTCACAAAGAGCATGGTAGGTGCATGGAATGCACTGCAGGATGAGAGGGTAGAGGTGCATACAATGCGATCTTTTAAGAGACTCTTAGATATATACATGGAGCTTAGAAAAATAAAGGACATTGCGGTAGGAAAATTCTAGGCAGCTTCTAGAGTAGGTTACGTGGCAGGCAGAGTATAGTGGGACAAAGAGCCTGTAATGTGCTGTAGATTTCTATTTTCTCTGTTCTATTTGTTATACCATGGATGTCTGCTTGGTAAATGTTCTTAAGCCGTGAAGCAAATGTTGTTAAAAGTTTTCCTTTTTGCAGTATTTTTCTATTGTCATTGTTTTTTGGTATTCCAGATAGCTGGGTGTCAAGAGTCCTGATGAAGGGTCTTGGCCAAAACATTGACTCTCATCCATAGATGCTACCTGACTTGCTGAGCTCCTCCAGCACTTTGTGCGTATTGCTCCAGACATCCAGCATCTGCAATATCTCGTGTCCCAGATACTGGTATGTTTATCGAAAGGACACGCAGGCAGGGAAAGAGGGTGGTGTGGCTCTGTTGGGAAAAAAAATAAAATCAAATCATTAGAAAGAGGTGACATACGGTTGGAAGATGTTGAGTCATTGTGGATAGAACTAAGGAACAGCAATGGTGAAAAGACCCTGATGGGAGTTTTTTGAAGATTCCCAAACAGTAGGACGTATATTATCCACAAATTACAACAGGAGAAAGAAAATGCATGCCAAAACAGCAATGTTACAATAGTCATGAGAGATAGTCATGCAGATATGTTGGAAAAATCAGGTAGGTGCAGGATCCCAAGAGGGGGATTTCCTACGATGCCCTCAAGATGGCTTTTTAGAGCAGCTCCTGGTTGAGCCCAGCTGGGGACCAACTATTCTCGATTGGGTGTTGTGCAACGAACAGGAATTAATTAGAGCACTTAAGGAGAAAGAACCCACAGGGGCAAGTGATCGTAAAATATTGGAGTTCATCCTGAAATGTGAGAAGGAGAAGCTGCTGTACTGTCTGTACACCCATGATTGTGTAGCCAAGTTTCCATCGAACTCAATATATCAGTTTGCTGATGACACAACAATTGTAGGCCGTATCTCGGGTAATGATGAGTTTGAGTACAGAGAGGAAATTAAGAACCTGGTGGCATGTTGTGAAAACAATAACCTATCCCTCAACGTCAGCAAGATGAAGGAATTGGTTTTTAAATCAGAAGGAGTAGTGGACAGCACGACTCCATTTACATCAGTGGTGTGCAAGTGGAACAGGTCAAAAGCTTTAAGTTCCTCAGGGTCAATATCACAAATGTCCTGACTTGGTCCAACCAAGCACAGTTCACTGCCAAGAAGGCCCACCAGCACCTTTACTTCCTGAGGAAACTAAAGAAATTTGGCCTGTCCCCTAGAACCCACAGTCATTTTTATAGATGACCGTAGAAAGCATTCTTCTAGGGTGCATTACAACCTGGTATGGAAGTTGTCCTGTCCAAGACGGGAAGAAGCTGCAGAAGATCGTGAACATGGCCCAGCACATTACACAAACCAATCTTCCGTCCGTGGACTCACTTTACACCGCGTGTTGTTAGAGCAGTGCTGCCAGGATAATCAAGGACACGACCCACCCAGCCAACACACTTTTCGTCCCTCTTCCCTCCAGGAGAAGGCTCAGAAGCTTGAAGACTTGAACGGCCAAATTTGGGAACAGCTTCTTTCCAAATGTGATAAGACTGCTGAATGGATCCTGACCCAGATCTGGGCCATGCCCTCCAAATATCCGGACCAGCCTCTCGGGTTTTTTTGCACTACCTTACTTTCCATTTTTCTATTTTCTATTTATGATTTATAATTTAAATTTTTAATATTTACTAATTTTTACTATTTGTAATATTTAATATTTGTAATCCAGGGAGTGGGAAGCACAGAATCAAGTATCAGTGTGATGATTGTACGTTCTAGTATCAATTGTTTGGCGACTATAAAGTATTTGTTTTCCAGGTCAACCACTCACCTCCCACCCCGTCACCATTTCCACCTTCCCACCTCCCCCTCACCTGGATCCACCTCTCACTCCCCAGCTCTTGCCCCATCCCCACCCCTCACCTCTTTTCTCGGACTATTTCCCGTCCACTCTCAGTCCAGAGGGAGGGTCTCGGCCCGAAATGTTGACGGTCCATTTCCCTCCACAGATGCTGCCCGACCCACTGAGTTCCTCCGGCAGTTTGTTCTTTGGTCTGTATAACCCGTGTTAGTGTGGGGAGCGGGATTTTACACCATATTCCCGGTACAATCTCAACAAAACACAAATAATTGTCACTTTGCCCGGACCATTGGCCCCGCTTGCAGGGCAACAGTCTGCCGGTGTTTGCCCCCCAATGTGGTGAATCGCCACCACCGTGGGCTTAGACATTTCCACAGATGAGCCCCTCCTGTCCCCACCGGGACAAACATCCTATCCGCCCCCTCTCTCACCGTCTTCATCCTCTCCCTCCCCGGGGAACCGGCATCAAACCGACGGGCCGAGCGGTCTCCTCCTACCTCTCAGCGATACATCAGACTCCGGCCGCAGGAGACGCTTCACAAACGCCCCAACTTCCCTCGGAGGGAAATGGAAATAAATCAGAAAGCGGACATTTACTTTGGGATTTTGTTCCGATTTGACGGGCAGGTCGCAATGCGGCAGGAGACCGGGTAACGCCCTCTCGGCTGGTCCGCCTCCACTATTGGGTGTGACAGTGATTGACATCGCTTCGCACCAATGGGAATAGCGCAGCTCTGCAATCAACTCAATTCCTCTGTTGACTGTTCGGGTGGTGGGCGTGCCTCGCGCTCAGTAGCTCAGCCGTTAAACCGAAAAAGCTCGAGCACAGCAGCGCGTGTGTGACGTAAGGCACCGTGCTCGTGACAGCAGATGCAGATACGGGGAGACCATGGGTGACGTCAGGCGCGTGGGGGGGCTGCTGTGTGACGTCACGTGAGGGGAGCGCTTCAGTTTTAAAACACCTTTTGTTGGGTCCGATCTGGAACAACAAAATTAAATTCGGGTTTCATCGGGACCGGATCCGGTGTTGTGAGATGTGTCCGGCTGTGCCGTGTTGTTGGTGGAGTGGGCAGCGGGGTGTTTGTCTCCGGGCTCTCCTCAGCCCCGGTTTTCACTTTGCGACCGAGCCCGGGCCGTGGATCAATTCCTTGTGGTTCTGCAGGGTGTTTGGGGCGAAGGGACAGTCTGTCTGTCTGTCTGTCTGTGTGGGTCGGGGTTATGAGTGGGTGTGGGTGTGGGTCCCGGGACAAATTAACTTGTAAACACCGGACCTCTGGTGAATTGGATCAGACAGCTTCGCTCGCCTGTCCTTTCAGGAAACAACAATTCTCTCTTCATATTAATGACTGTCTAAACTTGCTGTGAACAAGATTATGTGTTACAAGATTGTGAGTTACAGAGTCTAGGACAGCTGTCACCGTCATGGGCTGCGAGTGCAGACAGGGATTGGGGTCACTGAGCTGTGCATCAGAGAAGGACACGGGTTTGTACAGCCTCCTGTGGGGTAGAAATGTCCACACGGTGAATTCGGATCTGCTGGCACATCGGGAGTCTGAAAAGGAAAGGGAATAGGGAAGGGGCTGAGCAGAGAGTTTTAACAGGGGAACCTGTTCAGGGGTGGAGGGGTACAGGAGCTGTCTGATAGATCGTTTTTAATTGTTTTTTATAATCTCACAGATGGTGACTGAGGAAGGAGCTCGTTGACGGAGGATATCCGGAGGCGAGCAGCTCAGATACGGAATCAGGAATTGAATTGCATTGACTTAATTTCTTACCTCCATCAGGAGTAAAAATCTTTACGTTACGTCTCCATCTAAATGTGCAACGTGTAATCATTGTAATTTATAATAAATAAAATAGACAATGTAATATAGTGTACACTCAGATCAGCGTGAGTTCATCAGTCTGACGGCCTGGTGGAAGAAGCTGTCCCGGAGCCTGTTGGTCCTGGCTTTTCTGTTGCGGTACCGCTTCCCGGATGGTATCAGGAGAGTGACAGTGTTGTGATTTTCTGTGTCACGGGTACAGACAGTCGTCTCAAGTGAGGAGTTTGTGTGGAGATGCAGCTTCTCTGGAGGTGGAGGAAAGAGGACCCACCAACAGGTGGAACCAGCTGTGGGAAGACATGGTTTGTCAGGTCTGACGATGAGCTGAATGTACCATAACCTTCAGACTGAATCAGAAAACCATTCTGAGATTATTTGACATGTCAGAAGCAGGGGAGATGTGATCACATGTGCAGAGGGCAGGGGTTGTGTCTCCATGAGACCCTCAGTGAGACGGTTCAAATTACAATGTGCAGGGATGAAAGCACAGTGTTTGGGGCCGGATTTAATCACTGATTCTGACACAGTGAGAGGGTTAGTTTTGCTGTAAGGAGGAAACATGAATGGAGAAAGAGACAGGAACTTCATCAATTCTACACGGGTCCCATTTATCAGCACTTGGCTCTTAGCTGACTGTATCTCGGCAGTTTCTTTCTTTTTTCTTTTCAAATCTTTTTATTATTATTATATTATTCAAAAATAACACGAGTACATCAAATTAAGCAACACAATGTCTAGAGGAAAAAAAACATTATTTTAAAGATTGAAAAATGTTGCTGATAATTTAAAAAAAAACTACTAAGCAGAAAGTCTGGGATAAAACCCCATTAGGTGTACAACCCGGAGCCATGCGTCCTACAAAAAGCCTCTAAAAATAAACATCAAACCGCCAGCAAGAAAAAAAATATATACCAAAAATTTACAATTAGATCATGGAGGAAATCTATCAATTAACTCAAATGATAATAACGAGCAAATGAACCCCATCTTTTCTCAAAATCAAATAAAGGTTCAAAGGTTCGACTTCTAATTTTCTCCAAACTAAGACATAGCATCACTTGAGAGAACCATTGTGACAAAGTGGGAGCTGATGTATCCTTCCACTTCAACAAAATGGCCCTCCTAGCTATCAATGTAACAAATGCAATAACATGATGGTCAGACATAGAGATATCACGGATATTTTGAGGAATTATTCCAAAAAGCACAGTTAATTTGCTAAATTGTAAATTAATTTTAAGTGCTTTAGAAATTGTTGAAAAAACTGACATCCAGTACTGTTCCTGTATAGAACAAGACCAAAATATGTTGTCATCGTCCGGTCCATAAAGACGGTATTCCGGTTCACGGTCCGGTCCATCGACCCTTGATCCAGGTTTTCCTGTCTACACTGGACATTTGGTAGATCATCAAGTTTCGGGCCGACCAAAGAGCGTCTTTCACCGAGCTGATCTGCCAGCAGCACCGGACGTTTTTTTTGTGTGTTTTTTTTTTGGAGTTCCAAACAATCACACTTTATTTAAACAGTACAATTCCAAATTCAAATACTTTAGGTCAACTGCCCACACTCAGTGATTTTAACCGTGGCTTTTGGTGTTCCATTGATGGTGCCACAGCTCTCCATCTTCCTTACCACATCCATTCCTTCTACCACAGATCCAAACACAACATGTTTCCCATCCAACCAGCTGCTCCTTGTGATGCATATGAAGAACTGGGAATCATTTGTATTTGGTCCAGCATTGGCCATGGACAGGATGCCTGTTCCCGTGTGCTTCAGCTGAAAATTCTCATCTTTAAACTTCTCCCCATAGATGGACTTGCCTCCAGTGCCGTTATGTTTTGTGAAGTCGCCACCCTGGCACATGAAGCCAGGAATGATTCTGTGGAACGTTGAGCCTTTGTAACCGAAACCCTTCTCGCCTGTGCATAATGCACGGAAGTTTTCTGCAGTCTTTGGGACAATATCTGGTCTTAGCTCCATCACTAGGCGACCCTGGGGTTTATCCCGAATAGAGATGTCCATAAAAACCTTGGGGTTTTTGCCGGCCATGGTTCTGCAGTTTCCGAGGTCGGAGAAAAACGCAAGCGGCAAGCTGTACACTGCCTTTGTCACTGTGCGACGATGCAGCCAAAAAGCGGAGAAGCGATACCCACAACTGTCCGGACCCTTTCGGATCCTGCTAGTCTTCCCTCTATTAAGTTAGACCGACTGTCTACAGGACACCGATTTATCCTACTTCTCTCCAACGTTTGAAGTAGGTTTGGTGTAATTTCTCTCAATCTTTGACAGAAGTTGTCTTTTTCTCCCTCGTCGCGAAAGCTCTTTTCGAATATAGCTGATCGTGTAAAATAGCTGATATTTCACCAACCAAATGAGAGAGGCGGACCTGGTTTGTATGAATACTCCTCCTCTCAGCTGATAGTCCTGTCGAACTGTTCCGCCCGCCCTCTCTAGCGTCTGATGTCAGTGCAAGCACTCATTTAAGGAGGTATTTCTTAACTTACAGCAAAAGTCTGGAGGAAGAAACGCCCCACGAAAAGGGTGCACCATCTGTGGAGAATTCCCAAGGAAGTTAGGATGCTATATCTTTGAAATAATATACGTTGTAATGAGGATTAATTAATTGATGGTAGTCAAGAGGACTGGGAAAGTTTAAAACTACAAGGTATGCCACAAAAATTGTAAAGAATGTGGGACACATGAGTAAATTATTAAAAATATTGATGGGGTTTTTACAGAAATACAAGCAAAAAGCCAAAAGTAATGTTGGTTTTTGAGGCTCATTGTAAAATTGGGAATGAGAAGGTACAGATTCTAAATAATGAAAGTAATAACAGATTGCAAAGGTCTGTAGGGAGAGAGATTTTTTTTATTTTTATCAGTGAAAAAGTACAGGACAAATTTGTATCTTTACAAATGAGTGGCATCAGAGATAGTGGATGCATTGGTTGTAATCTGAAGAGACCGGATGTATGTTCTCAAATTTGTTGAAAATATAAAGATAAGTGGCTTATCAGGTGAGCCTGCAACGTGATGAGCACAGGTTAAGTGGATGAGCAGGAAAGTGGCCTTTGAAATATAATATAGAACAAAATATGAATTTGCCTGCCTGCTCTGGAAAGAAGAAAGACAAACCTGATTGTTAAATAGAGAGGTGTTTAGAGAATGTTGCAGTGCAAACTCAATCTCTAGCACACAAAAAGGGTGTGTAGGTTAAACAAATATGCAGAAAGGCCAATGGAATGTTGGCCTTCATTGTAAGGGTTATGGAATACAAGGGTAAGGATATTTTGTAGCAACTTTATTGGGAGCTCGTGAGACAACACCTGGCGTTCTGTGTACAGTTTAGATCTCGTCTTTAATAAAGGACATACTTGAATCAGGGGATTCACATTTGGGGGCGAGGGGTGAGCGTGTAGGGAACAATGAGAAGTGATCTTACGGAAGCAAGATTCTGAGGGTGTTGTCAGACAAGATGCTGAGACGATGTTTCTCCAAGTGAGGATATCGAGAAAATGGGATATAGTTTGAGTAATTGGTTTCCCATTGATCAGGAGATGAAGACGAATTTCTTCTGCAGGTTGTGATCCTTTGGAATTCTCCACGTTAAGAGTTATGGTAGAGCCATAGAATATACAATATATTGTAGGCATATGAACTACATGGAAATCTACAGGTGCAGAGAGAGAGTTGGAAAGTGGTGTAGAGGCCAAAACCAGATCAATAATGATCTTATTGCATGGGGAAGCAGGAATGAAGAGCCATTTGGCTCATGCTCTGTTTCTGATGCATTTAACTCAATGGATCATTCAGAAGTTTTGCAATGTACACAACTGTTTTGTATTTGATCATAGGGTACAATTGGCACGTTGGAGAATCCATCTACTTGGGCACCTGAGTGAAATGAGGCCTGGGATTTGAGATTAAATTTAAGCATGATGTAAAATGACATAATTTCAGACAATATTAATGATTTGCGAACTGATCCCAAGTTCAGCCTTTGATTAATGTGATCTGCCTTCCCACAGAGCCTGACGTGGGGATGCCCGAGGCAGATGCTGATGGGTTTTTCCAGCAGCTGATAGCAGGAGTGGTAAGTGCTCCTCATCATTTATCCCTTTGTTTTAAGTGAGTGTTTATGACGTGCAGCAGCAGTTTTCTCTATTTCGACGTACATTACTGAGCATGATCATAGATGGATTGACCTGCCCATGTTTGCTCTCGAAGAGCTTTGTCTGCCAGAATTGAACTAGCACTATAACCAGCAGTAAGGAGGTTAACAGTGCTTTGTCCCAATTTTCAAATGAGATCAATTTTGGAGCTCACCATAGTTCCCTTTGACAGTAAAATGCTGTTCATGGATGGGTGACCTCCCAAAGCATCTTCAGAAGTTTCATCATTCTTCCAGGCCAGCCTTCATACTCAACTTTCATATCGGCACTGGAAGTCTAGTGTGCACCCAGATTAAGTCACAAAATATTCTCTGAACCGATTGTCCAGCAATTGTATCTGACTTATTGGTGTCACTAATTCTGCCAGAAATCTGTTCCATTTCTACGATTGATATTTTGTGGGCTTGGAGAATTAGAAAAAGATGTAAATTCAGAATACCTGATTTATATTTGTCTTTGCCTACTTTCAGGAATATCTTCACAGCAATGGAATTACACACAGGGACATCAAACCAGAGACTCTGTTACTTGATGACCAAGGTATAAGGATGCAAATCTCTTCACTTTTATTGTGTAATAGAACAAAAATTGGGTATCGTTATGCCTTATTCACAGCATTTGAGACATTTAGACAATAGGTGCAGGAGTAGGCCATTCGGCCCTTCGAGCCAGCACCGCCATTCACTGTGATCATGGCTGATCATCCACGATCAGTACCCAGTTCCTGCCTTATCCCCATACCCTTTGATTCCACCATCATTAAGAGCTCTATCCATCTCTTTCTTGAAAGCATCCAGAGACTTGGCCTCCACAGCCTTCTGGGGCAGAGCATTCCATACATCCACCACTCTCTGGGTGGAAAAATTTTTCCTCAACTCTGTTCTAATTCTTAAACTGTGGCCTCTGGTTCTGGACTCACCCATCAGCGGGAACATGCTTCCTGCCTGCAGCGTGTCCAATCCCTTAATAATCTTATATGTTTCAATAAGATCCCCTCTCAGCCTTCTAAATTCCAGAGTATGCAAACCCAGCCGCTCCAATCTTTCAACATATGACAGTCCCACCATCCAGGGAATTAACCTTGTGAACCTACGCTGCACTCCCTCAATAGCAAGAATGTCCTTCCTCAAATTGGAGACCAAAACTGCACACAGTACTCCAGGTGTGGTCTCACCAGGGCCCTGTAGAGCTGCAGAAGGACCTCTTTGCTCTTATACTCAATTCCCCTTGTTATGAAGGCCAGCATGCTATTTGCTTTTGTCAGTGCCTGCTGTACTTGCGTGCTTGCTCTCAGTGACTGATATACAACAACACCTAGATCTCGTTGTGTTTCCCCTTTTCCTAACTTGACTCCATTTAGATAATAATCTGCCTTCCTTTTCTTACCACTAAAGTGTTTAACCTCACATTTATCCACATTAAGCTGCATCTGCCCTATCACCCAGCTTGTCCAAGTCACCCTGCATTCTCATAACATCCTCCTCACATTTCACACTGCCACCCAGCTTTGTGTCATCGGCAAATTTGCTAATGTTACTTTTAATTCCCTCATCTAAATCATTAATATATATTGTAAACAGCTGCGGTCCCAGCACTGAACCCTGTGGTACCCCACTGGTGACCGCCTGCCATTCCGAAAGGGACCCGTTAATCGCTACTTTGTTTTCTGTCAGCCAGCCAATTTTCAATTCATGTCAGTACTCTGCCCCCAATACCATGTGCCCTAATTTTGCCCACTAATCTCCTGTGTGGGACTTCATCAAAGGCTTTCTGAAAGTCCAGGTACACTACATCCACTGGCTCTCCCTTGTCCATTTTCATAGTTACATCCTCAAAAAATTCCAGAAGATTAGTCAAGCACGATTTCCCCTTTGTAAATCCATGCTGACTCGGACCAACCTGTTACTACTATCCAGATGTGTTGTAATTTCATCTTTTATAGTTGACTCCAGCATCTTTTCCACCACCGAAATCAGACTAACCGGTCTATAGTTTCCTGTTTTCTCTCTTCCTCCCTTCTTGAAGAGCGGGACAACATTAGCCACCCTCCAATCCACAGGAACTGATCCTGAATCTATAGAACATTGGAAAATGATTACCAATGCTTCCACGATTTCTAAAGCCACCTCCTTAAGTACCCTGGGATGCAGACCATCAGGTCCTGGGGACTTATCAGCTTTCAGACCCAACAGCCTGTCCAACATCATTTCTTGCCTAATATAAATTTCCTTCAATTCATCCATTACCCTAGTTCTTTTGGCCACTATTACATCTGGGAGATTGTTTGTGTCTTCCCTAGTGAAGACAGATCCAAAGTACCTGTTCAACTCATCTGCCATTCCCTTGTTCCCCATAATAAATTCACCCGCTTCTGTCTTCAAGGGCCCAATTTTGGTCTTAACTATTTTTTTTTTCCTTTTCACATACCTAAAGAAGCTTTTTACTATCCTCCTTTATATTCTTGGCTAGTTTACCTTCATACCTCATTTTTTTCCTCCACATATTGCTTTTTTATTTACCTTCTGTTGCTCTTTAAACGTTTCCCAATCCTACGGCCTCCCACTCGTCTTTGCTATGTTATACTTCTCTTTTATTTTTAGAACTATACTCAAGCCCTCAGCAACAATATTCGTACCAGTTGACAATGATGAAAAGCTGAATGGGTCTTGAGTCAGTGATCGTTTCTGTATCTTTGTTCTCTTTGCTCAGTGTGCAAAGCATTTCTAGCAACGTAACAGGCTGAGATGTGCACATTCTTCAATAACTGCAGTCATCTCCATGCTATCTGATGGTGAGCATTTGTTGGATACGGTTAAACAGTTTTGAGATTCATTAGCCCATGTGGGAGGAGGCTGCCCATCAAGCTTGAACATTTCCCCGCATGTCACCGAAACTTTGGAACTAGAGCTTTGCTCTTCAGAGCAACATCTGAATCAATGGGAGTGCTGCAGACCATGGGTCTATTTGTTCGATGTGTATGCTAAGGGAAGGTGGTAGGGGTTCCAGCTGAATTTATTTTTTTTCTCCCATTCCCCTGCAGTTTACCTCAAATTCATTTAATGGTGTTTTGACCTCGGCAAGTCTGGTGATTGAACAGACCGTTTTGGTTCTGCAGTAAGAAGATTTTGGGCAGGGTTCAACCCTGGTTATTATTGAATGGTTTGTGATATTTGGGAAATGCCCATGGCTGTGTTGGGTGTGCGATGGTTTAAAGTAGTGGTCACCAACCTTTTTAAGCCCAAGATCCCCTACCTCGACCTCAGTGAAAGGCAAGATCTACCTACTAAATCGTTTGGAGAAAAAACAGCTCAGATTGTATTTCCAATTTGTGGCCTTTTATTTGGGCGAATTGTATTTGAATTACATAAAATACTTTTTCGTGCCGAAATACTTTACGCCAAAGAAACAATTACCATTAATTTATATGGAAAAAAAAATTGAGCGTTTCCAGACCCAAAAAAATAACCTAACAAATCATACCAAATAACACTTAAAACCTAAAATAACAGTAACATATAGTAAAAGCAGGAATGATATGATAAATACACAGCCTATATAAAGTAGAAATAATGTATGTACAGTGTAGTTTCACTGAACAGAATCGCCAAACACGATTTGTAGAAAAGAATCGCCACATACACGCATGCACACATCATGCACGCGCACAGAGGTGCCCCCGGCCGGCCGGTCCGCAAGAATATTGTCAATATTAAACCGGTCTGCGGTGCCAGAAAGGTTGGGGTCCCCTGCCTTTGACCACAGGGCCACCAGGCAGTGGTCAGCACGTAATGTCCTGCAAGCCCTGCGGGAGAAGGACGTGATGGACACAGTGGGGTGGTTCCCTGAGCAGACCGTCCAGTTCATCTGGCAAAATGCCTCATCGCCAGACCTCACCAACAGGCACCAGGACCTCGCCTGGCTGACGGTGAGAGGGGCCCTCCCAGTCAGAGCCCTCCTGTACGCCTGGGACGTCGTCTTCACACCCCGTTGCCCATGGGAGGACTGCAATGAGGAGGAGTCTGTGAACCACATCTTGTACACTGAGTTCACAGAGAGGGTGTGGAGCAGGATGGAAGGGACGGTATCGAGACTCATGCCCAACAACTGAGTAACCGAGGATCCCTGATTTATGGGCTGCTCTTGGGGATGCACAGGGAGACCAACATCCGGTGCTGCTGGCAGAACATCAACTCGGTGAAAGACGCTCTTTGGTCGGCCCGAAACTTGATGATCTACCAGCACATGGAGATGTCCGTGGGAGAATGCTGCCGACTGACACATTCTCGGCTGCAGGAGTACGTGCTGAGGGACGCACTGAAACTCGGTGCAGCCACCGCAAGGGCCCGGTGGGGAAGGGCCACAGTTTAAGATTCGTCACCCGTGGGAGTGGGAGGGTCGGATGGGCAGTGTACACCTCATCAGCAGTATGGATGGTTGAATCAACATCGTGTCACAGGAGTGGCTAGAAATGGAGAAAGGTATTGACTGTAATGGAACTTCGATAAAGGAATGAGAGTCAACGCCTGGCTTTTTATTGTAAATAAGTTTTATTCTTGACTAAGGTTTGAGAGTCAACGAATGATATATTGTAAGCGTCTTTATTTTGAACAAGGACTGAGAGTCAATGCATGATTTATTGTAAATAACTATTGACTAAAGACTCAGTCAACAAATGTTTTTTTTGTAAATAACTTTATTTTGTAGTATTTCTGAATAAAGTACATTTTTGGAGAAGTTTAGTGAAGTGTCTTCTGTGGTCGGAGCCTGATCCTTCACTGAGAGGTGGGAGGATACCACTCGGCCCATTGGCGATTCCGGCTCCCCTGGTTGGGAAGGAGGGATCCCAGCAGAAGATGGCAGGGGGAGGATTTTATTGGAAGGATGAAGATGGTGAGAGAGGGGGCGGACAGGATGTTTGTTCCGGTGGGGGCAGGAGGGGCTCATCTGTGGAAATGTCTGTGCCCACAGTGGTGGCGAGCAGTGGACTTCACCACATTGGGGGGCAAACACCGGCAGACTGTTGTCCTGCAAGCGGGGCCAATGGTCCGGGAAAAGTGACAATCATTTGGGATTTGTTGAGATTGTACCGGGAATATGGTGTAAAATCCCGCTCCCCACACTAACACGGGTTATACAGACCAAAGAACAAACTGCCGGAGGAACTCAGTGGGTCGGGCAGCATCTGTGGAGGGAAATGGACCGTCAACATTTCGGGCCGAGACCCTCCCTCTGGACTGAGAATGGATGGGAAATAGTCAGAGAAGAGAGGTGAGGGGTGGGGATGGGGCAAGAGCTGGGGAGTGAGACGTGGATCCAGCTGAGGGGGCAGGTGGGAAGTTGGAAATAGTGACAGGGTTTGGAGGTGTTCTGTTCACTGTTCAGTCTGCTGGCTGGGCTCATTACCCAACCCCCGATGCAGTACAGGCCTTCCGCTTGTTGGACAATACACATGTTGCATTAAGATGCGGCTAACAAATTCTACATCTAAATCACTTACAGTCAGCAGGTCCCAGTTTATATTTGTCCGTTCGTTCGCCATGTGCTGTGTCACATGATGTAGGTGGTTGTGGCCTTTCCATGACTGATTGCTCAGCAATTTTTCTACTGCGGTGGTTTGCCATTGCTGCTTTCTGGGCAGTGTCTTTTCAAGATGTTGGGATTATCAGTACTGTTCAGAGACAGCCGTTATCAGTACTCTTCAGAGACAGCCGTTGTCAGTACTGTTCAGAGACAGCCGTTATCAGTACTGGTCAGAGACAGCCATTATCAGTACTGCTCAGAGACAGCCGTTATCAGTACTCTTCAGAGACAGCCGTTATCAGTACTGGTCAGAAACAGCCGTTATCAGTACTCTTCAGAGACAGCCGTTATCAGTACTGGTCAGAGACAGCCGTTATCAGTACTCTTCAGAGACAGACTGCCCGGTGTCAGTGGACACATTAGCAGAACTTGTGACACGCGCTGGCTACTCATAAGATCCCATGGCTTCACATCACCCTGATCGGGGTGGCGGGAGGGGTTGTGCTAAGTAGGAGCAATCCCTCGCCCAAGGGTGACATACAGGTCAGTGGAGGGAGGAAGAACCATCAAATTCATCCTTCCAAAGAGAATCACTCTACACTTTTCCATGTTGAACCCCATCTGGCACTTTTCATCCCTGTTCCGCATCCTGTCGATGTCCTGTTGTAAGCTACGACAATCTTCTATATTAACCACAACTCTAGCAATCTCCATATCATCTGCAAACTTACAAATTCCACCCTTCCACTTCCTCAAACAAATCATCTATTTAAAAAACTAAAAACAGGGGATCACAGAACAGATCCCTGCACGTCACCACTGATCATACGCGTAATTATCATCTACCTTCTGCTGACAAAAGCCAATTCTGAATGCACCAGCTAGTTTCAAAGGACTCTGCCTCAGACAGCTGGGTTGTTGGAATGTGCCTCTGAAGCCTGACAGCAGACTAGCAAGTGAATGTTTGATAGGGCAGTCAGAAACCGGAGTTGCCAGCCTGAGTCAGGGCTTTGAGGCTCCAGAGAGAGAGAGAGATGGGGTCTGGAGTTTATAAGGAGGAAGAATAGGAATCAGACCAGCATAATCTGCCTACATATGAAAAATCAGAAACATTTGGAAACTGGTTGTTCGAAAAAATGTGGTAATTTCTGCAAATTACTGGTGGTAATCAACAGATCAGGCAGCAAATGTGGAGAGGAATAAATAAACAACGTTTAGACCGAGCCCCTTCAGCATGCCCAGACTGTGTACTTCTCTGCTTAGTTGCTGCCTGAACTGCAGAGTTCCTCCAGCATTTTATGTGGGTGCGTCCCTGTATTTCCAGCAACTGCAGAATCTCTTGTGTTTTATATCTGCATTTGCAAGAGGATTGTACTTTGGCATTCGATACACAGAATGCATGATTTTATGGGAACCGGCTTCTACGTTAAAACAGCTGCTGATTTTTCTCTACACACAAAAAAAACTGAGGTATGGATGTGGAACCAGGGCTGGCAGTAATCTTTAATGGCACCGTGATTACCCATAAAGCCCTGTGTTAAAATATTCGCCGTCGCTGAAGCACCGATCAAATGCGGAGGCGTCAGGGTTGCGGACGGTCCCGAAAATCGCGCATGCGCGCAGTATACAAAAGACTTCAAACAACCGACTGCAGGTAAGAGCATTTCTCCGGGCAGTTTTCCAACACCTACTGAGGGTCAATTGCTGTCAGCTGCGGACTCCATGGCTAGCAATCCGGGCACAATCCTGCTCTCGTCCCTCTCTCTCAGCCCCACGATCCGTACACAGGTTCCGGGGAGCTTCCGGCTGATGAGGGAATGGGAACCGATGGATCTCTCAAGACATAGCTGAGCTCTAGCTTTCCAAATGCAAGGATTAGGAACTCGGAGAAAGGGAACAAAATCTTTTACATCAGCAGGTGAGAAAATCACCTTTGTTCTACTTCCAATCACAAACAAGAGAAAATCTGCAGATGCTGGAAATTCAAGCAACGCGCAGAAAATGCTGGATGAATTCAGCATTAGTACTCTTTTCCATTGATGCTGCCTGGCCTGCTGAGTTCCTCCAGCAGTTTTTGACCTATTCTCTGTGCGTACATCATGACATCAAACAACTTTGCCCTGGGCAACAAGTAGCTTTCACACCACAAATGAGCCAGACTCCAACGAGACAGAATACAGCCCTTCCCTTCATATTCATTGGCATTGCCATCAATGAGTTCACCACCGTCAGTCACCTGGGGGAGGGTTCAGGGGAAATATTTATGTACAGTACAGAAACTGGTGTTACCTGAGTGATATTTGGAAATCTGCCTTTTTGAAGCATAATTTAGGAAGCAAATCACGTATGGAAAATGTACAAAAGCTCTGGTGAGAAAATCCTTCATTTACCCATTACAGGCCTGCTACATAGGTTGTGTGAGAGTGCAGATGAACTCGATCAAACCCAGAGGAGATCAAAGTTCTTTTTGACAGTATTTGCTAGCTGTTAAAATGACTACTTCGCTATATAAAATTCAATTTGTCACTGGGTAAAAAATGCACAGTACAAGATTTATGTGCACACTGGTCATTACAAATTAGAGGGGACATTGATGGGAAGGTGGGGAGACCTCCAGTGTCTCTGATGCCCTCACCTACAAGATGTGCATCCAGCTGCAGCTTGTAATCCTGTACTTTAAGGAGTTGGAACTTGAAATGGTACTTGGTAAGTGGGAGGCATTCAGAAGTGAAATTTTGGGGTGTAAAGTTCGTATGAGCCTGCAAAAATAAAAATTGAAAGGTAACTGGTGTAGGGAACCTTGGTTTTCAAGAGATATTGAGGCCCCTTATATTTTGTTCCTCCAAATGGCTCAGTCTGTTGGGTCCTATCAAGACTCATTAATGACTACAATATCATAATTCCATGCCCTGAGCTCATCTGACTTTCTTTTTAAATCATCGTCTGTTGATTTCTAAAAGTTTCCCAATAGTTTTTGTTCTTTTGTTTGCCCTCTCTTTGGATTTTACGTTGACTTTGGCTTCTCATTTCAGCCACGGTTGCGTCTTCCTGCCTTTCCAATGCTTCCACTTCTTTGGGATGTATCAATCACTCAGCTCTCAAATTGCTCCCAGAAACTCCAGCCATTGCTGCTCCACTATCATTCCTACCTTTTCCCTTCCAAACAAGTCTGCCATAGAAACATGGAGAAGTTCAGTACGGAAACAGGGTATTTGGCCCAACTAATCAATGCCGAAAAAACATTTAAGCTGTCTAATGCAACTACCTGCACAAGGACCATTGCCCTCCATACCCCTACCATCCAGGCTCCCGTCCAAATGTATTTTAAGTGGTGAAACTGAGCTCATATTTACCACTTGTGCTGGCATCTCATTCCACATTCTTATGACCATTTCAGTACAGAGCTTTTCCAAATATTCCCGTTAAATTTTCACCTCCCCCACTTACGCATGACCTCTGGTTGTCATCCCACCCAACCCCAGTGGAAAAAGCTGCTTGCATTTACCCTATCTATACCCTCATAATTTTGTATACTTCTAACAAATCCTTAAAGCAATGTATAATTTCCTTGTTTATCTTTAGAGCCATTTTTAGGTATATAAGATGATGAGGGGCATTGATCGTGTGGATAGCCAGAGGTTTTTTTCCCAGGGCTGAAATTGCTAAAACGAGGGGACATAGTTTTAAGGTGCTTGGAAATAGATACCAAGGGGATGTCAGGGGTAAGTTTTTTTTTTACACAGCGAGTCTTGGGTGCATGGAATGCACTGCCGGCTATTTGTGTGAGAGTGTTTCAGTTACTGTGGGGCCAGGCACCCATGCAGCTCAGTGGAAACAGGGAATAATATCAATGGAGAGAATCAAACTGAGTCAGTTCACAGACTGGAGATGACAGAAATGCTCCATTCTTATAGAGACAGGAGGAGCATCAGAGAATTTGTTGGTCATTCTAGTACCAGGTATGATATTGTGGCCATCACAGAGACGTGGCTAAAGGATGCATGTCTCTGGGAGCTGAACGTCCAAGGATACACAGTGTATCAGAAGGATAGGAAGGTAGGCAGAGGGGGAGGCGTGCCTTTATTGGTAAGAAATGATATTAAATCATTAGAAAGAGGTGGTATATGATTGGAAGGTGCAGAATCTTTATGGGTTGAGCTAAGAAATCGCAGGGGTAAAAGGACCCTGATGGCAGTTATTTATAGGCCTCCAAACAGCTACAGTGATGTGGACTAGAAATTACAACAGGAAATAGAAAAGGCTTGTCAGAAGGGCGGTGTTATGATAATTGTTGGGGATTTTAACATGCGAGTGGATAGGGAAAATCAGGTCGGCACTGGATCTCAAGAGAGAGAATTTGTAGAATGTCTGCGAGATGGCTTTTTAGAACAGCTTGTTGTTGAGCCCACTAGGGGGTTGGCTGTACTGGATTGGGTATTGTGTAATGAACCGGAGGTGATTGGAGAGATTGAGGTGAAGGAGCCCTTAGGAGACAGTTATCATAACATGATTGAGTTCACTGTGAAATTTGAAAAAGAAGCCGAAATCTGATATGTCGGTATTTCAGTGGAGTAAAGGAAATTACAGTGACATGAGAGAGGAACTGGCTAAAGTTGACTGGAAAGGGACACTGGCGGGAAAGATGGCAGAGCAGCAGTGGCTGAAGTTTATGCGAGAAATGAGGAAGGTGCAAGACAGGTATATTCCAAAAAAGAAATTTTGGAATGGAAAGAGGAAGCAACAATGGTTGACAAGAGAAGTCAAAGCCAAAGTTAAAGCAATGGAGGGGGCATACAAGGAAGTAAAAATTAGTGGGAAGACAGAGGATTGGAAAGTTTTTATAAGCTTACAAAAGGATACTAAGAAGGTCATTAAGAGGGAAAAGATTAACTATGAAAGGAAGCTAACAAATAATATCAAAGACGATACTGAAAGCTTTTTCAAGTATATAAAGAGTAAAAGACAGGTGATAGTAGATATAGGACCGATAGAAAATGATGCTGGAGAAATTGTAATGGGAGATAAGGAGATGGTGGAGGAACCGAATGAGTATTTTGCATCAGTCTTCACTGAGGAAGACATCAGTATACTGGACATTCAAGGGTGGCAGGGAAGAGAAGTGTGCGCAGTCACAATTACGACAGAGAAAGTACTCAGGAAGCTGAATGGTCTAAAGGTATATAAATCTCCCGGACCAGGTGGAATGCACCCGCGTGTTCTGAAGGATGTAGCTGTGGAGATTGCGGAGGCATTAGCAATGATCTTTCAAAAGTCGATAGATTCTGACATGGTTCCGGAGGACTGGAAGATTGCAAATGTCACTCCGCTATTTAAGAAGGGGGCAAGGAAGCAAAAAGGAAATTATACACCTGTTAGTTTGACATCGGTGGTTGGGGAGTTGTTGGAGTCAGTTGTCAAGGATGAGGTTACAGAGTACCTGGAGGCATATGACAAGATAGGCAGAACTCAGCATGGCTTCCTTAAAGGAAAATCCTGCCTGACAAACCTATAACAATTTTTTGAGGAAATTACAAGTAGGCTACACAAGGGAGATGCAGTGGAGGTCGTATATTTGGATTTTCAGAAAGCCTTTGACAAGGTGCCACACGAGGCTACTTAAGATAAGAGCCCATGGAATTACGGGAAAGTTACATACGTGGATAGAGTGTTGGCTGATTGGTAGGAAACAGAGTGGGAATAAAGGGATCCTATTCTGGTTGGCTGCGGTTACCAGTGGTTTTCCACAGGGGTCCGTGTTGGGACCGCTTCTTTTTACATTGTACATCAATAATTTGGATTATGGAATAGAGGGCTTTGTGGCTAAGTTTGCTGATGATACAAAGATAGGTGGAGGGACCGGTAGTGCAGAGGCAACGGAGAGTCTGCAGAGAGACTTGGATAGATTGGAAGAATGGGCAAAGAAGTGGCAAATAAAGTACAATGTTGGAAAGTGTATGGTTATGCACTTTGGCAGAAGAAATAAACGGGCAGACTATTATTTAAACGGGGAGAGAATTCAAAGTTCTGAGATACAACGGGACTTGGGAGTCCTTGTACAGGCTACCCTTAAGGTTAACCTCCAGGTTGAGTCGGTGGTGAAGAAGGTGAATGCAATGTTGGCATTCATTTCTAGAGGAATAGAGTATAGGAGCAGGGATGTGATGTTGAGGCTCCATAAGGTGCTGGTGAGACCTCACTTGTAGTACTGTGGGCAGTTTTGGTCTCCTTATTTAAGAAAGGATGTGCTGATGTTGGAGAGGGTACAGAGAAGATTCACTGGAATGATTCAGGGAATGAGAGGGTTAACATATGAGGAACGTTTGTCCGCTCTTGGACTGTATTCCTTAGAGTTTAGAAGAATGAGGGGAGACCTCAGAGAAACATTTCGAATGTTAAAAGGCATGGACAGAGTGGATGTGGCAAAGTTGTTTCCCATGATAGGGGAGTCTAGTACGAGAGGGCATGACTTAAGGATTGAAGGGCGCCTTTTCAGAACAGAGATGCGAAGAATTTTTTTTAGTCAGAGGGTGGTGAATCTGGAATTTGTTGCCATGGGCAGCAGTGGAGGCCAAGTCATTGGGTGTATTTAAGGCAGAGATTGATAGGTATCTGAGTAGCCAGGACATCAAAGGTTATGGTGAGAAGGCGGGGGAGTGGGACTAAATGGGAGAATGGATCAGCTCATGATAAAATGGCGGAGCAGACTCGATGGACCAAATGGCCGACTTCTGCTCCTTTGTCTTATGGTCTATTCATTATGCATAATGATTTAGTTATGGTCCTAGACCAGCACTGTGCATAGTTAGAAGATGATTTCTCTCTCCAACTTGAGTTGAACTTCATGCCAGATGCCATTTGCAACTCATTTGAAATGTTGTCCTGCACTCATTGATGGATTTTGTACATCTTTTTACAGGTTAAAAATGACAAAGAATTTGTCTACGGGAATCTCGAACACAGCACACCAGTTTTGCTGTCTCTGTCCAAATACTGAAAAAGTGGAGCAAGGGATTCACTCGATCATTCCTCCTGCTCAGACTGTGGGCAGGGATTCAGTCGGTCATTTCAACTGAAGGTACATCAGCAAGTTCACACTGGGCAAGGCTGTTCATCTGTTCTGTGTGTGAGAAGGGATTCAGTTGGTCTTCCCACCTGTGGACACACCAGTCGGTTCACACTGCACAGAGGCTGGTCATCTGCTGAATTTGTGGAGAAGGATTCACTCGGTCATCTGACCTATTGGCTTACCAGCGAGTTCACACCAGTGAGCAGCCGTTCACCTGCTCAGACTGTGGGAAGGGATTCACTTGCTCATCTAATCTGAAGGTACATCAGTGAATTCACACTGGAGAGAGGCCATTCACCTGCTCAGACTGTGGGAAGGGATTCACTCAGTCATCATCCCTCATGGCACACCAGTCAGTTCACTTCGAGGAGCGGCCATTCACCTGCTCAGTGTGTGGGAAGGGATTTACTCGGTCATCTCAACTGCAGAGACACCAGCAAGTTCACACTGGATAGAGGCCAATCGCCTGCTCAGACTTTGGGAAGAGAAGCCATTAAAGTTCTTTTTGAACGTGTTATATTTACTTTTTAGTGACATTCTTGAAGCCTGTCTGATACTGGATAGAGCCCACCGAATTCGACGTCCTAAGCCTTCAGCCAAAATGAAACCACGTCCTGTGATAGTTTTTCCATTATTTTACAACCAAAGAAGCTATTCTTCAGGATGCAAGGAAAAGGGATGAGCTAATTTATAACGATATAAAGATTCATATAGTTGAAGATTTCACCACAGAGATTTATGCTGATAGAATCAAATATTGGGAAGTCATGGCTGAACTTTTTAAGATTTAACTGTCATTCCTCTCTGCGCTATTTGGCTTGTCTGATAATTACTCCACCTAACACTCGTCCAAAACAGATTGACTGCCCAGAAGACGGTTGGAAAATTTTAAAGGAGTTTAAGCTTATTTCATAAACAATTTCAAAAGTTAATCCTTATCTGGGAGCTGTTTGTAATGGCTTCAATGAAAGCCTGCTCCTCGTTTTATGAGTGCCCAGACATGGACTTGGTTGACTTAGATCTTCTGTTGTTTGCTTTAATAGTTAATATAGTTTTGGATTTTATATATTTATTTACTTATTTTTTACTTATTATTTACTTAATTGTCAGTCTTTAACATTAGTTGTAGTATATTAGTTGGTTGGATTTATCTTTTTTTGAATACATGGTTAAGTATTTTAAATGAATTTAAGATGGCTGTTTTAGTTAGGTGTTATCTATTGGTAGACATAATATGAAAAGATTTGGAACTTGTTTTTTTTTATGTACCCTTTATTGTGTCTGTTTGGTGATGGTAACGTATTACTTTGTAAGCAGTGGCTGCTAATTGGAGACGGGGGCCAAGGGTTTGAGTAGCATGCTGTCTGCCTAGTGCACAGTTTCCGGGGGAGGGGGGTGGATCTATTACATTAATTTTTTTTTGGACTGGGCAATCCTGATAGGTTTTTTTTGTCAATTATCTTGCTTTTCTTTCTGATCAAGTCATGCTTTGTCCTTTCTTCAGATTTAGTTTGTGCCTGCGCATTAGCTTTCTTTAGACAATTTTAAATTACACTTTAAATATGGATCTTAATAAAATTAGTATAATATCTTAGAATCTGAACGGTATGAGTCAACCTATTAAGCACAGAAAGATTTTTAAGAGGATATTGTTTTTGTGCAGGAGACTCATATCCGTAGGCAGGATGAAAATAGTTTTTTTTAAGTATTGGAAAGGACCTTATTTCATTCTTTATCGGTAAATAAAATAAGAGGGGTATCTATTTGTATTCATTCTAAAATCCATTTTGTACATTTTAATACTGTCACTGACTTAATTGGAAGATATTTAATTGTTACTGGTCTGTTATGTGGTCAGAAGTGGGTTTGGTGTGTGTTTATGCACCTAATTATAGATGGCCCTGAATTTTTTAAGAAGTTATCTTCTGTGCTGCCGAATTTAAAGGAATATCAGTTGATTATGGGCTGTCTCAATCAGTTGATTGACAGATCGTCCACCAATTCGTCACTTCCTAATAAATCTGTGACTTGTATTAATACTTATTTATTAGAATGCGGTTTGGTCGATATTTGGAGATTTAGGCATCCTAAAGATAAGGATTTTTCTTTTTTTTCCACATGTATACCATAAATACTCAAGAATTGATTATATTTTGCTGGACACGCGATTGGTGCCCTCTGTCGCTGATTGTGCATATGATGCTATTGCGTTGTCGGATCATGCCCCCATGAAACTAACTTCGATGTTTTCTGATAATATTCTGAAGATACCACAGTGGAGATTTAATGTTGCATTGGTACAAGATTCAACCTTTGTAAATTTTATTAAAGAGCAAATTTCTCTATTTTTTGAATTAAATACAACTGAAGGAATGTCAAATTTGGTTATTTGGGATTCGATGAAATCTTTTTTAGGGTCAGATGATTTCATACTCAGTAGGTTTAAGAAGGAAAACCAAGGCGGAACTTTTAGTGATTACTAATAGGATTAAAGAAATAGATAAGGTGTATTCAGTAATGCCTAGTGAAGATCTCTTTAAGGAAAGGGTGGAACTCCAAACACAGCATGATTTGCTTTTGACTTTCCCATTGAGTAACAACTTCTTAAATCTAAAAGCCAATTTTATATACATGGGGACAGGTCAGGCAAATTATTGGCTGGTCAATTAAAAGCAAATATGGCTAGAAGACAGATCCTGAAAATACAAAGACCTGATAGAACTGAAATGGTAGCTCCTTATGAAATTAATAAGGTATTTATGGATTTCTACTCTAACCTTTATAAATCTGAATTTTCAGACAATATTTCTTTTGTGAATAACTTTTTGCAAAAATTGAATATACATAAAATTTCTATCCAAGATATGAATACATTAGATGCACCTATTAAACAAGAGGAAATAGCAAGGGCTATGTCCTCTTCCCAACCAGGTACGGCTCTGGGACCAGATGGATACACAGTGGAATTTTATAAGACTTTCACTGAAATACTTACACCTCATTTATGTCAAATTTTCACTGAATCTATATCCTCTGGGAATCTCCCGAAAACTTTTTATGAAGCATCAATCTTATTAATTCCTAAAAAAGAAAAAGATTTATCTGAATGTGTTTCCTACAGACCAATAGCTCTACTGAACGTGGATTTTAAAATTCTTTCTAAGATCTTGACTAACAGACTTGAGAGTATTTTACCTAGTGTTGTTTCCAATGATCAAACTGGATTTATTAAAAATGGATATTCACATTTTAACATCTGAAGATTATTAAACATTATTCACTCTTCTCCATCTAAAGAATCTGAATGTGTTGTTTCTCTTGATGCAGAGAAAGCCTTTGATAGGGTGGAGTGGTCTTACTTATTTGAGGTTTTGGAAAATTTAATTCTGGACTGTGATTTATTTCCTGGATCAAATTGATCTATCAAGTCCCTATGGCTGCGGTTATAACTAATAATCAAAAATCTCCTTACTTTAGATTAAACAGAGGTACTCAGCAGGGATGTCCTCTTAGCGGTTTATTATTTAACTTGGCTTTAGAACCCCTTGCTATTGCTGTTAGAGATTCCAATACTGTTCAGGTTATTAAGAGAGGGGACAAAGTACACAAGGCTTCGTTGTATGCAGATGACCTGTTAGTTTATATTTTAGATCCTAGGAAATCTATTCCTTCTATGTTATCTATATTTCCTGAATTCAGTAGTTTTTCTAGATATAAATTAAATTTACGTAAAAGTGAGTTATTTCCCATTAATAATTACTCAGATCAATATCATCAAGTACCCTTTAGTATTGCTAAAAAATTACTTTACTTGGTAATAAAATTACTAAAAATTTTAAGGACCTGTATAAATATAATTTTCTTCCATTAATTTATTACACTCAACAAATGCTTTCTAAATGGTCACTTGTGACATTATCATTAATAGGTCAAATTAATACTATTAAAATGATAGTTCTACCGAAATTCTTAGATATATTTCAGGCTGTTCCTTCCTTTGTTCCTAAAACGTTTTTTGACAGAATAGACTCTATAATCTTATCTTATATTTGGAATAATAAAAATCCTAGCTTGAGTAAACCCTTATTGCAGAAATTAAAAAAGGATGGTGGTATGGCTTTGCCAAATTTTAGAATTATTATATTCAATATATTACTTTTTGGATTCATTATTCAGACATACATGAATATCCTTCATGGTTGGATTTGGAGGAAAACTCAGTAAAGGGGTTCTCTTTGGCCTCTTTACTGGGAGCTCCCCTTCCCTTTTTGTTTTCTAAGATTAGTAGACAAGACTTTAATCCCATTATTAAACATACATTAAGAATTTGGATTTGGTTTCATAGATTTTTTTGAGTTAAATAATTTTGTTCTCTCTAGTAATATCCATTTCAATTATTGTTTTAAACTTTTGGATAAGGCCTTTTTAACTTGGAAAACCAGGGGAATAACAACTTTTTCAGATTTGTTTTTAGGGGATTGTTTAGTGTCTTTTTCTCAGTTAGTGGATAAATATGACTTATCTAATGTACACTTTTTTAGATATTTACAAATTAGGATTTTTTTTTACGTGGTATGCTGACAAATTACCCTTCTACTTATCCAACTAATATGACAGATGCTTTCTTTCAGCTTAAACCACTTCAAAAAGGGTTGATAGCTATAATTTATAAACGGTTATTGAATTCACGAATGATACCTAATGATAAAATTAAACATGCTTGGGAATTGAAATTTCAAGAGTCATTTTTAGGTAATCAATGGAGTAAATTTTTTCATTTTGTTAATAACTCATCTATTTGTGCCCGCCATTCCTTGATACAATTCAAGGTAATGCATCGGGCCCATATGTCAAAGGATAAACTAGCATGTATTTTTTCCAACATCAATCCTATTTGTGAGAGATGTAATACTGAGGTGGCCACTTTAACTCATAAGTTTTGGTCTTGCGTAAAGCTAGATAATTTTTGGAGAGACATTTTTAAAATGCTACCAAAAGTCTTGGATCTGAACCTACAATCTAATTTACCTACGGCAATCTTTGGGATTATCCCATCAGAAGCAGGAAATATTCCTGTTTCCAGTCAATGTATGATAGCCTTTTCAACTTTATTGGCTAGGAGAACCATTTTATTGAAGTGTAAGGATTCTAATCCACCTACTGTCTTTTATTGGCTTTCCGCCATTACGTCCTGTATAAGCTTAGAGAAAATAAGAAGTCAGACACTTGATACATCTTTTAAATTTGAGCAAATCTGGCGACCTTTTATTCAATATTTTCATTTGATTTGATTTATAACTCTTCCAACTATTTATTTTCAAAGTTTTAGATTTGATCAGGAACTCTTTCCTTTTTATTGGTCGTGTCCTCAGAATGGACTGCCCAGTCCTTCTCCCCCACCACCACCTTTTTTTTATATAGAGCTGTGGGTGTTTTCTTTTGCTTTTCATTTTAAAAAATTAAACATTTTTTCTCTCTTTATGAATTGATAAGAGAATTAGCTGTTTTCCTTTTTTATTATATACTAATTAGTTTAATACTATGTATGATCTTGATAATGTCTGTTTGTATTGCTATTGATATTTATATTTGACATAATTCTCGTGTTTGTATATATGTGCTTTTTAAATCAATAAAAAGATTAATAAAGAAAGGGAGAGATACTCTCAGCCAAATCAACCAAATGTGCATCATTGAGTTCAGACTGAGGAGAGGCCGTTCACCTGCTCTGAATGTGGGAAGCAAATCACTCAGTAATGTAACCTTATGTAACTCGCGCTTTGGCTAGCAGCTTAATATAGGGGGTGATAGCCCCCCAGCCCGGCCAAACTTAAGAAATCTTGTTTGGGTGGATGCTGCGTGATTTGTACCCGTTACAAATTAGTAACCTGATATAACAAATGGTACACAAGATGTGAATAAATGATTGAGTTTTATAATTCTTACTTTGACTATATGGCGAGTGAAGTAAACAAAAAGAAAGAAAAAGGGCCCACTCTCTCCATTCGCATTGTCTCATCTCTCCCCAACAAAAGACCACGAAAATCTCTGTTCCAGACTCACAAGGAAGAATATTTCTGTCATTGGATAGCCCTGAACTCCAAAACCCTGTTATTTCTATTCGTAACCTAGTCCCTTGTTTTTCCTCAGGAAGCTGAAGAAAGCTGGTCTGAAGCACTTGCGTGGGTCATCTCTAGTGCACAGAAGATCATCGGGACACAGCTCCCAGCCCTGAAGAACACCTACAGCTCTCGCTGCCTAAGGAAAGCTACAAGCATCTGTAAGGACAATACACACCCATGCAATCATCTGTTTGAGCTTCTTCCATCTGGCAGACATTATAAGACTTTCTATGCCCCGCACTTCCAGACTGAAAAATAGCTTTTGCTCCAGAGCTATAATTGCTCTGAACTAATTTGGCCAAGCATCATCCATAAATGTGTTATATTGCTACTTTAATACTGGTTTTATGGCTGTTATGCATCTGAGTTGTGTTTTTGTACTGCTGGACATTGCTTGTACTGGCTGGTTACTTGATTTTATTTATTGTTTATTCATTTTATTTGTTTTATAGCATTGAGTATGAGAGTTGCAAACTCTTTTTCGCTGTATTGGTGCATGTCAAATTGTACTATGCAATGACAATGAAGATATTTCATTTCATTTCACATTGCTGCTCCAGAGAAACCATCACCTCAGCAGTGAAACATTACAGAGAGGCCATTACATTAGCAGTGAAACTTACATCGTGTTACACTTGTGACGCACTACCGGGTTCACACTGGGGAGAAAGTTTCAATAAGCTTCATGCTGGATATTTGTCCATCACTGTTGCTGATTCAATTTCGAGAGTGACTGTCGGTGCTGAACTCTGCAATTATTGCTGCTGCTCACCACACCCAGTTCTGCACCCTGGTCACTGGGCATGGGAGGAGTTTCTTCTGCTGCATATTCACCTTTAATGGAACTGGAGTTTAATATTCTGCATCTGTGACAAATAAATCAGTTCTATTTTAAACTCTGTCTCCAGTACTTAATGAATTTATAACACACCTAGTTTACAGTAGAGAGTCGACTCAGGCCATCTGGACCCTGCCAGTAATTCTGTTCCATGACAGTCCTTTTAAATCCTCCCCTGTTGTTCCCCTCTTGCTCTCCCTGTGGTGATGGGTTCCAAACAGTCACCATTCTGTGGGTGAAGAGGTTTCCCTTGAATTTACTGCAGACCGAAGAAGTTGTTCTGTCTGAGATGTTCTTCCCCCCTCAAGTCTCAGGGCTGAGGAAGAATGCCATTGGCATCTCCTTATTCAGGGCTCATTTCCACATTGTGTGTCATTTTCCCTACTTCTTAAAGGGTTGTTCGAAAACACCACTGTCCTCTAAAGACTGAAAGCAGAATGGGAAACCATTAGTTGGATGTTCAACAGAGCAGGGTCAGGAACCAGAGGCAGGTCTGCACAGGGCAGAGATTGGGGCTCAGGACGATGGTCGGGGTAAGAATGTATGATGAGGAGAAGGAAATCAGTAGCGGGGTATGGCAACGAGTGACAGAGTAGCAACATTTGGAAGCTAATTGGCAGAGAAAATAATTTGGTTGTCTGACCGATGACACAAACAATGCCTGTGGTGAGATGCTCCACTGGTCGAGGCACGTGTGTGTTGGGAATGGTTATATCTATTGAGGGAGTTGTTCCTGCTTGTTTATCCTGTAATATTATATCCAGATGGTTATTTTAGATTATCCTATCTGTAATAATGTATTTACTGTCATATAAATTGTGAGGTTCTGTCTCTGGCTGGATCAAGCAGATACAGCAGGTGGTGAAAAAGGTGAATGGTATGCTGGCATTTATAGCAAGAGGATTAGAGTACAGGAGCAGGGAGGTACTACTGCAGTTGTACAAGGCCTTGGTGAGACCACACCTGGAGTATTGTGTGCAGTTTTGGTCCCCTAATCTGAGGAAAGACATCCTTGCCATAGGGGGAGTACAAAGAAGGTTCACCAGATTGATTCCTGGGATGGCAGGACTTTCATATGATGAAAGGCAGGGTCGACAAGGCTTATACTCATCGGAATTTAGAAGATTGATGGGGAATCTGATTGAAACATATAAAATCCTAAAGGGATTGGATAGGCTAGATGCAGGAAGATTGTTCCCGATGTTGGGGAAGTCCAGAACGAGGGGTCACAGTTTGAGGATAGAGGGGAAGCCTTTTAGGACCGAGGTTAGGAAAAACTTCTTCACACAGAGAGTGGTGAATCTGTGGAATTCTCTGCCACAGGAAACAGTTGAGGCCGGTTCATTGGCTATATTTAAGAGGGAGTTAGATATGGCCCTTGTGGCTAAAGGGATCAGGGGGTATGGAGGGAAGGCTGGTACAGGGTTCTGAGTTGTATGATCAGCCATGATCCTACTGAATGGTGGTGCAGGATCGAAGGGCCGAATGGCCTACTCCTTCACCTATTTTCTATGTTTCTATGTAAGCTTGAATTTATGGTGCCTCAATGAAGTTATGGGCGTCAATCATGAGTTTGTATTTTAAAGCAAGAGTTTGGTGAATGACATTTGCCACTTGACTGTAACTTTGTAAGTAATCAGATTGAGTTAAACTGCTGCAGGATCCTGGAATGTGTTATATTGTGTTTAGTTTCTCTTGGCATTTTCTGCACTTGCTGCCTTGATTGTTTGTATTTCATGTATTTTTTTTTCCTTTTGTTAACCACCTTGTATTTCTGCAAGGAACCCCTCTGTTTCTGGGAAGAGGTCTCCAACTCTCAGTCAGGTGCTCAATGCTTCCTTGTCAACATCTTGACTGCTCAGATCATTGGGATGTCTCCCATCGAGGGTCATACTCATTCCACTGGTTAACGTCTTCTTCCATAGTGATGATTCATTTTTCTGAGTTGGCCTCTCATTGAAGTTTTCTGGTCTGTATTTCTTATCACGATGGCATAGACACACCTGGAGTGCTGAATCCTGTTCATTTTTGATGAAAGATTATATATACTTAGAAGTTTTATCTGACTTTTGTGTGATTTCTTTTTTCATGTGTGTTATTCCTCATTCTCCTTCTGTCCAAGGTAGATTAGGTTAGATTAGATCAGATCCAATTTTATTGTCACTGTGCCGAGTACAGATACAAAACCAATGAAATGCATTTAGCATCTGACCAGAAATGCAAAGAATAGCGTTATTTACAAAATAACTGCTAATAAAAAAAAGTGCTACAGCACACAAATATAAAAGTACTGAGGCAGTACAATACAGATGCAATACTGCTTAGCACTGTGATGAGAAGTTCAGCAGTGTCACAGCCTCAGGGAAGAAGCTCTTCCTGTGCCTGCTGGTGCAGGAGCGGAGGCTCCTGTAGCGCTTACCGGATGGGAGGAGAGTAAAAAGTCCATGGTTAGGGTGAGATGCATTCCTGATAATGCTTTTCGTCCTCCCCAGGCAGCGTTTATGGTAGATGTTCTCAATAGTGGGCAATTGGTTAATCGAAGTGAGTTTGAGTATAAATGGTTTTTTCTAAAGTTTTCTAAAGTTCTTATTTATCTTTGTAAATTTTACTGATTGAAATGGGACCAAGATATTTTGATAAAAAATAGCCAATGTCAGTACTGTATTGATGCAAGTTCTTCGTGCAAACACGAGGAAATCTGCAGATGCTGGAATTTCAAACAACACACATCAAAGTTGCTGGTGAACGCAGCAGGCCAGGCAGCATCTCTAGGAAGAGGTACAGTCGACGTTTTGGGCCGTGACCCTTCGTCAGGACTAACTGAAAGAAGAGCTAGTAAGAGATTTGAAAGTGGGAGGGGGAGGGGGAGATCCAAAATGATAGGAGAAGACAGGAGGGGGGAGGGATGGAGCCAAGAGCTGGACAGGTGATTGGCAAAAGGGATATGAGCGGATCATGGGACAGGAGGCCCAGGGAGAAAGAAGGGGGGAGGAGCCCAGAGGATGGGCAAGGGGTATAGTCAGAAGGACAGAGGGAAAAAAGGAGAGAGAAAAAAAGATGTGTGTATATAAATAAATAACGGATGGGGTACGAGGGGGAAGTGGAGCATTAGTGGAAGTTTGAGAAGTCAATGTGCATGCCATCAGGTTGGAGGCTACCCAGATGGAATAGACAATAGAAAATAGACAATATAAGGTGTTGTTCCTTCAATCTGAGTGTGGCTTCATCTTTACAGTAGAGGAGGCCATGGATAGACATATCAGAATGGGAATGGGACGTGGAATAAAATGCGTGGCCACCGGGAGATCCTGCTTTCTCTGGCGGACAGAGCGTAGGTGTTCAGCGAAATGATCTCCCAGTCTGCGTCGGGTCTTGCCAATATATAAAAGGCCACATCGGGAGCACCGGACGCAGTATATCACCCCAGCCGACTCACAGGTGAAGTGTCGCCTCACCTGGAAGGACTGTCTGGGGCCCTGAATGGTGGTGAGGGAGGAAGTGTAAGGGCATGTGTAGCACTTGTTCCGCTTACAAGGATAAGTGCCAGGAGGGAGATCAGTGGGGAGGGATAGGGGGGATGAATGGACAAGGGAGTCACGTAGGGAATGATCCCTGCGGAAAGCAGCGGGGGGGGGAGGGAAAGATGTGCTTAGTGGTGGAATCCCGTTGGAGGTGGCGGAAGTTATGGAGAATTATATGTTGGACCCAGAAGCTGGTGGGGTGGTAGGTGGGGACAAGGGGAACCCTATTCCTAGTGAGGTGGCGGGAGGATAGAGTGAGACCAGATGTGCGTGAATTGGGAGAGATATGTTTGAGAGCAGAGTTGATAGTGGAAGAAGGGAAGCCCCTTTCTTTAAAAAAGGAGGACATCTCCCGCGTCCTGGAATGAAAAGCCTCATCCTGAGAGCAGATGCAGCGGAGATGGAGGAATTGCGAGAAGGGGATGGCATTTTTTCAAGAGACAGGGTGAGAAGAGGAATAGTCCAGATAGCTGTGAGAGTCAGTAGGCTACAGTAGTGATTCTTGCCTTTGTTGTGTTTGTTAACTATTAAGCTCTGTTTGGCAGTTTTTTTTTCAACCTTGAACTAAATTTTGTCCATAGATGCTGCCTGACATGCTGAGCTCCTCCAGCACTTTGTGTAGTTCTTTAGATTTCTAACATCTGCAGGTCCTCTTGTTTCCCAGATACTTACATGCCTCTTGAAAGAACAAGCTGGTAGTGGGGTTGTGTGGCTCTTCTGGTAAAATTAAAGTTGGAAGGTGTAGAATCTGTGGGTAGAATTAAGGAACAATAAATGTAAAAAAAAAAGTCCCTGATGGGAATTGTATGGAGACCTCCAAACAGTAGTAAGTATGCGGTCCACAGATTACACAGGGAGGTAGAAAATGCGTGCCAAAAGGGCAATGTTACAATCGTCATGAGGGATTGTCATGCAGGTGATTAGGAAAATTAGGATGGTGTTGGTCTCAAGAGGAGGAATTCCTGGAATGCCTACAAGATGCTTTTTTAGAGCAGCTCGAGTTTGAGCCCACTTGGGGATCAGCTATTCTGGATTGGGTGTTGTAATGAACCTGAATTAATTAGGTCACTTCAGTTCAAAGAACCCTTAAGGGAAAGTGATCTTAATGTGATCAAATTCACCCTGACATTAGAGAAGGAGAAGCCAATGTCAGATGTGCAATAAGGAGAATTAGAGAGGCATAAGAAAATAAAAGATCAAAATTGATTTGAAAAGCACATGGGCAGGGATGAGAACAGAGCAGCAATGGCTGGAATTTCTGGAAGCAATTCAGAAGGCACAGGATATATACATCGCAAAGAAGAAATAGTATTCTAAAGGTGAGGTGACAAAACCGTGGCTGATAAGAGAAACCAAAGACAACATAAATACCAAAGAGAGTGCAGAGAGCAAAAATTACCAGGAAGTTAGAGGATTGGGAAGCTTTTAAAAACCAACAGAATGCAACTAAAATAAATAAGAAGGGGAAGATGGAATACATAGGTGAGCTAGGCAGTAGTATTAAAAAGGATACCAAATTTTTCTTCAGCTACATATAGTGTAAAAGACAGGCGGAAGTGCATGTCAGACCACTGAAAAATGATGCTGGAGAGTTAGTAATGGGGTGGGGGTGCAAGATGATGGCAGATGAACTGAATAAGTATTGTACATCACTCTTATCTGTCGGAGACACTGGCAGGAATATGAAAGTCCCAGATGTCAGTGGTCAGAATGTGTAAAGTTACGTTACTCGGGAGAAGGTTCTTGGGAAACAGAGATGGTCTGAAGGTAAATAAATCACCTGGACCAGATGGTGTACACCCCAGAGATATGAAAGTGGTGGCTGAAGAGATGTGGAGGCATTGGAAATGATCTTTCGAGAATCGTTAAGGAAATGATATCCTAGAAAGTTTTTCCCTTCACTACTCTCCCTCTCCCAGTTTCACCTATCACCTCCAACTTCTTCCACCCCTCTCACCCCCACACTTCTTCCTCTGACATCTCATCTTTTTTTCCCTGTCCTGATGAAGGGTCTCTGACCTAAACGTCAACTGTTTACTATTTCCCATATATGCTGCCTGGCCTCCTAGGTTCCTCCAGCATTTTGTGTATGTGTTGCCTGGATTTCCAGCATCCACAGATTTTCTCCTGTTTTGATAAAAACAAAAGTGGGGTCATATAAAATAGCAAGAAAATAGTGGGAAGTTGGAGGATTGGAAAGCTTTTAAATAACCAGCAGGAGACTACTGAAAAAAACACACAGGAGAGACAAGATGAAAAATTCAGGTAAGTGAGCCTATAATATCAAGCATCAAAATTTCTTTTTCAGATACATAAAGAGTAAAAGGGAGGCAAGAGCTGATACTGAACCACTGGAAGATGATGCTGGCGAGTTAGTAATAGAGCAAAGAAATAGCGGCCAAATGTAATAAGTATTTTGTGTCAATCTTCACTGTGTAAAACACAAGCAGTATAAGACGATAAAATATAGGAGCAGAGTTAGGCCATTCAGCCCCATCGAGTCTGCTCCGCCGTTCTATCATGGCTGATCATTGTTCAGACTCAACCCCATGCACCTGCCTCCTTGATATATTCTGTACTGCCCTGACTGATCAGGCAATATTTCCCTGTACAGAAGCTATGCTGGCTTTGACTTATTTTATCATTAGTCTACTTGTAGCCCAAAACCTCATCTGTTATAATAGACTCCAACACTTTCCCAGCCAGAGGTTAGTCTAACTGGACTATAATTTGCTCTCTTCTGCCTTCCTCCCTTCTCAAAGAGTGGATTGACATTTGCAATCTTCCTGTCCTCCAGGACCAGACCAGGATCAAGTGATTCTTGACAGGTCATGACCAATGCATCTGTTATCTCTTCAGCAACCTCTCTCAGGACTCTGGGATGTAGTCCATCTGGTCCAGGTGACTTATCCACTTTAAGAACCTGAGTTTGCCCAGCTCATTTTCCTTTGTAATAGCAATGGCACTCACTCCTCCTCCCTGACACTCACGGATCTCTGGCACACTGCTAGTGTCTTCCACAGAGAAGATGGAAGCAAAGTCCCTATCAAGTTCATCTACCATCTCTTCCCCATGTCTACCTCATGAGCATCACTTTCCAGCGGTCCAATATCAACTCTCGCCTCCCTTTCGCATTTTTATAACTAGTTTATATTATTGTCTAGTTTGCCCATATATTTTACCTTTAGCATTCTTATCTATTTTTCGTTGCCTGTTTTGGATTTTAAAAGCTACCCAATTATCTAACTTCCTACTCACTTTTGCTACCTTATATGCACTTTCCTTCACATTTATACAGTCCTTAACTTCCTTTGTCAGCCACAGTAGCCTAGCCCCGCTGTTTGAGAGCTACTTCATCGGGACACATCGATCCTGTACATTATGAACTATTCTCAGAAACGTCAGCCATTTCTGCTCTGGTATCATCCCCACGAGTATCCTTCTCCAATCCACCTGGGGAATCACCTCTCTCATGCCTCTGTTATTCCCTTTGTTCCATTGCAATACTACGCATGTGACCTATGCTTCTCCCTCAGAAATTGCAGTAGGAATTGAATCATATTATTGTCCCTGCCTTCTAATGGTTCCTTTACATTAACCTTCCTAATAAGATCTGGGTTATTACACAATACCCAATCAAAGATTGTAGTTCCCCGAGTAGGCTCAACCATCAGCAGCTCTAAAAAGCCCTTTCGTAGGAATTTGATACATTCCCTCTCTTCCGATCTGACACAAAGCTGACTTTCCCAATTGTCCTACAGATTGAAGTAACCCACTACAATTGTGTCATTAAATTTATTACATAAATGCCAACCATTTGGGAGTAACTGGGGCAGAAGTGAGGTTACATGCTTTTACCCAGGAGAGAAGGTGTTTCGGAAGCTGAAAGGCCTGAAGGTAGATAAGACTCCTGGACAAGAACGTGAACACCCCGGGATTCAGAAAGAGATAGCTGAAGAGATTGTGAAGTTATTAGAGTTATAGAACACCACAACACAGGAAAATGCCATTCGGCCAATCTAGTCTGTGCCAAAGCATTAATCTGCCGAGTTCCAACAACTTCCACCTGGACAATAGCCCTCCATATCCTTCTCATCCATGGACCAAAGGAAACTTCTCTTAAAGGTTGAAATCATCCCTGCCACTTGCTCTGGCAGCTCATTGCACACTGTCCCTGCCTCTGAATGAATAATTTCCCCCTTAGTTTTCTCTTAAAATGTATCAAGAATCACTAGATTTGGGAACGGTTCTGGTAGACTAGAAAGTACAAATGTCACTCCACTCTTTAAGAGAGGGAGGCAGAATAAAGGAGTTATAGGACAGTTCGGCTGACCACAGTGGTCAGGAAGGTGATAGTGTGTATTATGGGTGAGTTTTTTGGGTACTGTAGTTGGGGACGCCTGATGAAGTAGGGCAAACTCAGCAGGACTCCTTTGGAGGAAATTATGTCTGACAAATGTCTTGGAATACTTTGAGGAAATAACAGGCAGGATAGATAAAGCAGAGCCAGTGGATGTTGTTTTGCTTGGATTTTCAGATGATCTTTAACAAGGTACCCCATGATAGGCTCACTGAGAAAGTAAGGAGGCATGCTGTGCCTCAGGGATCTGTTCTGGGACCCCTACTCTTTTCATAAATGACCTGGATGAGGAAGTGGAGCGATGGGTTAGTAAATTTGCTGATGACACAAAGGTTGGGGGTGTTGTGAATAGTGTGGAGGCCTGTCAGAGGTTACATCGGACATTGATAGGGTGCAAAACTGGGCTGTAAAGTGGCAGATGGAGTTAACCCCAGATAAGTGTTTCTATGTACATTTTGGTAGGTCAAATATTATGGCAGAATATAGTATTAATGGTAAGACTCTTGGCAGTGCCAAGGATCAGAGCGACCTTGAGGTCCGAGTCTATAGGACACTCAAAACTGCTATGCACGTTGACTCTGTGGTTAAAAAGACATATGGTGCATTGACCTTTATCAATCGCGGAATTGAACTTAGGAGCTGAGAGGTAATGTTGCAGCTATATAGGACCCTGGTTAGGCCCCACTTGGAGTACTGTGCTCAATCCTGGTTGCCTCACTACAGGAAGGATGTGGAAACTATACAAAGGGTGCAGAGGAGATTTACAAGGATGTTGACTGGATTGGGGAGCATGCTGTATGAGAATAGGTTGAGTGAACTCGGCCTCTTCTCCTTGGAGCGACGGAGGAGAGGTTACAGCGGGACTTTGATAGGATGCAAAACTTGGCTGAGAAGTGACAGATGGAGTTCAAGCTGGAGGATGAGAGGTGACCTGATAGGGGTGTACAAGATGATGAGAGGCATTGATCATGTGGATTGTCAGAGGCTTTTCCGAGGGCTGAAATTGCTATCACAAGAGTACACAGGTTTAAGGTGCTGGGGAGTAGGGACAGAGGAGATTGTCAGGGGTAAGTATTTTACTCAGAGAGTGGTGAGTGTGTGGAATGGGCTGCCGGCAATGGTGGTGGAAGCGGATATGAAAGGGTCTTTAAAGAGACTTTTGAATAGGTACAGGGAGCTGAGCAAATTAGAGGGCTGTGGGTAAACCTAGGTAATTTTAAGGTAAGGACATGTTCGGCACAGCTTTGTGGGCTGAAGGGTCTGAATTGTGCTGTAGGTTTTCTATGTTTCTATGAACATACATTTTGTGTCAGTAACAGATTTGGAAATGTTGGATTTGGTCTCTCAGCCAAATGGCTGACACAGTTTGGGAACAACTGGACTCCGAGCACCGGTCTCTACAACACCGACTGGGACATCCTGCAGGCCCGGGAAGGGTCTGGTTATTCCTTGTATTTGAAGACACAGACACCAGGAACAGGAGCAGGCCTCTCGGCCCCTCCACACCGTCCTGTCATTCAATAAAACCTCGGACCGGTCCACCCGGGCCCCCAACGCGACTCCCATCCCCACTTTGCCCGGACCATTGGCCCCGCTTGCAGGGCAACAGTCTGCCGGTGTTTGCCCCCCAATGTGGTGAATCGCCACCACCGTGGGCTCAGACATTTCCACAGATGAGCCCCTCCTGTCCCCACCGGGACAAACATCCTGTCCGCCCCCTCTCTCACCGTCTTCATCCTCTCCCTCCCCGGGGAACCGGCATCAAACCGACGGGCCGAGCGGTCTCCTCCTACCTCTCAGCGATACATCAGACTCCGGCCGCAGGAGACGCTTCACAAACGCCCCAACTTCCCTCGGAGGGAAATGGAAATAAATCAGAAAGCGGACATTTACTTTGGGATTTGTTCCGCTTTAACGGACAGGTCGAGCTGCGCCAGAGGACGGGGTAACGCCCCCTCGGCTGGTCCGCCTCCACTATTGGTTGTAACAATTGATTGACATCGCTTCGCACCAATGGGAATAGCGCAGCTCTGCAATCAGTTCAATTCCTCTGTTGACTGTTCGGGGAGGGGGCGTGGCTCGTGCTGAGTAGCTCAGCCGTTAAACCGAAAAAGTTCGAGCACAGCAGCGCGTGTGTGACGTAAGGCACCGTGCTCGTGACAGCAGATGCAGATACGGGGAGACCATGGGTGACGTCAGGCGCGTGGGAGGGGCTGTTGTGTGACGTCACGTGAGAGGAGCGCTTCAATTTTAAAACACCTTTTGTTGGGTCCGATCTGGAACAACAAAATTAAATTCGGGTTTCATCGGGAGCGGATCCGGTGTTGTGAGATGTGTCCGGCTGTGCCGTGTTGTTGGTGGAGTGGGCAGCGGGGTGTTTGTCTCCGGGCTCTCCTCAGCCCCGGTTTTCACTTTGCGACCGAGCCCGGACCGTGGATCAATTCCTTGTGGTTCTGCAGGGGGTTTGGGGCGAAGGGACAGTCTGTCTGTCTGTCTGTCTGTGTGGGTCGGGGTTATGAGTGGGTCCCGGGACAAATTAACTTGTAAACACCGGACCATCTGGTGAATTGGATCAGACAGCTTCGCTCGCCTGTCCTTTCAGGAAACAACAATTCTCTCTTCATATTAATGACTGTCTAAACTTGCTGTGAACAAGATTCTGTGTTACAAGATTGTGAGTTACAGAGTCTAGGACAGCTGTCACCGTCATGGGCTGCGAGTGCAGACAGGGATTGGGGTCACTGAGCTGTGCATCAGAGAAGGACACGGGTTTGTACAGCCTCCTGTGGGGTAGAAATGTCCACACGGTGAATTCGGATCTGCTGGCACATCGAGAGTCTGAAAGGGAAAGGGAATAGGGAAGGGGCTGAGCAGAGAGTTTTAACAGGGGAACCTGTTCAGGGGTGGAGGGGTACAGGAGCTGTCTGATAGATCGTTTTAATTGTTTTTTATAATCTGACAGATGGTGACTGAGGAAGAAGCTTGTTGACGGAGGATACCCGGAGGCGAGCAGGTCAGACACGGAATCAGGATTTGAATTGAATTGACTTTATTTCTTATATCCATCAGGGGTAAAAATCTTCACATTACGTCTCCACCTAAATGTGCAACGTGCAGTCATAGTAATTTATAATAGTTTACAATAAATAAAACAGACAATGTAATATAGAGTACACTCAAATCTCTGTGAGTTCATCAGTCTGACGGCCTGGTGGAAGAAGTTGTCCCGGAGCCTGTTGGTCCTGGCTTTTATGTTGCGGTACCGCTTCCCGTCCCGGATGGTATCAGGAGAGAGACAGTGATGTGATTTCCTGTGTCACGGGTACAGACATTCATCTCAAGTGAGGAGTTTGTGTGGAGATGCAGCTTCTCTGGAGGTGGAGGAAAGAGGACACACCAACAGGTGGAACCAGCTGTGGGAAGACATGGTTTGTCAGGTCTGATGATGAGCTGAATGTACCATAACCTTCAGACTGAATCAGAAAACCATTCTGAGGGTATTTGAAATGTCAGAAGCAGGGGAGATGTGATCACATGTGCAGAGGGCAGGGGTTGTGTCTCCATCAGACCCTCAGTGAGATGGTTCAAGTTATAATGTGCAGGGATGAAAGCACAGTGTTTGGGGCCGGATTTAATCACTGATTCTGACACAGTGAGAGGGTTAGTTTCGCCGTAAGGAGGAAACATTAATGGAGAAAGAGACAGGAACTTCATCAATTCTACACGGGTCCCATTTATCAGCACTTGGCTCTTAGCCGACTGTATCTCGGCAGTTTCTTTCTTTTCAAATCTTTTTATTATTATTCAAAAATAACACGAGTACATCAAAGTAAGCGATACTTACAATGTCTCAAGGAAAAAAACATTATTTTCTAGATTGAAAAATTTTGTTGATATTAAATAGAAACCCTACTCAGCAGGAAAAAGTGGGGGGAAACCCCATTAGGTGTACAACCCGGAGCCATGCGTCATACAAAAAGCTTCTAAAAATAAACAGCAATCCGCCAGCAAGAAAAAAAAATATATACCAAAATTTACAATTAGATCGTGGAGGAAATCTACCAATTAACTCAAATAATAATAACGAGCAAATGAATCCCATCTTTTCTCAAAATCAAATAAAGGTTCAAAGGTTCGACTTCGAATTTTCTCCAAACTAAGACATAGCATCACTTGAGAGAAACATTGTGACAAAGTGGGAGCTGATGTATCCTTCCACTTCAACAAAATGGCCCTCCCAGCTATCAAAGTAACAAATGCAATAACATGTTGGTCAGATATAGAGAGACCACGGATATTTTGAGGAATTATTCCAAAAAGCACAGTTAATTTGTTAAGTTGTAAATTAATTTTAAGCGCTTTAGAAATTGTCGAAAAAACTGACTTCCAGAACTGTTCCTGTATAGAACAAGACCAAAACATGTGTGTCAGCATAGCTGTCTCAGTTTTACATCTATCACAATAACTATCAACATTAGGAAATATTTTAGACAGTCTCTCCTTCGTCAAAGGGTAACGATGTACAATTTTAAATTGAATAGTGAATGACGAGCGTATATTGAAGAAGAGTTCAGCTTCAGAATCCGTGTCCAATCCTTCGTCATAAGAGATAAATTGAGTTCCTTCTCCCAATCTTGTTTAATCTTAAATAAAGAACACTTATCCCATTGTAATAAAAAAAATATAATTTCTTCCAATAAACCCTTCGTCAAAGGGTTCATACTCATAATAGTATCTAACAGGTCAGCCTCCAATACGCAAGGAAAATTATTTAAATATCTTTGTAAGAAATGTCTAACTTGAAGGTATTGTAAAAAGTGTGAGTATGAAAGATAATATTTATCAACTAATCGTTCAGAAGACACCAATCTATCTTCTTTAAAAAAAACAAAAAAAAACCTTTATTTTTCCAAAGTAAAAAAATTGGATCACTCAAAGGCGGCTTAAAAAAGTAATTTTGATAAATTAAACTACAAAGTTTAAATTTTTTAAGATTAAAATTTTCAAAAATTGCAAAACTGGAGCCAAGTGTGTAATGAATGCTTAATCACAGGGTATGGATTTAAATTAACAACTTTAGCTAATTGTATAGGTAAAGCAACTCCTAATAACGAGGTTCAGTAAAACTGTTTCACAGCTTTCAATTCCAGGTCTACCCAAATTGGCCAATCATTCTTATCAACCCAATATAACCAAAAGGACATGTATCACACATTAACAGCCCAGTAATACATTCTTAAATTAGGCAAAGTGAGACCTCCATCCCTTTTCAACTTTTGTAAGTGACATTTACTAATTCTTGGTCTTTTATTATTCCAAATAAAAGTTAAAATAATAGAATCAATCTGATCAAAGAAACTTCTTAGTCAATAAAACAGGGATATTCTGAAATAAATATAAACATTTTGGGAAAATCATCATTTTAACTATATGGATACGACCGACAAGTGAAAAGGTAAGTGGACTCCACCTATTAAATCAATACTTCATAGAGTCTACCAAAGGAACAAAATTGGCTTTATAAAGATCCTTATATTTTTTAGTGATTATAACACCTAAATATCTGAAAGAATCTGTGACTTTGAAAGGAGTATTATCATTTATAGAGGCAGGTTCATTTAAAGGAAACTATTCACTTTTACTAACATTTATTTTATATCCTGAAAAATCTCCAAATTTATTGAATAATTTTAGCAAGGCAGGAATAGATTCTTCGGGATTAGATACGTAAACCAATAAATAGTCAGCGGAAAGAGAAATCTTATGAATGGTCTCATTCACAAAAATCCCATGAATATTTTTAGCTTCACGAAGAGCAATACCAAGGGGTTCTAATATTAAAGTAAATAACAAAGGACTTGATGGACAACCTTGTCTTGTCCCCTGTGAAATCTGAAAAAAAGGAGACCTACAGTTGTTATTGACAACAGTAGCAATAGGAGCTTTATATATCGTTCCAAACCAATTATTAAAATTAACACCAAAGCCAAATTTCTCTGAAACATTAAAGAAATATTTCAACTCGATCAAATGCTTTTTCAGCATCCAAAGAGACGACGCATTGTGGAGTTTTAAAAGAGGATAAATATATAATGTTAAGTAGTCTCCGAACATTTGAAAAGGAAAAACGACCCTTTATAAAGCCTATTTGATCTTTAAAAATAATTTTACCCAAAATATTATCTAACCAATTGGCCATTATCTTTGACAGAATCTTAGCATCGACTTTCAATAATGAAATAGGTCTATATGAAGTACGGTCAGTAGGATCTTTATCCTTTTTAAGAATTAAAGAAATAGAAGCCTCATAGAAAGTAGAGGGTAAATCACCTTTCAAAACAGAATCCTTAGACATTTCCAACATATATCCGGAAAAAGCAGTTTTCCAATTTTTTTACAAAATTCTACAGGACAGCCATCAAGTCCAGCTGCCTTACCAGATTGCATTGAAAAAATAGCTTTATGAATTTCGGCTTCAGTAATTTGGGCATCAAGAGTCTGTACAGACAGAGTGGTCCCTGGCTTCGTATGCTATCATAGGTTGCTTGCCTTTTATTTTGGGCTTTCAGGGAGGTGGGTGGGGTTAGAATTAGGAGGTTTTTTTTTCCTCTTGGGTGGTTCTGGAGCATGGGTGTTTTCTATGTGGTTGTATTCTTCATCACCACCATTTTTGATCATCCTGTATTGGTATGTGCTCTGTGCAGGTATAAAGTATAATAAAATTATAATATGGTATTTAAACAGATTAATGTAATAAGTTGGAATGTTTGTGGTTGGAATCATCCTATTAAACGAAAAATAGACAAAACTATTAACTGATTCCAAACTGATATAATTTTTGCTCAAGAGACACATATCAGGGCAGGAGATCTAAATAGATTTTTTTTGGATGGTGGAGAGGTTTGCAGTTCCACTCTACTTCTCAGAGTAAAACTAAAGGCATGTCCATCTTTATTAAATCTAATATATTTATTCAAGAGGATATTGAGTCAGATTCGAATGGTAGATTTTTAATTGTCAAAGGAGTGATCTGTAACAGAAAAATTGTTTTGGTCAATCTGTATGGTCCTAACTTAGATGATCCTTCTTTTTTTAGAAAAGATATTTGCTTTACTGCCTGATTCAAATGAATATATGTGATAATGGGTGGGGATTTTAACTGTTGTTTAAATCCTATGATTGACAAGAGCTCATCCAATCAGCGACTTCCAACTCACTCTGTGTCACTTATTAACTCCTTTTTGATCAATTTTGGATTGATCGAATTATGGAGATATCTGCACCCCGGTAACAGAGAATATTCTTTCTTTTCACATGTTTACAAAAAATATTCGAGGATTGATTATATTATAATCAATCCCCGCTTCCTGCCTAGTGTTAAAAATTGTGAAAATGACGCTATTGCTATATCTGATCATGCACCTTTGAGTTTGTGTTTTGAATTTATGTCATTCTTGCCTGCTCAACATAGCACATGGCACATGTCTCAGACATTATTGCAAAACTCTGACTTTGTTGGTTTTATTGAAACCCAGATAAAAGAATTCTTTCATTTTAATGATATAGTGGGTACGTCCAAATGAATTATATGGGATACATTTAAAGCATTTTTGCATGGCCAGATCATTTCTTATTCAGCTAAGCTTAAAAAACAGACTAAAGTAGAATTAGATAAGATTGGGCTGGGAGGCTATCACCACCTATATTAAGCTGCTAGCCTAAGCGAGAGTTACATATGTTCAGATAACTGAGTGAATTGCTTCCCACATTCAGAGCAGGTGAACAGCCTCATTCCAGCTCAATCAACTCAATGATGCACATAGGGTTGATTTGGCTGAGAGAATCTCTTCCCAAAGTCTGAGCAGGTGAACAGCCTCTCCCCAGTGTGAATTGACTGATGTCTCTGCAGGGAGGATGATTCAGAGAATCCCTGCCCACAGACTGAGCAGGTGAATGGCCACTCCCCGGTGTGAAGTGACTGGTGTTTCAGTAAGTGAGAAGACAAAGTGAATCCCTTCCCACAGTCTGAGCAGGTGAATGGCCTCTCTCCGTTGTGAACTCGCTCATGTACCTTCAGTTTAGATGACAAAGTGAATCCCTTCCCACAGTCTGAGCAGGTGAACGGCCTCTCTCCGGTATGTACTCGCTGATGTACCTTTAGTTCGGATGACTGCATGAATCCCTTCCCACAGTCTGAACAGGTGAACGGCCTCTCCCCAGTGTGAACTCTCTGATGTACCTTCAGTTGGGATGATGAATTGAATCCTTTCCCACAGTCTGAGCAGGTGAATGGCCTCTCCCCAGTGTGAACTCTGTGATGTACCTTCAGTTGGGATGAGCAAGTGAATCCCTTCCCACAGTCTGAGCAGGTGAACGGCCGCTCCCCAGTGTGAATTCTCTGGTGCTCTTGCAGGTTTGATGCCTGACTGAATCCCTTCCCACAGACTGAGCATGTGAACGGCCTCTCCCCAGTGTGAACTCTCTGGTGTACCTTCAGATTAGATAACCAAGTGAATCCCTTCCCACAGTCCGAGCAAACGAACGGCCGCTCCCTGGTGTGAACTCGCTGGTGTGCCATTAGGTCAGATGACCGAGTGAATCCCTTCCCACAGCCTGAGCAGGTGAATGGCCTCTCTCCAGTGTGAACTCTCTGATGTTCCTTCAGCTGAGCTGATCGAGTGAATCCCTTCCCACACACTGAGCAGGTGAATGGCCTCTCTCCAGTGTGAACTGACTGGTGTGCTTGTAGGCTAGTCGACTCAGTGAATCCCTTCCCACAGTCGAAGCAGGTGAACGGTCTCTCTCCAGTGTGAACTCGCTGGTGTCTCTGTAGATTAGATGAAGAATTGAATCCCTTCCCACAGTCCAAGCAGATGAATGGCCTCTCTCCAGTGTGAACTCGCTGGTGAGTCAGTAGGGTGGATGACTGATTGAATCCCTTCCCACAGTCTGAGCAGGAGAACGGCCTCTCTCCAGTGTGAACTCTCTGATGTACCTTCAGTTTAGAAGAGCAAGTAAATCCCTTCCCACCTTCCGGGCAGGTGAATGGCCACTCGCCCGTGTGAACCCGCTGGTGAGCCATTTGGTCAGATGACCAAGTGAATCCTTCCCCACAAATTCAGCAGATGACCAGCCTCTGCCCAGTGTGAACTGACTGGTGTGTCCACAGGTGAGAAGACCCACCACAGAACAGGTGAATGGCCTTGTCCCAGTGTGAACTTGCTGATGTACCTTCATGAGATGACCTTGAATCCCCACAGTCTGAAAAGGTGAACGGCCTCTCCCCTGTGTAAACTGACAGGCATGCCAGTCGGTCAGATGATCGAGTGAATCCCTCACCACAGTTTGAGCAGGAAGGATGATCAAGTGAATCCCTTGCTCCACTTCTTATACGCGTGGACAGAGACAGCAAAACTGGTGTGTTGTGTTCAAGATCCTCATAGATAAATTCCTTGTCGTTTTTAACCTGAAAAAAGATTTATAAAATCCATCAGTGGGTGAAGGACAACATTTCAGATGAGATCACTTTAGTCACCAAGGTGTGATCTGCCATCACACTGTTTCTGTGAGATTCAACCCAAGTTGGAGAGAGAAATCATCTTCTATCTGGGCACAGTGCTGGTATCTGGAATGACCATCAAACTCTCTGATGCTCTTCCTGTCTCTATAAGAATGGGGCATTTCTGCCATCTCCAATCTGTGACCTGGCTCAGTTTGACTCTCTCCATTGGTATTATTCCCTGTTCCCACTGAGCTGCATGGGCTCCTGGCCCCACAGTAACTGAAAGACTCTCACACAAATAGCCTATGTTGACGGACGTGCAGCTGGGATTTTCTTTTATCTACTGTCAATTTACAGTGCCACAGTTTTAACGCCATGTAAACATTTCCTGCCCAGATGAATGGTTGGCCCGCACAGCTGTTAAAAGGAATTAAATGAACATTAGTATTATTTCTTGTTCTTGTCACAGAGTCACAGAAAAGTACAACACAGAAGCAGGCACTTTGGCCCATCTAGCTTGTGTTGAACTATTTAACCTATCTACACCCATACCCCTACCATCCAGATACCAATACAAACCTCTTAAATGTTGAAATTGTGCTCACATGCACCAGTTGGGCTGTCTGCTCATTCCACACCTGGATGACTGCCTGTGTGAAGACGTTTACCTGCATGTTCCCCTTAATATTACACCTTTCACCTTCAACCCATGGCCTCTGTTTGGCGTCCCACACCATCTCAGTGGAAAAAGCCAGCTTGCGCTTACCCCATCTATAACCCTCACAATTTTGATACACTTCCATCAAATCTCGCCTCAATCTTCTACATTCCAAGGAATAAAGCCCAGACCTGTTCAATCTCTCCTCATAACCCAAGTCCTCCAGACCTGGCAACATACTTGCAAATTTTCTCTGAACTCTTTCAACCTCTTTTACATCTTCCTGTAGGTTGCTGACCAAACTGCACACAATACTCCAAGTTAGTCCTCACCAATGTCTTGTACAACATCAACATAACATCCATCTCCTGTACTCAGTACTTTGGTTTATGAAGGCCAATGTGCCAAAATCTTTCTTTCTATCCCTATCAAACTGTGACACCACTATCAGTGAAATATAGACCTGTATTCCCAGACCCCTTTCTTCTACAACACTTCTCAGTGCCCTACCAGTCACTGTGCAATTCTAGGTCCTACTAAGGTGCCACACTTCACACTTGTGAGCATTAAATTCCATTTTATGTTTCTCAACCCATTTTCCCAGCTGGTCTAGATCACACTGCAAGCCATGATAATCTTCCTCGCTGTCCACTACACCACCAATCTTGGTGTCATCCACAACTTTGCTGATCCAGTTAACCACACTATCATCCAGATTACTGATATAGATGACAAACAACAACAGATCCAGCACTGATCCCTGTGGCACACCACTAGTCACAGGCCTCCAGTCAGAGAGGCAACCATCTGCTACCACAGTCTGGCTTCTCCCAAAGACAGTGTATCATCCAATTTACTATCCCATCTTGAATGCTGAGTGACTGAACCTTCTTGACCAACCTCCCATATGTGACTTTGTCAAGTGCCTTGCTAAAGTCCATGTAGACAACATCCACTGCCTTGCCTTCGTCCACTTGCCTGATATCATCCTCGAGAGACTCTATAAGATTGGTTAGACATGACCTACCATGCACAAAACCATGCTGCCTATCTCTAATCAGAACACATCTATCCAAATACTTATATATCCAGTTGCTGCACATATGTTCCAATAACTCTCCCACTACTGATGTCAAGCTCACTAACATAAAATTTTCTTGTTTACCTTTAGAGCCTTTCTTGAACAGCAGAACAACACTGGCTGTCCTCCAATCCTCCAGTACCTCACCTGTCACTAAGGATGATTTAAATATTTGTGCTTGGGCCCCAACAATTTTTGCACTTGTCTTCCGCAGCGTCCCAGGGAACAACTTGTCAGGCCCTGGGGATTTATCCATGGTAATTTGCCTTAAGACAACAAACACCTCCACATCTGTAATCTGTACAGGGTCCTTTCTAACTCTCACACAGTTTCGTGTGTCCTGCACCTTGGGTGCAATGCACCTCTCTTCATGACATATCTATCACTCCCTTCAACTCCTGGATGATCTGGAATTCATCCATTTCCAGCTCCAACTCCCGAACGTGCAGGGTTACAAGCTGCAGCTGGATGCACATCTTATAGGTGAGGGTGTCAAGGACACTGGAAGTCTCTCCAGCTTCCCACCAATGTCCCGTCTAATTTGTAATGACCGGTGTGCCAAAAAATCTTGCCTGTGCAATTTTTACCCATTGACAACATGTGCACACTGAACTTTAAATAGAGAGGTATTTATTTTAACAGCTAGCAAATGAGAACTCTGATGCCCTCTGGGTTTGATTGAGTTCATCTGCACTCTCACACAACCTATACAGCAGGCCTGTAGAGGGTTACGAAGGATTTTCTCGCCAGACCTTTTGCACACCGTCCATATCTGATTTGCTCGCTAAATGATGCTTTAAAAAGTCAGATTTCCAAAATCACTCCACTTCCTCGCACTTGCAAATTCTCCAGCAACTTTTGCATTGCCACAACACACACAGGTAACACCGGTTTCTGTATTGTACATAAATATTTCCCCTGAACCCTCCCCCAGGGGACTGATGACCAATGAATATGAACGGAAGGGCAGGTCTCATTGGAGAATGGCACATTTGTGTGTGAAAGCTACTTGTTGATCAGGACAAAGGCGTTTGATATCATTATGTACCCAGAGAGAATGGGTCAAAACATGTTCCCACGGGTACAAAGGTCCAGAACAAGAGGAGGCAGAACAAGCAACACACACAAAATGCTGGAGGAGCTCAGCAGGACAGACAGCATTATGGAAAACAGTACTAATGCTGAGTTCCTCCAGCAATTTTGTGTGTGTTGCTTGGATTTCCAGAGTTCCTCCAGCAATTTTGTGTGTGTTGCTTGGATTTCCAATATCTGCAGGTTTTCTCGTTTGTGATTGAAGGCAGAACAGAGGTGTTTTTTTCTCAGCTGGTGATGTAAAAGATTTTGTTCCCTTTCTCCGAGTTCCCAATCCTTGCATTTAGACAGCTGGAGCTCAGCTCTGTCTGAGAGATCCATCGGTTCCCATTCCCTCATCAGCCGGAAGCTCCCCGGGGCCCATGTACGGATCGTGGGGCTGAGAGAGAGGGAAGAGAACAGGACTGTCCCGGGATTATGGTTCACGGTGTCCGGAGCTCACAGCAATTGTCCCGAATTCGGTGTTGAAAACCCCCACCCGCAGCCGGGGAATATCTCTTACCTGGAGCCGATTTCTCGAGGCCTTTGAGTACTGCGCGCATGCGCAATTTTCAGGAACAGACTGCAATTCAATCGGTGTTTCAGCGACAGTGAAGATTGTTGCGCAGAGCTTTCTGGGTCATCACGGAGCCATTAAAAGTTTCTGCAAGCACAGGTTCCATGTCCATACCTCAGGTTTTTTTGTGTGTAGAAAACTCAGCAGCTCTTTTAATGCAGGAAGCAGCTCCCATAAGCAATGCATAAACTATCAGCAAACTTTCCGCGTGTCTAATGCCAAAGTAGAACCTTGTTACAAATGCAGATATGAAACACAAGAGATTCTACTGTTGCTGGAAATGTAAACACACACACACACATAATGCTGGAAGAACTCCGCAGTTCAGGCACCAACTAAGCAGAGGAGTACACAATCTAGGCATGCTGAAGGGACTCGGCCTAAACGTTGCCTATTTACTCCTCTCCACATTTGCAGCCTGATCTGTTGATTTCCTCCAGTATTTTGCTGAAATTAACCACCTTTTTTTTCAATCAAACAGTTTCAAAATGTTTCTGATCTTTCATTTGTAGCCATATTCTGCTGGTTGGATTCCTCTTCCTCCTCGTCCTTGTAAACTCTTAATTCCCATCTCTTTCTGGAGCCCCAACACACTGATTCAAGCTGGTAACTCTTTGGTTTCTGACTCTACACAATCGAAGATTCATTTGCTCATCTGCTGTCAGACTTTAGAGGCGCATTTAAGCAAACCAGCTGTCTGAGGCACAGACCTTTGAAATGAGTGAAAATGACACAAAACTTTGAAAAGAGCAGGGAAGAAGGAGTTTAACCGCCTTAGACCAGAGCCCTGAAGAACGTTAAAACCACAGTGAGCTCATTGTGTTATTCAGCCTGGACAGAAGCATGCAGGAAATTCATGCAGATGTATAGGATGATGAGAGGCATTGGTTGTGTGGATAGTCAGAGGCTTTTCCCAGGGCTGAAACGGCTAACACAAGGGGGCATAGGCTTAAGGTGTTTGGAGGTAGGTACAGAGGAGATGTCAGAGCTACGTTTTTTAAACAAAGTGTGGTGTGTGTGTGGAATGCACTGCCTGCGACGGTGATAGAGGCGGATACAACAAGGTCTTTTAAGAGACTCTTAAATAGGTACATGGAGATTAAGAAAATAGAGGCCTATGCGGTAGGGTAATTCTAGGCAGGTTCCAGAGTAAGTTACATGGTCGTGACATCATTTAGAGCCAAAGGATATGTCATGTGCTATAGATTTCTATGATTCTCTGAAATTCATGGAAAATCTCCTATCCCACGGAGTGGTGACTAGTTGCAACCTGTCATCACAGGGAGAGTGAGAGGGGAACAGCAGGGATAGATTTTGATATACTGATATGGAACAGAAACATGGACAGGGACCAGATGGGCCGAGAGGACTCTCTAGTGTACATTGTGAGTGGGGTAGAGACAGTAAGTACCTGAGACACGGGATTTGATATAGAACTGATTTATCTTTCACAGATCCACAATATTAAACATCAGTCTAGTTTAAGGCTAACATCAGCAGAACAGACTCCTCCAATGCTCAGTGACCAGGGTTCAGTCCTGGGTGCGATGAACAGCCGCAAGAACTGCAGAACCTGACAGTAACAGTCCCTCATGAACCTGCAGCTGCCTTCAGTCACCATATTGGTGAAACATTTAACACAAAACCATGCATTTGAGAATTTAGACATTTCTATTTTTCTGAGCTTCTCATAAATGTGTACAGTTTAGTTAAGCTTTGCTCCAGAATTACCACACAATTAAAAGTTTATTACATTTTTTTTATTTTTAGTTTTGCACCACTTACGTAATTTAGCTATTTAATATGTATATTATAGTAATTCACAATTGTTAAAATCTATTGCTATGAATTAGGTTCTACTGCTGCCGCAGAGACAACGAATGTCATGACATTTGCCGGTGCTATTAAACCTGATTCTGATATTGATATGGGAGACCCCCCACCGGTCACCTGATCCCAGTTACCGCAGATTGTAATGCGAGATTGAAGCCTTTTCTACTTACCTGCATTCCTCAGAAATGACAATAGTTCAGATAAGTTTCCTTCTGCGGTTTCAAAACAGAAGCTCAGTCTGTCTAATATTTCCACACAATTAAAATGGGGAGGAATGCAGCAAGAATGTGCCGGTTATGAGGATCTTTGAGTACATGGCCTGTTTTTCCTTGCAGTCATGGGCAGAGCAGTAGCCATAAGAAGGCGTGAAGTATCGACAAGAAGCTCAGAGACCTCGGCCTTCACCCTGCCTTCTGTAGCTGGATCCTGGACATCCTGTCAGATCGCCGGCAGGTGGTAAGAGTGGGCTCCCTCACCTCTGTCTCTCTGACCCTTAGCACACATACCCCACAGGGTTGTCTCCTTGGCGCCCTCCTTTACTCTCTGTATTCCCATGATTTGCGTCGTCACCCACAGATCCAATCTGCTAATTAAATTCGCTGACGACACTACACTGATTGGCATAATCTCAAATAATAACGAGGCAGCCTACAGAGAAGAAGTCATCACCCCGACACAGTGGTATCAAGAAAACAACCTCTCCCTCAATGTCACAGAAACAAAGGAGCTGGTTGTGGACTCCAGGAGGAATGGAGACAGGGACCAAATTCAACATTTCCAAGTCTGTTATTGACACAAAATGCACATTTTAATATTGATCACGACACAATGTATTTTACATATTGTTAATAACATAAAACGTATTTATAGGTTGTTACTGACAGAGAATCGTATAATTTGTGTTCCGTGTGTTATCTGAATGTACTTGCCTGTGATGCTGCCACAAGTCAGTGTTTCTCTGTCCCTGTACCTTCCCGTACTTGTGAACTTGGCAGCTCGGTTGGTCGAATGTGTGAGACAGTACACTGTTAAATGCAAAACCCTGAACAGTGTTGATGATTAGAGGAATTTAGACTCCAAGTTCATCGGTCCCTGACAGAGACTGCACAGATTGATCGGGTGGTTAAGAAGGCAAATGGCGTGGTTGTGTTTATTAGTTGAAGCACTGAGTTGAAAAGTCGGGAAGTTGTGTTGCGGCTGTTGCGAGTCTGCGGTCGGACTGTGACTGTGTCTTTAAGAGCGCCGCAGTGAGGAGGCGGGACTATGACGTCAGTCACAGGCTGACGGCGCCAACTGTGGATTTAACCATAAGAGAGAGAGAGCGATCTGCAGACAGGCAGTCGGCCAGTCTAAAGAGAGAGAGAGACTGGAAAAGCTGATAGATTCAGTTTGTCGGAATGAAATGTTTGGACACCGGGAAGTCCTGCTCGGCACGGATAGTTCAAAGGTTAATTTATTATCAAAGTAGGTATCCATAAATAACTCTGAGTTTTTTTCTCCTCCAGAGAGTCACGAAACAAGGAAAGAAAGGCTTTCAGAGCGAAAAAAATCAAACTCCCACCCAACCCCGCATAAAAAGGAACGGCATCCCGATCATCAACCCCCAAAACCCACCCCTCCCACAAAAGGGAAAAATAACATCGATCCCCCCGAAAAAACAACCCGACCCCGCACAACTGCGGAGGAGCCGGTGTCACCGGTGTAGAGGAGCCGCATCGGGAGCAGCGGACACAACGGGCGACCCCGGAAGATTCACAGGTGAAGGGTCGCCTCACCTGGAAGGATGTTTGGACAACGGGGAGAGTTCGGCCGTCCGGCCCTTTCACTGTGACCCCCGAACTCCACATCAAATCCGTCCAAACGAGTCTGGGCGAACTTTAATGATCAATAAATATAATTCCTGTCTTTGATCAGCTGTCTGAGTGATTCCCTGACTCTGAGAGGAAGGGGTGTCTATGATCCACATTGTCGGGGTGTTGAGTTTACCAGGAGACAGAGACTGCAGGGACGGGAGGTTTTCTGGTCACTAATACACTGTGTGTGGACCCCGCTGGCAATTCTGGTGTTGTGACCCGAATCGAGACAAACACCACGCTGCCCACTCCACCAACAACACGGCACAGCCGGACACATAACAGGGGACTTTACATCTCACAACACTGGATTCAGTGATGAAACCCGTGATTAATGTTGTTGTCCCACTGAAATCATAAGAAATGTCCATTCAGGTGTTTTTAATTACAAGCGCTCCCCCACAGATGACGTCACACATGGTTCCCCCCCGCGCGTACCTGACGTCACACACGCGCTGCTCTGCTCGTGCTGAGGCGGTTTAACGGCTGAGCTACCGACCACGAGACCCCTCCACCCCTCTCCTCCGCTGCGCTGTAGTCATTGGCCCGAGGCGATGTCAATCACTGTTTCCGCCCAATAGCGGAGGCGGACCAGCCGAGAGGGCGTTACCCCGCTGGCATCTCTTCTCAAAGAGGAACAAATCCCAAAGTAAATGTCCGCTTTCTGATTTATTTCCATTTCCCTCCGAGGGAAGTTGGGGCGTTTGTGAAGCGTCTCCTGCGGCCGGAGTCTGATGTATCGCTGAGAGGTAGGAGGAGACCGCTCGGCCCGTCGGTTTGATGCCGGTTCCCCGGGGAGGGAGAGGATGAAGACGGTGAGAGAGGGGGCGGACAGGATGTTTGTCCCGGTGGGGACAGGAGGGGCTCATCTGTGGAAATGTCTGAGCCCACGGTGGTGGCGATTCACCACATTGGGGGGCAAACACCGGCAGACTGTTGCCCTGCAAGCGGGGACAGGACTGGAGTTGGGAGGGTGGGTGAGGAGAGGAGATTTCGGATAGTGGGGGTAAGATCTCGAAAGATCATTGCTAATGCCTCCACATCCCTTCAGCCACCTCTTTCAGATCTCTGGGGTGAACACCATCTGGTCCAGGTGATCTATTTACCTTCAGACCATCTCTGTTTCCCAAGAAACTTCTCCCGAGTAACGTAACTTTACACATTCTGACCACTGACATCTGGGACTTTCATATTCCTGCCAGTGTCTTTGACAGATAAGAGTGATGTACAATACTTATTCAGTTCATCAGTTCACCTTGCACCCCCACCCCATTAATACCTCTCCAGCATCATTTCCCAGTGGTTTCCACCTCTCTTTTACACTGTATGTACCTGAAGAAAAAATTGGTATCCTCTTTAATATTACTGCCTAGCTCACCCATGTGCTCCATCTTTTCCTTCCTAATTACTTCAGTTGCATTCTGTTGGTTTTTAAAAGCTTCCCAATCCTCTAACTTCCTAGAAATTTTTGCTCTATGCTCTGTGTTTGTTTTTTATGTCGTCTTTGGTTTCTCAAATTTCAACCATTGCTGCTCTGTTTTCATCCCTGCCCATCTTTTTTCAAATCAATTTTGACCAATTCTGCTCTCATGCCTCTGTAATTCTCTTTATTCCACATCGGACTTTAGCTTCTCCTTCTCTAATGTCAGGGTGAATTTGATCATATTAAGATCACTTGCCCCTCAGGGTTCTTTGAACTTAAGTGACCTAATTAAATCCGGTTCATTACAACACCCAATCCAGAATAGCTGTTCCCCAAGTGGGTTCAACCATGAGCTGCTCTGAAAAAGCATCTTGTAGGAACTCTACGAATTTCTCCTCTTGAGACCAACACCATCCCAATTTTCCTTATCACCTGCATGACAATCCTCCATGACTATTGTAACATTGCCCTTTTGGCTCGCATTTTCTATCTCCCATTTTATTTTGTGGACCACATACTTACTGCTGTTTGGGGGTCTCCATACAATTCCCATCAAGGATTTTTTTTTTTTTACATTTGCTGCTCCTTAAATCTACCCACAGATTCTACACCTTCCAACCCTATGCCACCTCTTTCTAATGATTTTGTTTAATATTTTACCAACAGAGCCACACAACCCCACTACCAGCTTGTTCTTTTAAGAAACATGCAAGTATCTGGGAAACAAAAGGACCTGCAGATGCTAGAAATCCAGAGAACTACACACAAAGTGCTGGAGGAGCTCAGCATGTCAGGCAGCATCTATGGATGGGAATCAACATTTCGGGACAAGACCCTTCATTGGGACTCTTGACACCCACGTATCTGGAATATCAACAAGCAAAGAAAATAGGAAGTAGTGCAAAATAGGGAAAACCTTTAACAAAATTTAGTTCAAAGTTTTTTAAAAAACTGCCAAACAGAGCTCAATAGTTAACAAATTCAACAAAGGCAATAAACATCTTCATCAATTGACTTTTTTTTGAAATAAAAAAAATATCTTGGTCCCATTTCAATCAGTCAAATTTACAAAGATAAATAAGAACTTTAGAAAAGTTTAGAATAGACCATTGACACTCAAACCCACTTAGATTAACATTACCTTGGACAGGAGGAAGAGAAGTAACACACACGAAAAAAAAAATCACACAACAGTCAGATAAAACTTCTAAGTATATATTTTCATCAAAAATGAACAGGATTCAGCACTCCAGGTGTGTGTATGCCATCGTGATAAGAAATACAGACCGGAAAACTTCAATGAGAGGACAACTCAGAGAAATGAATCATCACTATGGAAGAAAACATTAACCAGTGGAACGAGTATGACCCTCCATGGGAGACATCCCAACGATCTGAGCAGACCAGATGGTGACAAGGAAGCATCGAGCACCTGACTGAGAGTTGGAGACCTCTTCCCAGAAACAGAGGGGTTCCTTGCAGAAATACAGGACAAGGTGTTTAAACAAAGGAAAAAAAAATCAAAAATACATACAATACAAACAAACAAGGCAATAAATCCAGCAAATGCCGAGAAACCAGACACAATCCAACACATTCCAGGATCCAGCAGTTTGAATCAATCTGATTACTTATGAAGGCACAATGAAATGGCAAATATCAGTCACCAAAATCTTGCTTTAAAATAAAAACTCATGAATGACCACCATAACTTCATTAAGGCACCATAAATTCAAACCTGGTCCAGTTCGGGACAGAATCTCACATTTCATATGATAATCAATAAATTATTACAGACAGGACAATCTCAAATAACCATCTGGATATAATATTACAGGATAAACAAGCAGGAACAACTCCCTCAATAGATAAAACTATTCCCAACACACACATGTTCCTCGAAGTGGAGCACCTCACCACGGGCATTGCTTGTGTCATCAGTCAGACAACCGAATTATATTCCCTGTCAATCAGCTTCCAAATGTTGCTACTCTGTCATTCGTTGCCACGCCCCGCTGCTGATTCCCTTCTCCTCATCATACATTCTTACCCTGACCATCGTCCAGAGCCCCAAACTCTGCCCTGTGCAGACCCGCCTCTGGTTTCTGACTCTGCTCCGTTGAACATCCAACTGATAGTTTCCCATTCTGCTTTCAGTCTTTAGAGGACAGTGGTGTTTTCTAACAACCCTATACAAGCAGGGAAAGTGACCCATAATGTGGAAATGAGCCCCGAATAAGGAGGTTAACTACCAATGTCATTCTTCCTCAGCCCAGAGATTAGAGGGGCGAAGAACATCTCAGACAGAGCTGCAGTCAGCTCGACGACTTCAGTCTGCAGAGAATTCAAGCAAAACCTCTTCACCCACAGAGTGGTGACTGTTTGGAACCCATCACCACAGGGAGAGTGAGAGATGAACAACAGTGCAGGATTTCAAAGGACTGTTGTGGCACTGAATCACTGGCAGGGTCCAGCCGGCCTGAGTTGACTCTCTACTGTACACTAGGTGTGTTATAAATTCACTAAGTACCGGAGACAGAGTTTAAAATAGAACTGATTTATTTGTCTCAGATCCAGAATATTAAACTCCAGCCCCATTAAAGGTGAATATGCAGCAGAAGAAACTCCTCCCATGCCCAGTGACCAGGGTGCAGAACTGGGTGTGGTGAGCAGCAGCAATAATTGCAGAGTTCAGCACTGACAGTCACTCTCGAAATTGCATTCAGCACGGTGATGGACAAATATCCAGCATGCAGCTTATTGAAACTTTCTCCCCAGTGTGAACCCAGCAGTATGTCACAAGTGTAACACGCTGTAAGGTTTCACTGCTAATGTAACGGCCTCTGTGCAGTGTTTCACTGCTGAGGTAATGGTTTCTCTGTAGCAGCAATGTTTAGGTTATGACTGGAGATAACAGGGTTTTGGAGTGCGAGGTCATCCAGTGAGAGAAATGTTCTTTCTTGTGAGTCTGGAAGAGGGATTTTCGTGTTCTTTTGTTGGGGAGAAATGAGAAGATGCGAATGGAGAGAGTGGGCCCTTTTCTTTTTGTTTACTTCACTAACCATATAGAACCACAGAACACTACCACACAGAATGCCCTTCTTGGCTCTGCTGAACCACTTTTCTGCCTAGTCCCACTGACCTGCACCCGGACCAATTTACCACATTATCATCCAGATCATTGATATAGATGACAAATAACAATGGACCCAGCACTGATCCCTGTGGCACACCACTAGTCACAGGCCACCACTCAGAGAAGCAATCCTCTACTACCACACTCTGGCTTCTTCCATTGAGCCAATGTTTAATCTAATTTACCACCTCTCCATGTATACCAAGCGACTGAATTTTCCTAACTAACCTCCCATGTGGGACCTCGTCAAAGGCCTTACTGAAGTCCATGTAGACAATATCCACTGCCTTCCCTTCATCCACTTTCCTGGTAACCTCCTCGAAAAACAGATTGGTTAAACATGACCTACCACGCACAAAGCCATGTTGACTCTCCATATTATGCCCCTGTGTATCCAAATACTTGTAGATCCTATCTTTTAGTACTCCTTCCAATAACTTACCTACTACCGACGTCAAACTTACCGGCCTATAATTTTCCAGATTACTTTTAGATCCTTTTTTAAACAACGGAACAACATGAGCCATCCTCCAATCCTCCAGCACCTCACCCGTAGATACCGACATTTTAAATATATCTGCCAGGGCCCCTGCAATTTCAACACTAGTCTCCTTCAAGATCCGAGGGAATACCCTGTCAGGTTCTGGGGATTTATCCACTCTAATTTGCCTCAAGATAGCAAGCACCTCCTCCTTTTCAATCTGTACAGTTTCCATGATCTCACTACCTGTTTCCCTTAATTCCATAGACTTCATGCAAGTTTCCTTAGTAAATACAGACGTAAAAAACCCATTTAAGATCTCCCCCATTTCTTTTGGCTTCACACATAGCCGACCACTCTGATCTTCAAGAGGACCAATTTTATCCCTTACAATCCTTTCACTCTTAATATACCTGTAAAAGCTCTTTGGATTATCCTTCACCTTGACTGCCAAGGCAACCTCATGTCTTCTTTTAGCCCTCCTGATTTCTTTCTTAAGTTTTTTTTCGCACTTTTTATACTCCTCTAGCACCTTATTTGCTCCCTGTTTCCTATACATGTCATACAACTCTCTCTTCTTCTTTATCAGAGCTCCAACATCCCTTGAGAACCAAGGTTCCTTATTCCTATTCACTTTGACTTTAATCCTGACAGGATCATACAAACTCTGCACTCTCAAAACTTTCTCCTTTGAAGGCTTCCCACTTACCAATCACACCCTTGCCAGAGAACAAACTGTCCCAATCCATGCTTTTTGGATCCTTTCTCATTTCTTCAAATTTCGCCTTTTTCCAGTTTAGAACCTCAAACCGAGTACCAGATCTATCGTTATCCATGATCAAGTTGAAACTACTGGCGTTATGATCACTGGAACCAAAGTGCTCCCCTACACACTTCCGTCGCCAGTCCTAACTCATTTCCGAATGGGAGATCTAATATTGCATCCTCTCTAGTTGGTACCTCCATATATTGATTTAGAAAACTTTCCAGAACACATATTACAAGCTCTAACCTGTCTAGACATTTAACAGTATGGGAGACCCAATCAGTATGTGGAAAATTAAAATCCCCTACTATCACTAACTTTTGCTTCCTGCAGTTGTCTACCTCTCTGCAGATATGCTCCTCCAATTCTCGTTGACTACTGGGTGGTCTATAATACAACCCCATTTATGTGGCCATACCTTTCTTGTTTCCCAGCTCCACCCATATGGCCTCAATAGACAAGCCCTCTAATCTGTCCTGCCTGAGCACTGCTGTAACATTTTCCTGACTAGCAATGCTACCACCTGCACCCCCCACCACCTTTCATTCCTCTGCCTCTATCACGTCTGAAACATCAGAACCCTGGAACATTAAGCTGCCAGTCCTGACCCTCCTGCAGCCAAGTTTCACTAATGGCTATAATGTCGTCATTCCATGTGTCAATCCACGCCCTCAGCTCGTCTGCCTTCCACACAATACTCCTTGCATTGAAATAGACACACCTCAGGAGATTATTTCCACTATTCACAACCCTTCTAATTGTGGCTTTGCACGAGCTTTTAACATCATTTATTTTCACCCCCGCTCCACTATCTGCTCTGGCACTCTGGTTCCCATCCCCCTGCAAACCTAGCTTAAACCCTCCCCAATAGCACTAACAAACCTCCCCGCAAGGATACCGGTCCCCTTGTAGTTCAGGTGTAACCCGTCTCTCTTGTACAGGTCCCACCTGCCCCAGAAGAGATCCCAATGATCCTGAAATCTGAAACCCTGCCCCCTACACCAGTTCCTCAGCCTCAGTCAAAGTAAGAATTATAAAGCTCAATCGTTTAATCAGATATTGTCTACTGTTTATTATTTCCGGGTACTGATTTGTAACAGGGGACACATCACGCAGCATCCACCCAAACGAGATTTCTTAAGTTTGGCCGGGCAGGGGGGCTATCACCCCCTATATTAATCTGCTAGCTGAAGCGAGAGTTACATAAGGTTAGATGACTGAGTGAATCGCTTCCCACATTCACAGCAGGGGAACGGCCTCTCCCCAGTGTGAACTCAGTGATGCACATTTGGTTGATTTGGTTGAGAGAATCTCTTCCCAATGTCTGAACAGGTGAACGGCCTCTCCCCAGTGTGAAGTCACTGGTGTCTCAGTAGGTGGAATGACCGAGTGAATCCCTTCCCACATTCTGAGCAGGTGAATGGCCTCTCCCCAGTGTGAACTGACTGGTGTCCCTTCAGTTGAGATGACTGAGTGAATCCCTTCCCACACACTGAGCAGGTGAACGGCCTCTCCCCAGTGTGAACTAACTTGTGTACAAGTAGGTGGGATGACCGACTGAATCCCTTCCCACAGTCTGAGCAGGTGAACGGCCTCTCCCCAGTGTGAACTTGCTGATGTCCCTTCAGATGAGATGAGTAAGTGAATCCCTTCCCACAGTCCAAGCAGGTGAACGGCAGCTCCCCTGTGTGAACTCGCTGGTGTGCCTTTAGGTTGGATGACCAAGTGAACCCCTTCCCACACACTGAGCAGGTGAATGGCCTCTCCCCAGTGTGAACTCTCTGATGTACCTTCAGTTTAGATGACTGAGTGAATCCCTTCCCACAGTCTGAGCATTTGAACGGCCTCTCCCCAGTATGAACTGACGTGTGTACCAGTAGGTCGGATGACCGAGTGAATCCCTTCCCACAGTCTGAGCAGGTGAACGGCTTCTCACTGGTGTGAAATCGCTGATGTCCCTTCAGTTCAGATGACGAAGTGAATCCCTTCCCACAGTCCGAGCAGGTGAACGGCCGCTCCCCAGTGTGAAATCGCTGATGTATCTTCAGTTGAGATGACGAACTGAATCCCTTCCCACAGTCTGAGCAAGTGAATGGCCTCTCTCCAGTGTGAACTCTCTGATGTAGCTTCAGTTTAGATGAGCAAGTAAATCCCTTCCCACAGTCCGGGCAGGTGAACGGCCGCTCCCCGGTGTGAACTGACTGGTGTCTCAGTAGGGCGGATGACCGAGTGAATCCCTTCCCACAGTCTGAGCAGGTGAACAGCTGCTCTCCAGTGTGAACTCGCTGGTGAGCCATTTGGTCAGATGACCTAGTGAATCCTTCCCCACAAATTCAGCAGATTACCAACATCTGCCCAGTGTGGTGTGTCCACAGGTGGGAAGACCGACTGAATCCCTTCTCACACACAGAACAGGTGAAGGGCCTCGTCCCAGTGTGAACTTGCTAATGTACCTTCAGTTGAGATGACCGACTGAATCCATTCCCACAGTCTGAGCAGATGAATGGCCTCTCCCCATGTAAAATGACGGGCATGCCAGTCAGTCAGATGATCGAGTGAATCCCTCCCCACAGTCTGAGCAGGAAGGATGATAGAGTGAATCCCTTGCTCCTCTTCTTAAGTATCTGGACAGAGACAGCAAAACTAGCGTGTTGTGTTCAAGATTCCCGTAGACAAATTCCCTGTCATTTTTAACCTGTAAAAAGATTTACAAAATCCATCAATGGGTGCAGGACAACATTTCAGATGAGATCACTTGAGCTGTCAAGGTGTGATCTGGCATCACACTGTTACAGTGAAGTTCAACCCAAGTTAGAGCAAGAAATCATCTTCTAACTGCGCACAGTGATGGTATCTGGAATGACCATCAAATTCTCTGATGTTCTTCCTGTCTCTATGAGAATGGGTTCAGAGGAGATGTGAGGGGTAAGTTTTGTTACGCAGAGAGTGCTGAGTGTGTGGAATGGGCTGCTGGCAACGGTGGCAGAGGTGGATACAATAGGGCCTTTTAAGAGACCCCTGGACAGGTATATGGAGCTCAGAAAATTAGAGGTAATTTCTCAGGGATGGACATATTCGGCACAGCTTTGTGGGCCAGAGAGCCCGTGTTATGGGGTAGTTTTTTTTTCTATGTTTCTACCATCCCCAATCTGTGACCTGGCTCAGTTTGACTCTCTCCATTGGTATTATTCCCTCTTCCCACTGAGCTGCATGGGTGCCTGGCCCCACAGTAACTGAAACACTCTCACACGAATAGCCTTTGTTAAAGTGCAGCTGGAATTTTCTTTTATGTATTATTAACTTTTCTTTTATGTATTATTAACTGCCACAGTTTTAACACCATATAAACAATTCCTGCTGAGATGAATGGTTGGTCCGCACAGCTAGTAAAAGGACTTAAAGTGAGTTTTTGTATTATTTCAGGTTCTTGTCACAGTCATAGAATAATACAATACAGAAACAGGCCCTTTGGCCCATCTAGTTGGTGCCAAGCTACTTAAACTTTCTACTGCCATACCCCTACCATCCAGGTACCTGTACAAACCTCTGAAATGTTCAACTTGAGCTTGCAGGCACCGGGTGTGCTGGCTGCTCATTCCACACCTGGATGACGGTCTGTGTGAAGACGTTTCCCCTCATGTTCCCCTACCCTTTCAGCTTTCACCCTTGACCCATGGCCTCTGGTTGTAGCCCACCCAATCCCAGTGGAGAAAGCCAGCTTGCATTTACCCTATCTATGCACCTCTGTCACAATCAAATCTCCCCTCAATCTTCCACATTCCAAGCAATAAAGTCCTGATCTGTTCAATCTTTCCCAATAACCCAAGTCCTCCAGACTTGGCAACATCCTTGTGAATTTTTTCTGAACTCTTTCAACCTCTTTTACATCTTTCCTGTAGGTAGGTGACCACAACTACAAACAAGACTCCAAATTAGGCCTCACCAATGTCTTCTACAAGTCAACATAACATCCATAGGACCGAAAGAAGCTGCAGAAGATCGTGAACACGGCGCAGCGCATCACACAAACCAATCTTCCGTCCTTGGACTCACTTTACACCGCACACTGTCGGAGCAGTGCTGCCAGGATAATCAAGGACACGACCCACCCAGCCAACACACTTTTCGTCCCTCTTCCCTCCAGGAGAAGGTTCAGGAGCTTGAAGACTCGTACGGCCAGATTTGGGAACAGTTTCTTTCCAACTGTGTTTAACCAACACCCCCGACTCCCCACACTCGCACAAGCCAAACTTACCACTAGAATATTAGACCTCTGCTAGTTTAAATTCCTGAACTAACAAATCCCTTGTCACCGCTTTGACTTTCCTCTGCCAGGTAATCTCCCGACCCCGAGCAGTTTCTAAAGTGGCCCACCTGTTGTTATGCAGGATAACATCAAGAGTACTCTGCGATGGCTATTTAACCTCATTCCCCTTCCTGACTCTCACCCAGTTTCCTGTGTCCTGCACCTTGGGTGTAACTCACCTCTCTTCATGTTATATCTATCAACCCCTCCAACTCCTGGATGATCCGGAATTCATCCATCTCAAGTTCCAACTCCTTAAAGTGCAGGGTTACAAGCTGCAGCTGGATGCACATCTTGGAGGTCAGTGGTCCCCAGCCACCGGGCCATGGACCGGTACCGGGCCGAGAGGCAACGATATGATTTGGCGATATGAGTCAGCTGAACGCTTCCTCATTCTCTATCATGCCCACTGCTCTGCTGAACTTGAACGCATGAGAGGTCAAACCGCACACGTCATCCATGTCAGCACGGGAAGAAGATCGACTCCTCGAGCTTGCAAATGACGGTGGGCTGAAAAGTACGTTTGACATAACATCTCTGCCGGCATTCCGGATCAAAGTCAAGGCTGAATATCTTGGGATAGCCACGAAAGCACGAAAAACGTTGATTCCATTTCCAACATATCTCTGCAAAGCGGGGTTTTCTGCAATGAATGCAATGAAAACTAAATTGTGGAATAGACTGGACATAAGGAACTCCCTTCGAATATCGATGTCTCCCATCACCCCTCGATGGCACCGTCTTGTTGCAGGAAAACAAGCCCAGGGCTCCCATTGATTCAGCGATATTGGTGTGTTGCAATGATTTTATATGTTCATACGGGGAAAATATGTGCTGTGTGTTTAATATCCAAACGTTACTTAAAATGTTATGATGACTTACAAGTGACTTATAATTGACTTATCACTATATAACAGTAATATAAAGTAAAAGCTGGAATGATACGATAAATACACAGCCTATGTAAAGTAGAAATAATGTATGTACAGCGTAGTTTCACTGAACAGAATCGCCAAAAACAATTTGTAGAAAAAAAATCGGTACGTACACCCATGCACACACAAGTGCCCGTGCAAGGCTTCACGGTCATTGTAGTCTTTCTCAGAGTAAACACAACTTATTTGACTGCTATCCTTGTCCCTTTGTAACTCTACCCCGCCCCACCCCCAGTCGGCCGGTCCACAAGAGTATTGTCAATAATAAACCAGTCTGCGGTGCAAAAAAGGTTGGGAACCCCTGTTGCAGGTGAGGGCATCAGGGACACTGGAGGTCTCCCCACCTTCCCACCAATGTCCCTTCTAATTGGTAATGACCAGTGTGCACAAAAATCTTGTACTGTGCACTTTTTCCACCCAGTGACAAAATGTGCACAGTGAATTTTATATAGAGAGGTATTCATTCTTACAGCTAGCAAATCACTGGCACTAAGAACTTTGATCTCCTTTGGGTTCGATTGGGTTCATCTGCACTCTCACACAACCTATCTCGTAGGCCTGTTAACGGGTAATGAAGGATTTTCTCACAAGAGCCTTTGCACACTGTCCAAGTGCACCCAGTGCTCCTGAACGCCAATCCTCCCAGTGCTCAGATACGGCGGCTGCTCGGGTAAAAGAGATCCACACAGGGAATACTGAGGATTATTCCGAGACAGGGAGGGAAGAATCCAATAAAACCCCAGAGTTAATGGCTCCACAAAGACAATTGCCCACCCAAATGCTGCCCAATCCACGAGCAGGAGGAGGGACAGCCCTCAGTGATTCCTCTGTATGCACCCTGGAAGCCTTAAGAAATGATAATGATCATGAATCAGGCCCCAGATAGAAAAGAAAAACCAGTGCAGTTTGCTCAGTATGTCCACAGTACAACACAAATGTATAAAGTGACACCGCAAGATTTATTCTGTCTCTGCTGCACGATTCTCTGAGCTGAGGAGGGGGAAATGAAAGGCAGAATTGAGATACCAAACCTATCAGGAGTTACCAGTGGGAAACCATAATGAGAATGAACAGACAGACCGGATTATTCAAGCCTTGGAAAGGGCCCTCCGGCAACCTGTAAACATCACTAAAGTACTTGAATGCAAACCTAAGCCTGGGGAATCGGGACCAGACTATTGGGAGCGATTTGTGGCCTGCTACGGCACTTTCACAGGAGACCAAGCCTTTAATGATGGGAATCCGTCTGCCCAGTTTGATGTCTTACTGTTCCAATGCTTACCAACTAAGTTAGCCAACATGATTAAAACAAATAATATGGATTGGCCTGACAGTGAACAAAATCGAATGCGACGAGCTTTGACATACTATTGCGAGCCGACTTTCGAATCCTGATCAACCCCGAAGGGCACTAATATTAAAGGTGAATATGTTCAGCAGGGTGAAGGACGCGAGCAAGCTATATCTGGGGATCAGAAATGGGAACAAAAACCTACCAAGGGACAGGTGGGGACAACAATCCATAAAATTGACAAGCAAGGATGCTTCCTACCATGAGTACCACTCCTCGGGAAAAGCCCAATGTAATATTGCAAGTTGCTGGAATTCCAATTCTGTTTATGATTGATATGGGGACAACCACAACCACTCTCAACCAGGTATCGGAAAATAGTACTGGAAAAGGGATTCCAGCTATCAGATTCTACAATCACTCTGTCTGGGTTTGAAGGCACAGAACGTACGTATTCACGTACCCAGCCACTGAAGGTGGAATTCCAGGGGGACCCAGTGTGTGGTTTCATTTACAGTCACCACCAGTCTGAGGTGTAATCTAGCAGGGAGAGACTTGCTCTAACCATTGTAAGTCAAGATTCTCTGCACAGACAGGATAGCACTCTGGGACCTCTCCGAGGGAAGAAACTGGAGTTCCTTGCCTACACCCTGACGAAACAAGTCCCCAGCACCAAGGGAGACTGGCAAGACTCTGCCGCGGGCCAACTCCGATACTGGAAGGAGTCTGAGGTGAAGACGGGACATCTGGTAAGGCACACTTTTAATATTGACTGAACCCAAGATGTTATACCCCATCTCTGGGCAATTTCAGGCCATGAAGTCGGCCACACCAACTGCTCCCTATCCGGATCACCGTGAGAGAAGGACAGACTCTCCCACCCATTTCGCAACATCCCCTCAATCCCGAGGCAATATTTTATGAGGATGGAAGCTCTTTGTGAATCCAGCACGATATTCTGGCTATGCGATAGTGACGGACAGTGAAATAGTTGAGCAAGCCTCTTTTGAGGCAGCTGCCTCCACCCAGAAGGCTGAGCTGCTTGCTCCGACTCATGCCTGTATCCTTGCAACAGACAAAAGTGCGAATGTTTACACAGATTCCCGTTATGCATTTGGAGTTGTACATAAATAATCTTCCGGAAATTGTACATGACTACGGGCCAACTAACCAAAATTCTCCAAGCATTACATTCGCAGGTATGGCAGGCTTACAAGGAAGAGAACTACCCCACAGAGAGGAGTGACTATCCCACCACAGAACTTGGGAATTTTGTCCTGATCAAGAACTGGGATCGAGGGAAACTCGGACCTCGGTGGAGAGGACCACATCAGGAGTTACTGACCACTCCCACAGCTGTGAAACTGAAGGGGCAATCTCGGTGGATACATCGAACAGACAACAAACGTGTTACTGAAGGAACTGAGTAGAAGGACTCTCTTGGACTAAAGGAAAATGTATTGGTTGATAGTGGTGTTCGTGTTTACATCTTTGAGAGGGCTCACCCCAGAATCCGGGGGCCCCCATGTTAACACCTTTCTGTCACACCTATGCCAAACAGGTAGAAGTAGGGGCCTGCTGGGTTTGTGGTGAAATTCCCCAGCATGGTAAAACTATGATTCCAATGTCAGTAATCCCGCTCAACCAGACTGAGGAACTCTCAGACTGGGCTTTCTCAAATATCACCCGGGGAAGTGAGGTGAGGAACTGTGGTTCAGTCAGAGATGACTGTGGCTGTCAGTGTCTTGAGGGATGGTATCTCGGGCCCCCACCAAACAGAACTTCCTATACTGGGAAACATGCATCCTGGCCATACTTGCAGGTGCCCAACAGCGGAGAGGAATAACTGAGACTGAGCGATTTTGGATGATCGCTTTTCTCTCCTATGGAGTAGCCAGGAATTCATGAGAGAGAATCAATTTGGCTACAGCACTTGAGGAGCTGGCCACAATACTGCAGGGGCCCTGACAGAAACACAGGCCCAAGTAACAGAAATATCCACTGAAATGATTGCAATCCGGCAGACAGTCTGACAGAATCGTAAGGCTTTAGGTTTTATCCTGGCTGAGAAAGGGGAAACCTGTGCTATTATTTACACAGAATGCTGCACCTATATCCCTCATGAATCTACTAACATTACATCCCTCTCCGAGCACACTGCCAAGGAGACTGACAGCATCAAGGAAGTAGGGCAGGATTTACACGGGTTCACCGAAGGGTCGAAATGGTGGTCTTCGAAGGTCTGTTCGGTAATATGTGGGGCGAGATATTGCATTATGGCCGAATAGTTGTACATATGATTGTTATCATTACTGATGTATGCTGTTTTCACCCACTGATAAGTCAATGCTGTACTCGGTTACTTTCTCTGTAAAAAAAATACTGCTTTGTTGATGATGTAATGATGAAAAGGAGGGAATGATAAAGTATGTAAAAGGGTTAACACTTCGTTAAACAATAGCAGCTTGTTTTCTGAAAGAAACTGCTGATGATCAACAGATGTGCTGAGCCATGCTGAGCCATATTTCTTCTTGAGGGTAGCTAGCTGGGGTTTCAGGATGCTTATCTCCCTGTGCACTCATGTGTAGATATAGGACAGCTTCAGTCTGTTCTGTGTGTGTAAGCCATTATGACTATTTTGTAATTTGTCTTTAGGGGCTGTCATGTAGTAAATAACTTTGGCTCCAGCCTATCTTGTGTGGGGGGTATCTGGACAGATATACCTGTGGTGTAAGGGGAATTGTTAGTCAGTTACTGGATAGGGCAGGTACAGTCATAGACTGTTCCTGTTTGAGCGACGAACTGAGTAAGCCCCAGGTGCTTGGAAAAATGAGTTTGTACTTATACAGTCTCTGAGTGACTTTATCCGGATTCAACTTCCACAGAATGTGAGTGGTTTTAAAGGGCTGGGCTGCTGGAAACACATTACCAGACCTGGAGTGATTGTAACTGGGTCTGACAGAGGCATAACTGGTACTTCTGGGCACATTCAGTCTCACTCCAACTATTTCCTACCTTCCTTTGTACAGGTATGTAATGCCTAAAGGACCAGTGTTTGAGTAAATGAGACTCACCAAACTTTCTCCTGATGAATCACTGGATCCTCCAAATCAGATGGGTTCTCTCCAGTTAATGCTCAAAATCCTCGGGCTGGTTCAGATGTTGTTGTTCCCTCATTTGAGTCGTGGTTTGCTTCCAGTTGGGGTTTTCTTCCAATGAATCTCTCACCGCAGGTCTAACTGTAACACGAAAGGTAATGAAGCACATTAACAATAAAAAGGAGAACCAAACATTTCTGCTTAATGTTACTAAGAACAAAACTCAGAAAGCTAAACATTGAAGTCAGGTATAATGATCTCAGTGAACAATCTTTTATTGTCCCTCACACGTCACAAAACGATATGGCATAAGACATGGTGAGACATAAGAGACAGGAACAGAATTAGGTGATTCAATCCATCTTGTCTGCCCCACCACTCAACCATGGCTGAGTTTTATTCCAACCCCATATTCCTGCCTTCCTCCTGTAACCCTGAAGCTACTTAGCAATCATGAATATATTAATCTCTGTTATAAAATTACTCAAATGGCAGCCTCAACCAACCTCTGCGGCAACAAATTCCACAGATCAGATATCTTTAGGTCAAAAAATTTTCCTCATCTCAGTTTTAAAGGGAAGCATTTTTATTCTGAGACTGTGCTGTCAGATCAGACTCTCTGTCTAATGGGGACATCCTCTCCATATCCACTGTGTCCAGGCTTTTCAGCATTCGGTAGGTTTACTTAACCATACATCCCTCCTCCAGCTGCTCGAAATTTCTGCTTCATTGCAGAAGCACGACCATCCATCCCCATCTGTAGAAGCACTAACCAAAGTCAAAGCCAAAACACCAACAGTTCCATATGCCTGGAATGTAGATCACAGGATTATAGCCGAAGCACCAACTCTCCCAGTACTCTTTGCTGCCAGTAAAATGCTGCAGTGTGTCAGCCAGTCACAGTTCAATAACTAGCATCTCCACACCAATGCACAACAGAACTGGTACCTGATGACCCTCTGGCATTCCAGCTAACAAAACCGATTCTGGAAATAACTCAGCAAGGCCAAATGTGCAAAAGAACACTTCACAATGAAGACAAAGGGTAAAAGAAAGATCGCTGATATATAACATTGAGGTGGTGGGATACAGGGTGGACCGAGGTTGACCCAGATGGTTGATGCATACCACTGAAGCGGGCGGCAGGAGACTAAACAGAGGTTGAACAAGATGGGCAGGGATGAGCACAAGGAACCAGGTGGGAGAAGGGATCAAGGACGATCACTGATACACAGATACTGAATTAATCGCACATAATAAAAGCTCATAAAATGACATAGTTAGAACAAACAATAAGAATTTTGGCATATGCCCTTTGACCCTCACCAAATTTTTATCAACACACCATAGAAAGTTTCCCACCCGGACTCTTCACACTTTGTATGGTAACTACTCTGCCTGTGACTGCGAGGAACAGCAGAGAACTTTGGATACAGATCAGCACATCACAGAAACCATTCTCTCCCCCTAGACTTCCCAGTCCCTCGGTAAAGTAGGCAGTGAAATCAAAGATCCCCAAAACCTGGGACGTTCTCCTTTCTCACCCACTCTAGTCGGGGAGAAGACACAAGATCCATAAAGCTTCAGGACAAATGCGAGGAGCCTCAGGAAATGAGGCGAGTTGGGGGAAGTTAACAGGACTCGGTGGCCAACATCAGATTTCCCCAACGCAACATGGAGGAAGCATCACCACCCATCCGGTGACTGAAGGACACACCATATGAATTTGCGTCACAAAGCGGAGGGTGGGGCAGATCTGCGGCACACAGCCTCACTGAAGCTGTTGGCGGGAATTCTGCGGAAATAGGCAGCCTGGGCTCCTGGTTTGGATCGTTCAATGCAGATTAAGTGAAGTCGACACATTTTTTGAAGAGCCCAGATAACTGGGTACTAAATGAGTAATTGGCTTTCGGTTCAGGGCTCACGGCCAACATCAGATCTCCCCGCTCGGGATCGGTCTCAATACACACCGATGGGAAAGTGATATCTTTGGCCCACAGACAGTGATCCCAACCCCTGGCACCCCGACCCAGGAGGCAAAGACACTTTCCCAATCCTGCAGATGATCCAGTCCAGTCCAACACTGAGCGGAAAGGAAAACACGGCTCACCCGGAGACTGTGAGCATGCACAACGGGCTTGTTACATCTGTGGTTAAATGCGACGGGCAAATGGGATCACGTGACTGGTGGGGGTCTCCCATCAACCCAAGCAGAGCATTCCAGCTACTCACTACTCTGTGGAAAGAAACAAACTTGCCGCTCACATCCCCTCTCACCTTAAATGTGTTAGACATTTCAACCTCCAGGAAAAATATATTGTCTGTCCACTCTATCTATTCCTCTCGTAATCTTATAAACGTTCATCCAGTCTCAGCCCAGCCTGCGCCGCTCTGGAGAAAACAACACAAGTTTGTCCAACCTCTCGTTATAGCTGATGCCCTCTAATCTAGACAATATCCTGGTAAACCTCTTTTACACCCTCTACTATTATTCTGATATTTCACATTCTTAAAATAAAGTACTGATCCTAACTGACCAAAGACAGGGAATGTTTTCTTGGATTAAATGTCAGGAATTGTGTAAAACTGAGTATTTGGCTATGGTGTATGTAAACTTCTGACGTCAACAGCAGCCATTAATATAAAAAAGAAAATTTGCTAGCATATCAAACAGAAAAAATGGCAAATTTTCTGTTCTCATTGATGAATCAAAAAGCCTGAGCATTAAGACCGCACAAATAGTTTATTTGAAACGTGATAAGGAAGGGGATCCCCATTTTATGTTTTTAGATCTAATTGAACTGCCTGATCAGAAAGCTGCAACTATTGTTAAGCATCTTCTGAATTGTCTCAAGAATCATGGGTTTGATGACTCTTACTTGAAACAGAACCTTGTAGCATTTGCTAGTGATCAGGTGAACATAATGCCTGCTGTCAAATCTGGTGTTGCTACAATTCTCAAGGAACATAACCCTGATGTGACAAATTGGCGTAGTCTTAATAACATATTAGAACTTGCAGTAGGTGATTCAGTGAGAGAAGTTCATAGAATAAATCATTTTCAATCATTTATCAACAAATTCTACTCTGTTTACAGCAGATCACCTCTAAATCAAAAGGAACTGTCTGAATGTGCCTCTCAACTAGAACAACAAATTTGCGAAATAGGCCGTGTTCTGGGCACCAGGTGTGTGGCTAGTTCATTTCGAACAGTTTCAGCAGTGTGACAAAATTATGAAGCACTGTGTTTTCACTTTGAAAAAGCAATGAAGAATGAAACAGGATCTGGGAGTGAGAGAAAAACCTATGAAGGTCTGTTGAAAAGATTCTTCAGGACAGTTTCTATTGGACTTCGCTCTAACGTATGACACGTTGCATGAACTTGGTTTACTTCAGAGTGTTTACAGAAACACACTACTATGACTGTTTATGCAGACAAACTGACCCAATGGATCAGAAGATCACTGCATGGACTGAAAGACCAACCTGGTACAAGAACTCTAGAAGCTCAAGAGGCAGTTGAAAAGGGGAAGTTTGGAGAAATTACCTTAACAAGCAACAACAAAATTGTCTCCATTAATTATCGACAGTTTCTTACTCGTCTTATAAACGACTTGCAGCATCTTATGTTCACAGCAACATCCTTGAAAGGTTCTCAAACTTCTAAAGCTCAAAGTATGTATTAATTCCCTGTTAAATGAAATGTGTGTCCTTGATAAAAGATAACTGGCCAGCTGAAATACCGCTTAATTTTTTTTTCAAGCTAAGTTGTATTTTATCATCATTTCGACCATAAACTGCTGGTACAGTACACAGTAAAAACGAGACAATGTTTCTCCAGGACCCTGGTGCTACATAAAACAACACAAAACTACACTAGACTATGTGAGACTGCACAAGGCTACCCTAGACTACATAAAAACAACATTAAAAAACTGCACTAGACTACAGCCCTGCACAGGACAACATAAAGTGTGCAAAAACAGTGCAGGGCAGTACAATAATTTATAAACAAGACAATAGGCACAGTAGCGGACAAATAACAATATAATAATAAATGATGTGAATGTCAGTCTAGACTCTGGGTATTGAGGAGTCTGATGGCTTGGGGGAAGAAGCTGTTACGCAGTCTTGTCGTGTGAGCCCGGATGCTTCGGTACCTTCTGCCTGATGGAGAATGATGGAGAAGCTGCAATATCATCTCTCTGTAAGAGGTTTAAGCTTTCTTCTTCCTCTGTAATAAATGCCTTCAGAGATTATGTGGAGGATCGTGGACGCCGCATCCCCCAAGATTTACGCCCATTACTGAGCTGTTCACAAGTTATTCCTATTAGTACTGCTGAGTATGAGAGAGGATTCAGTCACATCAACTTGATAATAACAACAACACACTCAAGGACTCTCATAGATCATGTATCAGCACTTATGTTTGTTAAACGACACAGACCTCCTCTAGTTCAGTGGAATCTGAGCCGTATGTCACAACATGGCTGCAGTACCACAGATCAGCAGATGATACCAGGACAAGAGTTGCTTCAGACCCACGAATACATATTACGCCTGACCCTTTAAGGAAATTATTTTGAAACTTCTCATTGGTGGCATTTGGTAAGTAGGTAATTACTTTTAAATTGGTAAAACACATGATTGGTGTCTTTTTCTTCACTTGCTTGATAATTATATTTTATGATAATTAGTGAGTGCAACTGAGTAATACTTTGTCATATTATTAAGTATTATATGTTTTATTGTACCAGTTATACACTGAAATGTACTGATAGGCTATACTATTGTTAATGTTTTAACTATCACTATATTTCTGTGGAGCTCTAGAATTGATATATTTCTTTCATCTCGGTTTACCATTATACCAGCGCCAAAGAAGAAGAATGTGGGCTGCCTTGAGGACTATTGCCCGGTAGCACTTACATCGACAGTGATGAAATGCTTTGGGAGGTTGGTTATGACTGAAATAAACTCCCGCCTCAGCAAGGACCTGAACCCACTGCAATTTGCCTGTCGTCACAATAGGTCAACGGCAGATGCAATCCCCACGGCTCTTCACACGGTTTTAGACCACCTGGACAACACAAGCATCTACGTCAGGCTGCTGTTCATCGACTACAGCTCTGCATTTAATACCATCATTCCCACAATCCTAATTGAGAAGTTGCAGAACCTGGGCCTCTGTAATTGTATTCTCATCTTCCTAACCAGAAGAACACAGTCTGTGCAGATTGGTAATAACATATCCTCTTCGCTGACGATCAACACTGGCGCACCTCAGGGGTGTGTGCTTAGCCCACTGCTCTACTCCCTGTATGCACATGACTGTGTGGCTAGACACAGCTCAAATACCATTGAGAAATTTACTGACAATACAACCATTGTTGGTCGATTCTCAGGTGGTGATGAGGGGGCGTACAGGAGTGAGATATGCCAGCTAGTGGAATGGTGCCACAGCAACAACCTGGCACTCAATGTCAGTAAGACGAAAGCGCTGATTGTGGACTTCAGGAAGAGTAAGACGAGGGAACACGTACCAATCATCATAAGAGTGATCATAAGTGGAGAGAGTGAGTAGCTTTAAATTACTGGGCATCAAGATCCCTGAGGATCTAGCCTGGTCCCAGCATATTGACGTAGTCATAAAGAAGGTAAGACAGCAGCTATACTTTATTAGGAGTTTGAAGCGATTTGACATGACAGCAAACAAGCTCAAAATCCTCTATAGCTGCACTGTGGGGAGCATTTGGACAGGCTGCATCACTGTCTGGTATGGAGGGGCTACTGCACAGGACCGTGAGAAGCTGCAGAAGGTTGTAAATCTAGTCAGCTCCATCTTGGGTACTAACCTACAAAGTGTCCAGGGCATCTTTAGGAAACAGTGTCTCATAAAGGCAGCATCCATTATAAAGGACCTTCAGCACCCAGGGTATGCCCTTTTCTCACTGTTACCATCAGGTAGGAGACACAGAAGCCTGAAGGCACACACTCAGCGATTCAGGAACAGCTTCTTCCCCTCTGCCATCCGACTCCTGAATGGACTTTGAAAGCTTTGGACACTACCTCACTTTTTAATATACATCATTTCTGTTTTTACACATTTTTAACAATCTATTCATTATGCATAATGATTTACTTTTTTATTTCTTATGTTTTAATTTATTTATTATCTATGCCAGAATATGTATTTATGTATTGCATTGAACTGCTGTTGCTGAGTCAAACAAATTTCATGTCAATTGCCTGTGATAATAAACCTGATTTTGACATAACAATATAGAGAGAGAGAGAGAGAGAGAGAGAGAGAGAGAGAGAGAGATAGATAGATAGAGAGATAGAGATTGATTGATTGAGATTGATTGATTTTGTCAGCTCCGGCACCTAAAACAATTAGCACTGCACCCCTGCTGAAAGGACATCCCACTTTCTAACAACCGCCCCCTTTCAGGCCTAGGGTCCCACATCTTTCCGACCACTCACCCCACACCCACAGTCCACCCGTAACCTCTACCCACACACAGACAGATCCCCTTCACCCCAAACCCCCTCCCAGCCTGGGAACCACAACTGACTGATCCCACAGCCCGGGCTCGGGCGCAAAGCTAAAACCGGGGCTGCGGGACCGGAGAGCCCGGAGCCTGCAGCCGTCCGGCAGAACTCGGTCCCGGCCCTTTCCAACTGCAGCAAACCCCCGATTCACACAAACTCCATTACTCACCTCCCCGATAGCAGAACCGCCGGCGACAACTGTGATGGGCACCGGGCAGACGTTCAGCAGGATATTCGCCGCAGCACCACCCGTGGACGGAGGTCCGTGCAGCGCCGCCGGTGGCCGGAGGTCCACGCAGCGCCACCGGTGGCCGGAGGTCCGTGCAGCGCCATCAGTGGCCGGAGGTCCGTGCAGCGCCTCCAGTGGCCGGAGGTCCATGCAGCGCCACCAGTGGCCGGAGGCGGGAGGGACAACGGAGAGGTAAATCACAAACACGACAAAGTCTGCTGAGGCTGGAAATCCAGAGCAACACCAACAAAATGCTGGCGGAACTCAGCAGGCCGGGCAGCAACTATCGAAAAGAGTTAACAGTCGACGTTTCCAGTTGAACTGAGGACTGAGATGGAATGAAGGAAATATCTGAATAAAATCGGGGCGGGCGAGGAAATGCCGAGCTGGAGGGTGATAGGTGAAGCCAGGTAGGTGGGAAAGCTCAAGAGCAGAAGAAAATAGAATCTGATAGGAGAGGAGAGTGGAGAATAGGAGAAAGGGATGGAGCAGTGGATCCAGAGAGAAGTGTTCAGCAGGTGAGAGGACGTGAAAAGTCAGAGAGGAAGAGAGGGAGTGGGAGGGAGAGGTGAGGGGGAGATTTGTTCGGCGGAAGGAGAAATCAATATTCATGCCATCAGGTTGGAGGGTACCCAGACGGAATATAAGGTGCTGATCCTGGACCCTGAGGGTGGCCTCATCTTGGCACAAGAGGAGGCGATGGGTTGACACGTCGCAAAGGAAATGGGAATCGGAATGAAAATGTTTGGACACCGGGAAATCCCGCTCGGAGCAGATAGTTCAAAGGTTAATTAATTATCAAAGCAGATATCCATAAACAGCTCTGAGTTTTTTTTTTCTTCTCCAGTGAGCCACGGAACAAAGAACATGAAAGTCGTTCAGAGAGAAACATCAAACTCCCACCCCACCCAACCCCGCATAAAAAGGAACGGCATCCCGATCATCAACCCCCAAAACCCACCCCTCCCACAAATGGGAAAAATAACATCGATCCCCCCAAAAAAACAACCCGACCCCGCACAACTGCGGAGGAGCCGGTGTCACCGGTGTAGAGGAGCCGCATCGGGAGCAGCGGACACAACGGGCGACCCCGGAAGATTCACAGGTGAAGGGTCGCCTCACCTGGAAGGATGTTTGGACAACGGGGAGAGTTCGGCCGTCCGGCCCTTTCACTGTGACCCCCGAACTCCACATCAAACCCGTCCAAACGAATCTGGGTGAACTTTAATGACCAATAAATATAATTCCTCTCTTTGATCACTGTCTGAATGATTCCCTGACTCTGAGAGGAAGGGGTATCTATGATCCACATTGTCAGGGTGTTGAGTTTACCAGGAGACAGAGACTGCAGGGACGGGAGGTTTTCTGGTCACTAATACACTGTGTGTGGACCCCGCTGGCAATTCTGGTGTTGTGACCCGAATCGAGACAAACACCAGGCTGCCCACTCCACCAACAACACGGCACAGCCAGACACATAACAGGGGACTTTACATCTCACAACACTGGATTCAGTGATGAAACCCGTGATTAATGTTGTTGTCCAGCTGAAATGTTAAGAAACATCCATGAAAGTGTTTTTAAATAGAAGCGCTCGCCCACAAGTGACGTCACACACGCGCACCCACGCGCCTGACGTCACACATGGGCTCCCCACACCGGCATCTGCCCTCACGTGGGCGGTGTCTTACGTCACCCACGCGCTGGAGAGCTCGAGCTTTATCGGTTTAACGGCTGGGCTACTAATCACGTGACGAGCCCCTTCCCCACCGCTGTCAACAGAGGATTCAGGAGCTGCGCTATTCCCATTGGTGCGAAGGGATGTCAGTCATTGGTTACAACCAGTCGCGGAGGCGGACCGGCCGAGAGGGCGTTACCCCCACTCACACCGTCGCTCGCACAAGTGTCAAACTCCTCATCAAAGCGGAACAAATCCCAAAGAAAATGTCCGCTTTCTGATTTATTTCCATTTCCCTCCGAGGGAAGTTGGGGCGTTTGTGAAGCGTCTCCTGCGGCCGGAGTCTGATGTGTCGCTGAGAGGTAGGAGGAGACCGCTCGGCCCGTCGGTTTGATGCCGGTTCCCCGGGGAGGGAGAGGATGAAGACGGTGAGAGAGGGGGCGGACAGGATGTTTGTCCCGGTGGGGACAGGAGGGGCTCATCTGTGGAAATGTCTGAGCCCACGGTGGTGGCGATTCACCACATTGGGGGGCAAACACCGGCAGACTGTTGCCCTGCAAGCGGGGCCAATGGTCCGGGCAAAGTGACAATTATTTGTGTTTTGTTGAGATTGTACCGGGAATATGGTGTAAAATCCCGCTCCCCACACTAACACGGGTTATACAGACCAAAGAACAAACTGCCGGAGGAACTCAGTGGGTCGGGCAGCATCTGTGGAGGGAAATGGACCGTCAACATTTCGGGCCGAGACCCTCCCTCTGGACTGAGAGTGGACGGGAAATAGTCCGAGAAAAGAGGTGAGGGGTGGGGATGGGGCAAGAGCTGGGGAGTGAGAGGTGGGTCCAGGTGAGGGGGAGGTGGGAAGGTGGAAATAGTGACAGGGGTGGGAGGTGAGTGGTTGGGGCAACACGGGGCTGCAGAAAATGGAAATTAATTCCATAGAGGATTAACAGAGAGGTTAGAGAGTATTTGTAATAGAGAGTGCAATGAAGATTCACCAGACTGATCCCTGGACGGTGGGTCATCATATGAAGAAAGATCAAATGTGATAACCCTTTCATTTAGAGAATCGAGGACTGAGAGTTGAACACATTGAAATGCACAACATCATTACCGGTTGAACCAGGGATCCCAGTCTCTGAAAAAGGGGGTGGACTGTCCGGGACTGAGATGAGGGGAAATGTCTCCACTCCGAAGGTGGTGAATGTCTGTAAATCCCCACCACAGAGGGCGGTGAAGACTCAGTGATCGTCCTCACATAAAACAGAGGCCGGCAGATGTGTGGAGACTGAAGGGATCGAGGAAATGAGGATCGGACAGAAACATGTGGCTGAGATGGGAGAGCAGCAGCCATCTTGTTGATGGTTAGAGGGGCTGAATGGCCACCTCCTGCTGTTTCTCACTTGGTGTTTCAGTGTTCCTGTCCAGTGAGGCCGGAGGAATGTGAATAGAAATTAGTGTTTATAAACACAGACTGATTTAAGTGAAACCTGCACATTTCCAGTTTGTGTCTGAAAAGTTTGTCGGATCGGGATGGGAATCGACCCCATAACTCTGTGACCTGGAGGTGGAGGGAAAGGGAGAGGGAAGATATGGAGGGAAAAGGTAAATACGTATCTGGTGTAAATAGGGAATAATGTGGGAAATGCGGCGGATGGGTCGGGCAGCGGGTGAGGGGCGAGGAGCAGAGTCACCTGTTCAGGTGGGAGACCCTCCACCCATCACCTGATCCCGTTTCCTGTTCACATTTCCCCGCAGATCTGCAGCATCTGTCGGTCACTGCTCTACGTGTCCGTGTAGCTTCATCTTCTGCCCATTCAGACAAGGCAGTGAGATCCGGATCTGTCACGTCCTCTCGTCGTGGGTGGGCAATATATTTTTATCTGCAATATTTTCAGCATGTTTCATTCCACTGTTTTTACCTGCTGAAGTGCAGCCAATGTTTCTGTGTGTATGACCCATTTATGTGAGAATTTAGCCTTTTCTATTTATCTGAGCTTCTCATAAATGTGTAGTTTAGTTAAGCTTCACTCCAGAATTTGCAATGCAACAACCCAGTCAGTCAAATAGTTCCACACAATTAAAATAGTTTATTTTTATGTTGTACTACTTACATAATTTAACTGTTTAATATGTATGTTCTTATTTTAAATCACAATTGTTAAAATCTATTGTTATGAATTCGGTTCTATTGCTGCTGCAGAGACAATGAATTTCATGATATATGCTGGTGCTATTAAACCTGATTCTGACATTGATATGGGAGACCCACCACCAGTCACCTGATCCCAGTTACCGCAGATCGTAATGCGAGATTGAAGCCTTTTCCATTTATCTGCATTCCTCAGAAATTACAACAGTTCAGTTTCCTTCTGTGGTTCCAGAGCAGGAGCTCAGTCTGTCTAATATTTCCACACAATTAAAATGGGAATTTGTTTATTATCATCACGTACTGAGCTACAGTGAAATTCTTGCCTGACGTACCATCCACACAGATCAATACATTACTACAGTACATTGAGCTGATATACGACAAAACAGTAACTGTAACAAAGCATTATGGCTGCAGAGAAAGTGCAGTGCAGATAAACATATGGTGCAGGGTCACATCGAGTTACATTGTGAGGTCGAGCCCATTTTATCATTCATTTGGCTTATAACCGCAGACAGGAAGCCGTCCTTAAGCCTGGTGGTTCGCGCTTTAAGGCTTTTGTATCTCTTTCCCGATGGGGGAGCGGGTTGGCAGCAAGAATGTCCGGGTTGTGAGGATCTTTGAGTACCCGGCCTGCTTTTCCGACGCAGGGGAAGTGTAGGAAGAGTCCATGGAGGGGAGGCTTGTTTATCTGATGTTCTCTGCTCTCCAAAGTTCTCTGCGGTTCCTTGCCGTCATGGGCAGAGCAGTAGCCATGCGAAGGCGTGAAGTATCGACAAGGAGCTCAGAGACCTCGGCCCTCACCCTGCCTTGTGTAGCTGGATCCTGGACTTCCTGTCAGATCGCCGGTAGGTGGTAAGAGTGGGCTCCCTCACCTCTGTCTCTCTGACCCTCAGCATACATACCCCACAGGGCTGTCTCCTTGGCCCCCTCCTTTACTCACTGTGCACCCATGACTTGTGTCGCAACCCACAGTGCCAATCTGCTAATTAAATTCACTGACGACCCTACATTGATTGGCCTAATCTCAAATAATAACTTTCAATCGATCAAATGCATCCTGACAAGGCTCGGTCCAGACAAACTTTTCAACCTTCTTTGTGTAAGTGAAAAGGGGGTTGGAGTATGGGATAGGAAGGGTTAAATGGTATATGTGATCTGGAAAATATAGCAGGGGCGGGAACTAGACAACAGAACCGGGCACGGTTAGGATGTTGCAACTGCATGCTCATCTCTCAGAACAGAAGCGCTGACTGACCTGTACCTCTGCACCTGAAGCTGTTGTGACCCTGATGAAATTGCTGACCACTAAACCATCATAAGCGTGGACAGGGGAAACAGCTGCTAACTGAAACCTTTCTTTTGGATATAAATGTAACCTTGTACTCGTGCTGGGCAGAGCTGACTGCCAGACGCTGTAGAAGCGTATGGTGGTTACCTCTGCTCGGATCAGGTTGAATAAAGAATTGATCGTGGTCTCTGAGTGAATAGTGAATTGATAAGGACAACTTGGCGAGCCAGCCAGGAGTCCCAACGGGAGCCTCCAGCGGCCCTGGTGTTAGTGAACTAGCGATCCACTGGACGCCGCTGAGACGGGCGGGCCCACGGGGTGACTTTCCCCCGGTCCTCTCACGGTCTCCTTTGGTTGCTTGTTCCCCTCAGGGTTCCTGCTGAGCTGCTCAGCGGACTCCACGGACCACAGTCGGTAGAGGCCACGAGGGGAAGTGGTTTTAACGTTGACGGATTTCTGTATGAGAAATAGTGTCTGAGAAACAGGGAGTCGGGGATTCCGAGACCAGAGACCGACACGCAGTGAAATAGTGTCTGAGAAACAGGGAGTCCGGGACTCCGAGACCAGGGGCCGACACGCAGTGAAATAGTGTCTGAGAAACGGGGAGTCGGGGACTCCGAGACCAGGGGCCGACACGCAGTGAAATAGTGTCTGAGAAACAGGGAGTCGGGACTCCGAGACCAGGGGCCGACACGCAGTGAAATAGTGTCTGAGAAACAGGGAATCCGGGACTCCGAGACCAGGGGCCGACACGCAGTGAAATAGTGTCTGAGAAACAGGGAGTCGGGACTCCGAGACCAGGGGCCGACACGCAGTGAAATAGTGTCTGAGAAACAGGGAGTCCGGGACTCCGGGGCCAGGGGCCGACACGCAGTGAAATAGTGTCTGAGAAACAGGGACTCCGAGACCAGGGGCCGACATGCAGTGAAATAGTGTCTGAGAAACGGGGAGTCCGGGACTCCGAGACCAGGGGCCGACACGCAGTGAAATAGTGTCTGAGAAACAGGGAGTCGGGGAGTCCAGGACTCCGAGACCAGGGGCCAACACGCAGTGAAATAGTGTCTGAGAAACGGGGAGTCGGGACTCCGAGACCAGGGGTCGACACGCAGTGAAATAGTGTCTGAGAAACAGGGAGTCGGGGACTCCGAGGCCAGGGGCCAACACGCAGTGAAATAGTGTCTGAGAAATGGGGAGTCCGGGACTCCGAGGCCAGGGGCCGACGCGCACGATTTGTTTTGGAGGTCCAGGACCTCAATGAGGGGTTACAATCCCCGACGAAGTATTGTGAGTATTAAAGCCTGCCGGTGCTAATAAATTGGGCAGCGGATCATTGGTAGTGACCTATTACATTTTTCTTTGAGTGTGTTACAGCAAATTGGTCAGCGGGTTAGTGGCAATATCCTATTACATTTTGAAGCTGGTAACCATTCTAATTGGCGTAGGAGGGGACGGGGTGTGTAGATTAAATTGATCAGCACAGGGCAGAGCAGACGTTTGGCCAAACACAGGGGAAGTGGCTCTCCCCTGCAGTCCATCCGGATGCTGTAGAAACGTTTTAGGTACACTTGTGAACTAGTGGAAATCTCGCTTTTCTACGAGTGACTGAGTTGGGGTCGCCTCGCACACGAGTACTGCAGTAAAAGATTCGGGGAGGGACGGGTGATATTTCACTGAAACTGCAGCCAGCCTCAGACCGGTTGTTAGAAGGGAAATCCCCCACGCGAAGGTCAGGACCTTGAAGTGGATTCGGGAGTAAAGTGATAAACATGGGTCAGACTGTGGATAAGGGGGACATTACCACGCCACTCGGAAAGATGTGTAAGGAAAATCCGGAGCTAGAAAAGAACCTAAGACGTCTTAGTGCGCGCTTAAATAAAAGATTGGTGGTGGGGGTGGAAATTGGCCGTTGGGGGGAACTTGGGACATGGACAAATGCAAAAAAAACAGAGACTGAAGTCTAGAAGCAAAATTGCTCTTAATAATGGAAAGATTTGATTACAATGTGGGTAAAAGTAGCGGACAGATTAAATGAGCGTTCCAGCCAGACATCCTGGGAAGAAAATGCCAAAAAACGAAACATCCCTATTACCGATGATCAGGGCCAGGTCCGACCATATGTGGTTGTAAAGGCCTTATGTGAATTATTTGATAAACAACAAATTAAATCAACCGGGAAAGATGCACCTTTGGATATGTCAGGACTGCAGATTTCATTTGACACCGTCGAAGAAACCGACAATGAGGATGTAACAGTTCCTTCAGCCCCCTGCAGGAATCCCACTCCCTCCCCCACCCGGTTTACCAAATCCTTCAGGTCAGGTCTCGAAACCACCCCCTATTCTCCTACCCCCACTTCAGCCCCTGTGACGGCCCCCGTCCTGGCATCCTCCGTACTTCCCGGGACTATCACTGATGGCAGATCAGGTACCCCACAATTTTCGGACTATATTGCTACCCGAACTCACTGGCGGACCACACAGCTTCCAGTCCCAAAGCCCCAGCCGAAGCGCAACGCGGTGGCTCGCCCAACTGACGGACTGTTGGGCCATGGTCCCACCCAAGATCCCCAGGACCCTGATGATCCAGACCCCAACTCTAATTTTGATCATGTGTCCGAGAATGACTGGCCTCCGTGACCCGACAGTTCCCATTTAGGACTGTGCCTAATCCCCAGGCAGGCCAGCATAATCAGGGACCAACTATTGAGGTATACACTCCTTGGAAGCCTCGGGAAATGGCCATGATAATGCAAGGGGCCCCTGACAAAAAGACCGATCCCGACGGGTTCATAGATCACCAATTACGCGTAATCTGAATCTATCAGGCTACTCCCCATGACCTTTATTGCCTCTGTTACATGGCCCTTAATCCTGTGGAACAGGAGAAATGGCGTTAGGCCCAAGGGGGCCATGCAGATTGGGCGGCTTTTAGTGCCGCTTTCCCCCAGGGCCCGGACCAGATCCAACGCATTGGAGACACCCTGAGAAGGGCCATGTCCCAACCAATGGATCTCATCAGAGTATTGAATTGTAAACCTCGGAAAGACGAGGACGGTCCCGAGTTTTTTGACAGGTTTGCTTCCATTTACGCCACGTATGCCGGGGATCCCAACTTTGGTCAGGGAAACGCTTCCCCCCACTTTAATGCCCTCCTTATGCAGTGCCTGCCGGAGGAGGTCTGTCTGAATGATCTCCGGCCACCGGTGGCTGCTGCTGGGACCTCCCGCCACTGGTGGCGCGGCATGGACCTCCGGCCAGCGGTGGCGCTGCATGGACCTCCAGCCACCGGTGGCGCGGCATGGACCTCCGGCTACCGGTGGCGCTGCATGGACCTCCAGCCACTGGTGGGATGAGCAGACCTCCGGCCACCGGAGGTGCTGCGGAGAACCTCCCATTAAACGCATGCGCAGTTGCCGGTGTGTGCCGTTCGGGCGGCGGTGAGTAAGATTTGCTCATGGTTGTGTAAATCTGGGTTAGGGCATTGAGAAAGGAGCACTATTCTGCCGGACGGCCGGAGCAGGGGTGCAGTGGCAATTTTTTTAGGTGCCGGAGCTGTAAGAGGGGCGATTGATAAGTTCGTGGCCTAAGTTAGAAAGCCTAAAGTTATACAGCTCTCGTTACATGCACGTGTAGTTCAACTCTTTGAGTGATTATGCAGAAAGTTTGGAGTTAATAACTTTTGTGGTATTTCTGTTTCAGATAATTGAAAAATGCTAGGTTTTTTTTAAAATTGGCGCCTTCCACCTTAGGCCACGAACTTACCAATCACTCCTCGGCATTTCAGCAATGATCAGCTTTATGTATGAGGAGCATTTGATGGTTCCGGACCTGTGCTCAATGCAGTTCAGAGGGACGGTGGGAGTGGTGGGGGGATGTATGGTTAAGTAAACCTACTGAATGCTGAAAAATACAGTGGACATGGAGAGGATGTTTCCCTTAGAGAGAGAGTCTGTAATCTCACAGCAGAGTCTCAGAATAAAGATGCTTCCCTTAAAAACTGTGATGAGAAAAAAAATTTGGGGAAAATATGTCTGATCTGTGGAACTTGTTGCCGCAGAGATTGGTTGAAGCTGCCATTTGGGTATATTTATGACAGAAATTAATATGTTCATGATTGCTAAGTAGCTTCAGGGTTACAGGAGGAAGGCAGGAATATGGTGTTGGAATAAAACTCAGCCATGGTTGAGTGATGGGGCAGACCAGATGGATCGAATCACCTAATTCTGTTCCTGTGTCTTATGTCTTACCATGACTGAATGATGGCTCCTTCTTATCCCATATCGTTTTGTGACGTGTGAGGGACAATAAAAGATTGTTCACTGAGATCATTATATTTGCCTTCAACGTTTAAATTTCAGTGAGTTTTGTTCTTAGAAACATGAAGCAGATATGTTTGGTTCTCCTTTTTATTGTTAATGTGTTTCATTATCTTTCATGTTAAAGTGAGACATTAATTGGAAGAAAAACCCCAAATGGAAGCAAACCACGACTGAAGACGAGGGAACAGCAACAAGTGAACCAGCCCGAGGATTGAGAGCATCAACTGGAGAGAACTCATCTGACTCGGAGATTCCAGTGATTCAGTCAGGAGAAAGTTTGGTGAGTCTTATTTACTCAAACACTAGTCCTTTAGACATTACATATCTGTACAAGAGAAGGTAGGAAGAAGTTGGAGTGAGACTGAATGTGCCCAGAAGAGCCAGTTATGCCTCTGTCAGACCCAGCTGCAATCACTCCAGGTCTGGTAATGTGCTTCCAGCAGCCCAGCCCTTTAAAACCACTCCTATTCTGTGGAAGTCGAATCCAGAAAAAGTCACTCAGAGACCTTTTAAGTACAAACTCTTTATTCCAAGCACCCGGGGCTTACTCAGTCTATGACTGTTCCCGCCCAATCCACTAACTGACTAACAATTCCCCTTACACCACAGATATATCCATCCAGATACCCCCCACACAAGACAGGCTGGAGCCAAAGTTATTTACTACATGACAGCCCCTAAAGACAAATTACAAAATAGTCATAATGGCTTACACACACGGAACAGACTGAAGCTGTCCTATCTCTGTGCATGAGTGCACAGGGAGATAAGCATCCTGAAACCCTAGCTAGCTACCCTCAAGAAGAAATATGGCTCAGCATGGCTTAGCACATCTGTTGATCATCAGCAGTTTCTTTCAGAAAAGCAGGCTGCTATTGTTTAACGAAGTGTTAACCCTTTTACATACTTTATCATTCCCTCCTTTTGATTATTACTTGATCTACAAAGCAGTAATTTTTTACAGAGAAAGCAACAACGGTAATGATAACAATCATATGTACAACTATTCGGCCATAATGCAATATAATGCCCCATATATTACCGAACAGGCCTTCGAAGACCACCATTTCGACCCTTTGGTGAACCCGTGTAAATCCTGCCCTACTTTCTTGATGCTGTCAATCTCCTTGGCAGTGTGCTTGGAGAGGGATGTAATGTTAGTAGAGTCATCAGGGATATAGGTGCAGCATTCTGTGTCAATAATAGCACAGGTTCCCCCTTTCTCAACCAGGATAAAATCTGAAGCCATACGATTCTGTGGGATTGTTTGCTGGATTGCAATCATTTCAGTGGATATTTCTGTTACTTGGGCCTGTGATTCTGTCAGAGCCCCTGCAGTATTGTGGCCAGCTCCTCAAGTGCTGTAGCCAAATTGATTATCTCTCGTGAATTCCTGGCTACTCCATAGGAGAGAAAAGCGATCATCCAAAATCGCTCAGTCTCAGCTTCTCCGCTGCTGGGCACCTGCAAGTATGGCCAGGATGCATGTTTCCCAGTGTAGGAAGTTCTGTTTGAGAGATACCATCCCTCAGAACACTGACAGCCACAGTTATCTCTGACTGGGCCACAGTTCCTCACCTCACTTCCCTGGGTGTTATTTGAGAAAGCCCAGGCTGAGAGTTCCTCACTCTGGTTCAGTGGGATTACTGTTGCGTAACCGGCAACAATGAATATTTACCGAGACAGGTTTTATAAAAACAACCAAACATTTATTAAACACGTATAAACGATAAGGAGGTAAAAACAAAGGAAAACTTTAACTGGAGGTTAACAGGTACGCAGTTGTTCACCAGCTCGCCACTCGACTCTGGTTCTTAAAGTGTTAAATGCTGAAAACAGTTCTTAAAGCGATACAGTCAGGTACAGTTCTTAAAGCGATAACTTCGAAAGTCCAACAGTTTTACACATTCAATTGGGAGAGACTTCTCTGGAGAACGATTTCTTCACCGACGCACCTTTACTGCCGGTTCTGTCCACAGGATTCCCGATGCCAAAAATAAACAGTTTAAATCAACTGACCTCAAATTCCTTTTAGAGAGAGAGAGCGTTTGTGCATGAACTCATTGCGCTATTGCAAGAGTTATCTCAATGCAGGTTCTCTCCAATGAAGACTCAATAAGGTCGATTCTTTATTAAACTGCCAACCGATGTCGACTTCTCTCGATCCTTCACTTAGATGAGTTCTTCACTCTCCCTTCAAAACTGTCAGAATTGAGTAAATTGGCACTTCCAGCCACAAATTCCCAGCTCAAATACAATATCTTGTAAGAGAACACACCTTCTGTTTTAAAAATGAAACTGCGTCACAAAAACAAACACGTAACAGAAACGGAGGCACAACACGTTCTACCTGGAAATCAACAAACTCAAAAACCCACTGCGTCACCTGAGTCAACCCTTATTTCGTCACGGGGCACATGTCATCACCTGACCTCACATCGGCGGGAAAATCACATCAGGTGACCTCCAAAAGACCATTACCGCATTCTCACAAAAAACACAGATCTCCTTAAGCATGTAACATTACTGACATTGGAACCATAGTTTTACCATGCTGGGGAATTTCGGCACAAACCCAGCAGGCCCCTATGTTTGGCATAGGTGTGACAGAAAGGTGTTAACATGGGGGCCCCCGGATGCTGGGGTGAGCCCTCTCAAAGACATAAACACGAACACCACTATCAACCAATACACTTTCCTTTAGTCGAGAGAGTCCTTCTACCCAGTTCCTTCAGTAACACGTTTGTTGTCTGTTCGATGTATCCACCGAGATTGCCCCTTCAGTTTCACAGCTGTGGGAGTGGTCAGTAACTCCTGATATGGTCCTCTCCACCGAGGTCTGAGTTTCCCTCGATCCCAGTTCTTGATCAGGACAAAATTCCCAGGTTCTATGGTGGGATAGTCACTCCTCTCTGCGGGGTAGTTCTCTTCCTTGTAAGCATGTCATACCTGTGAATGTAATGCTTGGAGAATTTTGGTTCGTTGGCATATGTATTTCCCCATCTCTTCCCCTAGGGTATGCATATCCAATTTTGCTGGTAGACTTTCTGGGAGCAATGATACACAAGGTCTTGGTCCTCAGGGTGTCCTCATGGGCCGTCCATAAATGATTTCAGCTGGTGACAACCCTGTTTTCCCCTGTGGGGTAACCTCCATGTGGATTAGGGCCAGCTTCAACCAAGTGAGTCCAGTCTCCGCTGTTAGTTTGGCCAATTTACTCTTCAGAGTGCCATTGGCTGTCTCCACTATGCCAGCGGCCTGTGGGTGGTGTACACAGTGGAATTGTTGCTTGATAGCTAGTTTGTTACAGACCCCTTGGTTTACTTTCGCCACTAAGTGTGGGCCACTGTCAGAGCTCAGCATCTCTGGCAGGCCGTACTTGGGAATTATTTCCTGTGATATACCTTCACAACAGTCATAGCAGCATTACTGGTAGTTGGAACAGCTTCAATCCATCTATTAAACAAGTCTATAATAACTATGCAGTATCTATAGCAATGCACTCTAGGCAATTCAATAAAATCAACTTGTAGACGTGAAAAAGGTTCACCTGTCAAGGGAGACATACCCGGTGTACAGGGTACAGGTTACCAACCATTCCCTCCTTTTCGGGATGTGCACAATATTGGTAAAAACTGTGCAGGAACACAAACCTGTCCCACTGGGGTGATCCAAAAACCTATATCGGGGTCTTTCTGGCACCCCATATGGAACACAGTTTGCGTTCCTCCTCAGAAGCATCCCCCTGAAAAGTACGTACCTCCCGCATGTCTAGCAAATCCATTCTGCTTAAGTCACAGAAGGTTGCTTGAAGGAAACCCGAGGGAACTACAACTACCAAGGGTTCGACCGCACTTTTGGCTGTCTTATCCGCTAAAACATTGCCTGTAGTGACCCGGTCGGACATGCGGGTTTGGGCCGCACATTTAATAATAGACAAAACTCAAGGTAGCTGTAGAGCGGTGAGTAAGTTGTTTACAAAGGTGGCATTACTAATGGGGTGGTCAGAGGCAGTCAGGAATCCCCATGTTCCCAGAGGACCCCGTAGTCATAGAAACATAGAAAATAGGTGCAGGAGTAGGCCATTCGGCCCTTCAAGCCTGCACCGCCATTCAGTATGATCATGGCTGATTATCCAACTCAGAACCCTGTACCAGCCTTCCCTCCATACCCCCTGATCCCTTTAGCCACAAGGGCCATATCTAACTTCCTCTTAAATATAGCCAATGAACTGGCCTCAACTGTTTCCTGTGGCAGAGAATTCCACAGATTCACCACTCTCTGTGTGAAGAAGTTTTTCCTCATCTCGGTCCTAAAAGTCTTTTCCTTTATCCTCAAACTGTGACCCCTCGTTCTGCACTTCCCCAACATCGGGAACAATCTTCCTTCATCTAGCCTATCCAATACTTTTAGGATTTTATACGTTTCAATAAGATCCCCCCTCAATCTTCTAAATTCCAACGAGTATAAGCCTAGTTCATCCAGTCTTTCTTCATATGAAAGTCCTGCCATCCCAGGAATCAATCTGGTGAACCTTCTTTGTACTCCCTCTATGGCAAGAATGTCTTTCCTCAGATTAGGGGACCAAAACTGCACACAATACTCCAGGTGTGGTCTCACCAAGGCCTCGTACAACTCCAGTAGTACCTCCCTGCTCCTGTACTCGAATCCTCTCGCTATAAATGCCAGCATACCATTCGCCTTTTTCACCGCCTGCTGTACCTGCATGCCCACTTTCAATGACTGGTGTATAATGACACCCAGGTCTCGTTGCACCTCCCCTCTTCCAAATCGGCCACGATTCAGATAATAATCTGTTTTCCTGTTTTTGCCACCCAAGTAGATAACCTCACATTTATCCACATTAAATTGCACCTGCCATGACTTTGCCCACTCACCTAACCTATCCAAGTCAACCAGCATCCTCTTAGCATCCTCCTCACAGCTAACACTGCCACCCAGCTTCGTTTCATCCGCAAACTTGGAGATGCTGCATTTAATTCCCTCATCCAAGTCATTAATATATATTGTAAACAACTGGAGTCCCAGCACTGAGCCTTGCGGTACCTCACCAGTCACTGCCTGCCGTTCTGAAAAGGTCCCGTTTATTCCCACTCTTTGCTTCCTGTCTGCCAACCAATTCTGTATCCACATCAATATTCTACCCCCAATACCGTGTGCTTTAAGTTTGAGCACTAATCTCCTGTGTGGGACCTTGTCAAAAGCCTTTTGAAAATCCAAATATACCACATCCACTGGTTCTCCCCTATCCACTCTACCAGTTACATCCTCAAAAAATTCCATGAGATTCGTCAGACGTGATTTTCCTTTCACAAATCCATGCTGACTTTGTCCGATGATTTCACCGCTTCCCAAATGTGCTGTTATCACATCTTTGATAACTGACTCTAGCATTTTCCCCACCACCGATGTTAGGCTAACCGGTCTATAATTCCTGGTTTCTCACTCCCTCCTTTTTTAAAAAGCGGGGTTACATTAGCCACTCTCCAATCCTCAGGAACTAGTTCAGAATCTAAAGAGTTTTGAAAAATTATCACTAATGCATCCACTATTTCTTGGGCTACTTCCTTAAGCACTCTGGGATGCAGACCATCTGGCCCTGGGGATTTATCTGCCTTTAATCCCTTCAATTTACCTAACACCACTTCCCTACTAACATGTATTTCCCTCAGTTCCTCCATCTCACTGGACTCTCTGTCCCCTACTATTTCTGGAATATTATTTATGTTCAACTCCAAATGCATAACGGAACTCTGTGTAAACGTTCACACTTTTGTCTGTTGCTAGGATACAGGCACGAGTCAGAGCAAACAGCTTAGCCTTCTGGGCGGAGACAGCTGCTTCAAAAGAGGCTTGCTCAACTACTTCACTGTCCGTCACTATCACATAGCCAGAATATCGTTTTCCTGCTGGATCCACAAAAGAGTTTTCATCCTCATAAAACGTTGCCTCGGGCTTGAGGGGGTATTGCAGAATGGATGGGAGAGTCTGTTCTTCTTTCACGGTGATCTGGACAGGGAGGCAGTTGATGCTGCCGACTTCATGGCCTGAAATTTCCCAGAGCTGGGGTACAACGTCTTGGATTCAGTCAATATTAAGATTCAGTCAATATTAAAAGAGTGTCTTACCAGATGTCACGTCTTCACCTCCGACTCCTTCCAGTATCGGAGTTGGCCCACAACCAAGTCTTGCCAGTCTCCCTCGGTACTGGGGGCTTGTTTCGTCAGGGTGTAGGCAAGGAACCTCGGCTCTTTGGCTTGAACCCAGGGCAAACCCTAACGGTGATATAGGGAACCACCGGTCCTGTCTGTCGCCAAAGGAAATCTGGAACTTCAGCCAGTAATGCTCTGCCCTCTCTTCCTTTAACTTCTCCAATCACCGTGACTGGGAACTTCTGTCCCTCGAGGGATGCATAATATTGGCTTTCCTCAGTTGAGCACCCCGTAGGGTCATAGCACAGAGTCACATGGGGGTCAACCACTGGCAGAAGGGGTTCAAACGCAGTGGAGTCCAGATTAAGTGCCCACCACTGGGGGGGTCGGTAACTGGGGACGCTGTCGGTTGTTTGCTGTTCCCAGGCTGATACCCTTGTCCGTGCATGGAATATTGGCTTCCAACTGACAGAGCATGTCTCTTCCTGCTAGATTACACCCCTGACTGGTGGTGACTGTAAATGAAACCACACTGGTTCCCCAGGAATTCCACCTGCAGTGGCTGGGTACGTGGATACGTATGTTCTGTGCCTTCGAACCCAGACAGAGTGATTGTATCGTCTGATAGCTGGAATCGCTTTTCAGACACTATTTCCTGATTGAGAGTGGTTGTGGTTGCCCCCATATCAATCATAAACGGAATTGGAATTCCAGCAACTTGCAATATTACATTGGGCTTTTCCCGAGGAGTGGTACTCATGGTAGGAAGCATCCTTGCTTGTCAATTTCTATATGGGTTGTTGTCCCCACCTGTCCCTTGGTAGGTTTTTGTTCCCATTTCTGATCCCCAGATATGGTCCGCTCGTGTCCTTCCCACTGAACATATTCACCTTTAATATTAGTGCCCTTCGGGGCTGATCAGGATTCGAAAGTCGGCTCGCAATAGTATGTCAAAGCTCGTTGCATTCGATTTTGTTCACTGTCAGGCCAATCCATATTACTTGTTTTAATCATGTTGGCTAACTTGGTTGGTAAGCATTGGAACAGTAAGGTATTAAACTGGGGGACGGATTCCCATCATTAAAGGCGTGGTCTCCTGCGAAAGTGCCATAGCAGGCCACAAATCGCTCCCAATAGTCTGGTCCCGATTCCCCAGGCTTAGCTTTGCATTCAAATACTTTAGTGATGTTTACAGGTTGGTGTAGAGCTGTTTCCAAGGCTTGAATAATCCGGTCTGTCTGTTTATTCCCATTATGGTTTCCCACCTGTAAGTCCTGATAGGTTTGGTATCTCAATTCTGCCTTCCATTTCAGCCCCTCATCAGCTGAGAGAATCATGCAGCAGAGACAGAATAAATCTTCCCAGGTCGCATTATACATTTGTGTAGTACTGCGGACATACTGAGCAAACTGTGCTAGTTTTTCTTTTCTATCTGGGGCCTGATTCATGATCATTATCATTTCCTGAGTCTTCCAGGGTGCGTACACAGGAATCACTGAGGTCCCTCCTCCTGCTCGTGGATTGGGCAGCATTCGGGTGGGCAATAGTCTTTGTGGAGCCATTAACTCTGGGGTTTTATTGGATTCTTCCCTCCCTGTCTCGGAATAATCCTCGGTATTCCCTTTCTGGATCTCAGGGTATAGAGACCTCCCCTCCCCTGTCGCCGCTGTCTACCCGAGCCGCCACCGTATCTGAGTACCCCGAGGATTGGGGTTCAGGGGCACTGGGTGCACTTGGCCCCTGGTAAGGTGGGGGTGTATGATGGGTGCCCACTCCTCATCACAGTGACTGCCCTCAAACAGGGTCAGTATGCCAGACATGGGTTCGGGATCCCTTGTTTCCCTATCAGTTCGAACTTTAGACTGACGTTCCTGCCCTTCTCTCCTATCATTGCCAGCCTTGGTTTGCTTACATTGTTTTTCCTGCTCTCGTTTCCGGTGCCCATCCACCCATTCACACTCCGCTTTTTAGTGTCTCCCAACCTTTGGCGTTCCTTCTGCAGTACATACCTCGATCCCTTTGTCACATGCATTATTCCTCCAACTTGCTAATAATATACTGCTCCACTTTACATCTGCCTTTTCCTTCCGTTCCCTTTTTAACAATTTCCACTTCTTTCCACAGTTCTTTTTCCATATCGAATTTACTGCTTGTTCTCATGAGATAATATCCCAGGTTCCCCCCACCCCCCAGTGGCCACATTTTGTCCCCAATTTCTTATTCAGCTCTGCACTCAGCATTCACAAATCCTTTTCCTTGTCTGGAAAACTCTCACACATATTGTGTAGGGCTGCTCCTGGCCCACTCGTGTCAATCGACTGCAGTGGATCCATGTTCTCTTAGTAATTTACCGGGCATGAAGCCTCCTGCTCAATTAACAATCAGATAAATTTACCCAACACACATCAAAGTTGCTGGTGAACACAGCAGGCCAGGCAGCATCTCTAGGAAGAGGTACAGTCGACGTTTCGGGCCGAGACCCTTCGTCAGGGTCTCTATATAAAATTCACTGTACACATGTTGTCACTGGGTATAAAAATGCACAGTACAAGATTTAAGTGCACACTTAAATATTTTCCCTAACAGGCAATGCTATTTCCCCACCTTTCATTCCTCTGCCTCGATCACATCTGAAACATCGGAACCCTGGAATATTAAGCTGCCAGTCCTGCCCCTCCTGTAGCCAAGTTTCACTAATTGCTACAACATCATAATTCTGTCTCCCGACAGATTCTGTCCCAATCCCGTCAAGGTATGCGATCAGCCTTGGGCGAGGGACCGTACCTCCAAAGGAACTAATGGAGAGCGACTAAAGGGCGCCCAGTTAGCCTACGGAGTCCCCAGAGTGGTCCAGCTGCTTACTCAGTCCGTCTGCTTGGCACTCCCTATATTGGAATCCTGTTCGTGACGCCAAGTGTTAAACTTGAATCTGAGTAAAACTCGGAAGACCAGCTTCTTATCGTCACCACAGTTTATTGTGCATTCTCCTGCAGGAGTTTGAGACCCAGTTGTCAAAGGGAAGGCAGGTAAGAACTGCCACCATCTGACAATTGGACTGACTTAGTTGGGTTACAGCCGTATATTTATACATAGTGAGCCCCATGCATTAATATTGCAAGATGTTATTTGAACTGGTACGCCCACCAAGTCTGTTGGTGCCAATCTTAATTACTTAGATAAGGGAGTTCGCTAAATCACGGTTTTATTTACAGATGTATGTGCTGTCCAGTCCTTATCAGTTATTCTCTTTGCAAGGCCCTGATTTAATTACAGACAGATGTTCATTCCTGTCCTTATTGGCGAGTCCCCCTCCCTTTACTCAAACGAGGGTACAATGTACAATGTTATCAGCTCTCAGTCTGTCTCTCTGCAAGCCGCAGAGAACTGGTAATGAGCCTGTCTTAGCTAACTGCTGAAGACAGAGTTTACTTCAGTTCAAACGTTCCTATTCAGTCCCAATTATTCTTTTAGCCAGTGGTCACATCGGTTCAAAATGATGTTTTTATATATCCTCAATTCCTCAGGAGGGTTCGGGGGAAATATTTATGTCCAATACAGAAACTGGTGTCCCCTGTGTGCATTGTGCAGATGCAAAAGTTGCTGGAGAAAAGGCGCCACATCAGTAACTTATCAGTCTTGTGCACATAATATTTTCATATGTTGGAGCTCACGCTTCCGATTCCATCCACAGAGTCCTTCCGAGTCTCCGGCCACCCTCTGAACCCCCGAGGCCCGGTATCAACCGCCCTGGAACTGCTGTCCGTTCCCCGCCCGTCTGTCCTGTCTGCTCGCCTCCCGAAAAAAACCCGCCCTCCTCAACTCAGCACACACATACAAGATAACAGGACATGACTTCCATTGGTTAGCAAATGAATACAATTTCCATTATCACTGAGTATAACCCAAACATGCGGTTACGGAGAACCCCTTGCTCAGCAGTTAATCGTGCGAGAAGCCATTTTAGTATCACACTTCCGAGAAGCCATTTTGGTAATAAGCAACTAACAGTTAACAGTCCATCTAGTATTACTGAGAACCCTAGACATAGAAATCAATTAATCAGTCTGATGGCCCGGTAGAAGATGATGTCCCGGAGCTTGTTGGTCCTTTTGCTGTGGTACTGTTTCCTGGATGGTAGCAGCAGGAGCAGTTTGTGGTTTTGGTGAATTGGGTCCCAATATCCTTTGAGCCCTTTTTACACACCTGTCTCTGTAAATGTCCTGAATAGAGGGATGTTCACATCTACAGATGTGCTGGGCTGTCCGCACCGCTCTCTGCAGGTTCCTGTGATTAAGGGAAGTACAGTTCCCATACCAGGCAGTGACGCAGCCAGTCAGGATGCTCTCAATTGTGTCCCTGTAGAAAGTTCTTCGGACTTGGGGCCCCAGACCAAACTTCTTCAACCATCTGATGTGAAAGAGGTGCTGTTGTGCTCTTTTCACAACACAGCTGGTACGTACAGACCATGTGAGATCCTTAGTGATGTTTATGCCGAGGAACTTAAAGCTGTTCACCTCTCAACCCCAGATCCATTGATGCCCATAGGGGTGACCCTGTCTCCAGTCCTCCCGTCGTCCACAATCAGCTCCTTTGTTTTTGTGACAATGAGGGAGAGTTTGTTTTCTTGACACCAGTCAGATGTTGTTCAGACGTCAGATAGAGTCAGCAATCAAATGGTTGAGCATGGTGCGATGAATGTGCTGAGCTGTGTATATCACAATGCAAGAAGCATCATAGGAAAGCCAGATGAGCTCAGGGCAGGGAATTATGATATTGTAGCCATTATTGGGACTTGGTTGCACCCAACAGTCTGAGTGATTTAGAGGAACAAACTTGTAGACAGATCACAGACCATGCCTGGAAACAAAGATTGTTCCTGTAAGTGATTTTAACTTTCTGTATATTGACTGGGACTCGCATACTGTAAAAGCACTAGATGGGGTGGAGTTTGTCAAATGTGCCCTTAATCAGTACATAGAAGTGTGCAATGAACTGTTAGGAAATGATCCAGGGCTGGTGACAGAAATTGGTGATCATAATGCCATGAGTTTCAAAGTAAATATGGAAAAAGAGAGGTCTGGACCACGGGTTAAGATTTTAAATTAGAGAAAGGTCAATTTTGATGGTATCAGAAAGCATCTGACAAGTGTGGTTTGGGACAGACCGTTTTTTGGCAAAGAAGTCCTTGTAAGTGGGAGGCCTTCAGAAGTGAAATTTTGAGGATGCAGAGTTTGTATGTGCCTGCCAAAATGAAAGTTGAAAGGTAACTGGTGCAGGGAACCTTGGTTTTCAAGAGATATTGAGGCCCCAGGTATTTTGTTCCTCTAAATACTTAAGACTATTGGGTGCAATCAAAGCCCATTAATGACTACAAAATCATGATTTTATGCACTGAGCTCATCAGACTTTTTTTGTAGTTGTCTTCTGTTGGTTTCTAAAAGGTTCCCAATAGATTTTGCTCTTTTGTTTGCCCTGTCTTTGGCTTTTATGTTCGCTTTAGCTTCTCATTTCAGCCACGGTTGTGTCCTCCTGCCTTCCCAATGCTTCTACTTCTTTAGGATGTATTGATCACTCAACTTCTGAATTGCTCCCAGAAACTCCAGCCATTGCTGCTCCATTGTCACTCCTACCGTATCCCTTCCAAACAAGTTCGGCCAGCTTCTCTGTCATAAAAACATGGAATAGTTCAGTACAGAAGTGGGCTATCTGGCCCATCTAGTCAATGCCAAAAAACATTTAAGCTGTCTAATGCAACTACCTGCACTGGGACCATCGCCCTCCATACCCCTACCATCCAGGTACCTATCAAACTTCTCTTAATGGTGAAACCGAGCTCATATTCACCACTTGTGCTGACATCTCATTCAACACTCTCACAACCATTTCTGTAAAGAGCTTTTGCACATGTTCCCATTAAATTTTCACCTTCCCCTCTTACCCATGACCTCTGGTTGTCATCCCACCCAACCTCAATGGAAAAAACTGCTTGCATTTACCCTATCTATACCCTCATAATTTTGTATATTTCTGACAAATCCTCAAAGCAGTGTATAATTTCCTTGTTTATATCTAGTGCCTTTTTTAGGTGTATAAAATGATGACGGGCATTGAGTATTTGGATAGCCAATAGGCTCTTTTAACAGCCTCTTAGATAAGTACATGGAGCTTAGAAAAATAGAGGGCTATGTGCTAGGGAAATTCTAGGCAGCTTCTAGAGTAAGTTACATGGTAGGCGCAACATTGTGGGCTGAATGGCCTGGAATATGCCTTAGATTTCTATGTTCTATGTTGAACAGCGAAATAACTTCTTTTCTTTAATCTCTGCAGGGTCCACCATTTTAATGCCGCTTTTCCACACTCCCACACACCCTTTGTCCATCTCCTGAGTAAATAAAGGTGAAAAAATATTTAAGATCTCCCCCCATCTGCTTTGGTTCCACACGTGGATTGCCATTTCGGTCTTCCAGCGGACCAAATTTGTACCTTACAACCCTTTTGCTCTTAATCTATCTCTAGAATCCCTGAGGATTATCCTTCATCTTTTCTGTGCCAGCAACCTCATGCCTTCTTTTAGCCATCCTGATTTATTTCCTATCTGTTCCCTTGCATTTCTTATACTCCATAAGAACCTACCTGCCTATCCCTGTTCTGCAACTCCATTTTGTGCTTTACCAGGGTCTCAATATCTCTTGAAAACCAAGAGATACAGTTTCTAACTTTACCTTTTATTCTGACAAGCACGTACCTGCTTTGTACTACCAAAATTTTGCTTTGAAGGCCTCGCATTTACCAAGCACACCTTTGCCATAAAGCAACCTGTCCCAGTCCACAGTGGCCAGATCCTAGTGTCATAATTCCAGTGTTGTTCCATGCCGTGAACACATCCGCCTTTCCTACGCTGCTCCCTGTATTGAAATATACACTGTATATATTTCATGTATTGAAATGTTCACTGCACCATGGCAACTTTTTCATTCCTGACTTTGTCTGAGGACTGAACAACATTTGTCTCCACCACCCCTCCACTATCTGTTCTGTTACTCAGGCTCCAATTCCCCCTGCAACTTTAGTGTCACCCCCTTGCCCCCACCTTCCACTACACAGCTCTATCACCCCTTTGGCTTTCATTTCCCAGATCAATAAAAAGGAGGTGCATACCAGGTACATGCAGATAGGAACAAATAGAAATACAGGAAATTCAGGTGAACACTTATGAAAGAAATAAAAGAAGGCATGAGGTTGTCCAGCAGACAAGGTGAAGGAGAATCCTCAGGGATTCTGCAGATACGTTAAGAGCAAAAAGATTGCAAGGGAAAAAAATTAATCCTGTGGAAGATCAGAATGGTAATCCATATGAGGTGACAAAATAGATGGGGGAGAGTTTTTCTGTATGTACACAGGAGATGGACACAGAGTCTATAGAAGTGAGGCAAAGCAGCATCAACTTCATGGACCCTGTACAGATTACAGAGATGGAGGTGTTTGCTGTCTTAAAGCAAATTAGCGTGGATGAACCCCCAGGGGCTGACAAGTTGTTCCCTGGGACCTTGCCAAAGACAGGTGCAGAATTGTTGGGGCCCAAGCACAGATACTTAAATCACCCTTAGTGACAGGTGATGGATTGGAGGACAGCCAATGCTGCTTCACAGTTTAAAAAAGGCTCTAGAAATAAACTAGGAAATTATACGTTGGTGAGCCTGAATCAGTAGTGGGAAAGTTATTGGAATGTGTGTGCAGGAGCTCGATATACAAGAATTTGGATTGGTGTGTTCTGATTAAGGATAGGCAGCCTGGCTTTGTGCATGGTAGTCATGTCTAACCAATTTTATAGTGCCTCTCGAGGAAGCTATCAGGAAAGTGGATGAAGGCAAGGCAGTGGATGTTGTCTACATGGACTTTGGCAAGGCACTTGACTAAGTCAGATATGAGGGGTTGGTCTAGAAGGTTCAGTCACTCAGCATTCAAGATGAGATAGTAAATTGGATGAGACACTGTCTTTGGGTGAAGGCAGACTGTGGTAGCAGATGGTTGCCTCTCTGACTGGAGGCCTGAGACTAGTGGTGTGCCACAGGGATCAGTGCTGGATCGGTTGTTGTTTGTCATCTATATCAGTAATCTGATGTTAACATGGTTAACTGGATCGGCAAATTTGTGGATGACACCAAGATTGGGGTGCAGTGAACAGCGAGGAAGACTATCATGGCTTGCAGTGCGACCTGGACCCGCTGGAAAAGTGGGTTGAGAAATGGAAAGTGGAATTTAATGGTGACAAGTGTAAGGTGCGTTTTGGTAGGACCCGGGTCTTACACAGTGAATGGTCGGGCACTGAGGAGTGCGGTAGAAGAAAGGGATCTGGGAATATAATTCACTGAAAGTGGTGTCACAGTTAGGTAGGGACGGAAAGAAAGATTTTGACACATTGGCCTTCATAAACCAAAGTACTGAGTACAGGAGATGGAGGTTATGCTGACATTGTACAAGACAATGGGTAAATGCAAGCTAGCTTTTACCACTGAGATGGTGTGGGAATGCAACCAGAGGCCATGGGTTAAGGGTGAAAGGTGAATCGTCAATGGGAACATGAGGGGAAACTTCTTCACACAGACTGTCATCGGGTGTGGAATGAGCAGCCAGCACAAGTGGTGCATGCGAGCACGATTTCAACATTTCAGAGGTTTGCATAGGTACCTGGATGGTAGGGGTCTGGGGGTGCGCAGTTTAAATAGTTCAGCACAAACCAGATGGCCCAAAGGGCCTGTTTCTGTGTTGTACTTTTCTACAAGAACCTGAAATAATACAAATATTCACTCAAGTCTTCTTAACGGCTGTGCGGACCAACCATTCATCTCGGCAGGAATGTTTTATGTGGCGTTAAAACTGTGGCACTTTAAGTTAGTAATACATAAAAGAAAATCCCTGATGTATGTCAAGAAAGACAGTTTGCGTGATATTGTTTCAGTTACTGTGGGGCCAGGCACCCATGGCTGCTCAGCAGGAGCAGGGAATAATACCAATGGAGAGAGCCAAACTGAGCCAGGTCACAGATTGGAGATGGCAGAAATGCCCCATTCTTATAGAGACAGGAAGAGCATCAGAGAGTTTGATGGGCATTCCAGATACCATCACTGTGCCCAGATAGAAGATGATTTCTCTCTCCAACTTGGGTTGAACCTCAGTGTAACAGTGTGATACCAGATCAAACCTTGGCAACTGAAGGAATCTCATCTGAAATGTTGTCCTACATCCATTGATGGATTTTGTAAATCTTTCTACAGGTTAAAAAGGAGAAGGAATTTCTCTCCTGGAATCTCAAACACAGTATGCCAGTTTTGCTGTCTCTGTCTAGATATTTAAGAAATAGAGCAGGGAATTCAATGGACCATCCTACCTGCTCAGACTGTGGGGAGGGATTCACTTGGTCATTTGACCGACTGGCACGGCTGTCATTTTACACAGGGGAAAGACCATTCACTTGCTCAGACTGTGGGAATGGATTCACTCAGTTATCCCAATTGAATGTACGTCATGTTCACACTGGACAAGGCCATTCACCTGTTCTGTGTGTGAAAAAGGATTCAGTCAGTCATCCCACCTGTGGACACACCGGTCAGTTCACATTGGGCGGAGGCTGGTCATCTGCTGAATATGTGGGGTGGGATTCACTCGGTCATCTGACCTCATGGCTCACCAGCGAGTTCACAACGGGGAGAAGCCGTTCACCTGCTCAGACTGTGGGAAGAGATTCACTGATTCATCCACCCTACTTAGTCACCAGCGAGTTCACACTGGGGAGAAGCCATTCACCTGCTCAGAATGTGGGAAAGGATTCTCTCGGTCATCCCACCTACAGAGTCATCAGCGAGTTCTCACTGGGGAGAAGCCGTTCACCTGCTCAGAATGTGGGAAGAGATTCACACAGTCTTCCACCCTACACAGACATCAGCTAGTTCACACTGAGGAGAAGCCATTCACCTGCTCAGAATGTGGGAAAGGATTCACTCAGTCATCCCAACTACTGGCACACCAGTCAGTTCACACAGGGGAGAAGCCGTTGTTATGAATCCCGAGGTTTTGTTTGCTGTGGACTGTCATTTTAGGGGAGAGAGAGAGAGAGAGAAGGTGAATCAGTCTGACTTGCAGCTTGTTTACATCGCTTGCAGCTTGTTTAGATTTAACCGAGGACACGGACACTCAGAGTCAGACAGAGACGAAGGATGAAAACTGGAAGGATCGAAACCAGGGAACTGGTGGCCAAGGGTCACTGTTTAGAACTTTCCTAATGCCCACAAGGGTGGGTTAATTATCGATTCAGTGAACATCGAATATGTGGTGGTCACCTTGTTTGATCCATAGGAGTGGATCTGATTTGGGGTATCCTGTGAAGCCCACTTATGTGTTAACCCTTGCCTGGGTGTGGGTGTGGTTATTCACTTGAAGACGATACCCCTTGTGACAAGTCACTTTCGGTTATAATTTGTATGTGGATTTGGAACAACAATGGATAAAATCTACAGCGACTGTCCTCTCGTTTTATCACCGTGGAACCTGTGGAATTCGACAAAATTGCCTTCTCTCGACATTTACCCTGGATTACAAATACCTCTCTTCACCTATTCTGGTTGAACTGAACTTCATAATTTACCCGGAGCTCAATAGTTTGGGAGTTATATTTAAACCCATATATACGTGTAATACTGTTAACTTTTGTTTATCTTGCTTAAGTTACTATATTATAATTAGATAGTGGTTTTACCATCAAAATCAGACTCCAGGTGAAGTCTATTGCTGCTGGTTCTTCACAAGATTGGGGCCTGAGTCCGGGATATAAACAGATTTCGGGGTGTATTGATTTATTATCGATTTCATTTGGGAAATCCCTTTTGATTTATTTGTGTGTGGAAAATCAGCAGCAGTGGATGTTGATAGATTTCTCGAAGCGCCAGCCTCTGAGGCATGAGAGGACGCTAGAAGGATTGAGTTGTTGAGTATTGCTAAAAGGTTAGAACTTGCTAAGGTGAAATCGACAATGAGGAGGGCATAGATGCAGAGGATAATAGCTGAACACTATGTATCTGAGGATGTGTTTAAAGTGGAGGAGTTGGAGTTTCCTGAAAGTAAACCTAGTGAGTTTGAGCTCCAGAACAAGTTAGAAAAATTAAATATGGAGGCTGCGGAAAGGCAGAGGCAGTTTGAAGCTAGAGAGGCAGAAAAACAGAGGGAGAAAGCAGAAAGACAGAGGCTGTTCGAGCTGGAAAAGATAGAGAGATTGCAGCAAAGTGGTCTAGCATCAGACTCTGGTGATAAGTTTGAGGCCAGTCGGGAAGTTAAATTAGTACCTCCATTTAATGAGGCAGAGGTTGATAAATACTTTCAGCATTTTGAGAAGGTTGTTCAGAGTTTAAAGTGGCTAAAAGAGGGTTGGCCTATTCTCTTACAAAGTGTAATTAAGGGGAAGGCTTAGCAAGCCTATTCTGCTTTTTCAGTTAATGAAGCAGCTGATTATGACATAGTGAAACAGGCTGTGCTCAAAGCTTACAAGTTGGTACCAGAAGCAGACAGGCAAAAGTTTAGAAATTTGAGGTAAAATGTGAACCAGACATATATGGAAGTTGCTTTTGAGAAGTTTGTGTGTTTTGACCACTGGTGCACATCTAAAAATGTAAATGATGATTGTAACAGCTTGGAAGAGTTGGTTTTAATTGAAGAATTCAAAAAGTGCATCCCTGATGACATAAAGACGTATTTAGATGAAAAGGATGCTGCCACTTTGCAGAAGTCTGCTCGATTAGCAGATGAGTTTGCTTTAACTCATACGGTTAATTTCACTCCGAATAAGAGCTTCCAGAAAAGTATCAGGGGTAACCAGGGTAAACCAGAAATTAAAGCTGGGATTAGTAACAAGAGTAAGGATGAAGGGAAACAGTTGAAGGAGAAATATTCTGGTCTTACTTGTTGCTATTGTAAGAAAGCTGGTCATAGGTCATATGATGGCTAATTCTTCCGCCCTGAAGATTAGTTTAGATTTTGTTTATTGCCATTTAGAAATGCATGCATTAAAAAATGATACAACGTTCCTCTAGAATGATATCACAAGAAAACAAAGGGCAAACCAAGACTAAAACTGACTCGCCAATGCAGCATCATTGGAAGCACCCGACCGCAGCGGACTCTGAGTCCGTCTGAAAACTTTGAGCCTCCGCCCAGCTCTCTGACACAGCCTCTCCGAGCACCACCCTCTGCCGAGTACTTTGACCACATCCCGGCCACCGAGCAACAAGAAAAGCCAAGTTCTTGGGGCCTTTTCCTCCAGAGATTTTGGACCATAGAGCAGCAGCAGCGAAGCAGGGATTTCAGAAGTTTCTCCAGATGTTCCTCCATGCCCTCACGTCCGTCTCCATCAAATCAGGATTGTGCATGGCACCCTACTTGACAAATAACAGACATCACCACCGGAGTGGCCGCTGCGAGCTGCGTCGCGCCACCATCTTCCTCAAGACCCAAGAAAAAGAAAAGGAGGCAGTCCCGAATGCCTGTGATCAGTATGTTGAAGCACCTATAAACACACTGGGTTCTGAACATCCTGTTGAGGCTCAGTTAAGGACTGAAAGGTCTGACCGAGTTGAGAAGGGATTCGATCATTTTATGTCAGATGGGTTTGTATTAGTAAAGGAAGGGTCAGCCCCGGTACCAGTGAAAATTCTTCGAGATACTGGGGCTCTCAGTCACTTATGTTGGACAGCGTTCTAAAGTTTGGTGATGAGACGGACATAGGTGAGGTAAATCTTATTAAAGGTATTGGAGGTGGCATGGTTTCTGTGCCACTGCACAGGGTAACTTTACAGTCAGGTTTGGTTTCAGGACCTGTTAAATTCAGATTATACTCCAGTTTACCGGTGGAAGATGTTACTTTGCTGTGAGGGAATGGCCTGGCAGATGGTGAAGTTGTTCCTGCGGTGCAGTTGACAACTAAGCCAACCACTGATGACCCACAGATAGACTTTAACATTTATTGTAGTAACTCGAAGTATGGCTGAAAAGTCTGCCAATGCAGACGGTTCTGTGCAGCATGATTCTGATACCCATGATAGCCAAAATCGGGATTCAGGTTATGATGACTTGTCAGGGAATTTTCTACCTTTATTGTTTCAACAGGATTCAGGTAGTAAGTCTGATAAGAAAGATTTATTCCTGTCTAGGAAGGAGTATATAGCAGAACAGAACCGAGACTCTGAGGTTGAAGCTTTAAAAAAATAAATAGCTCTCTCAGATGATGAGATTAAGAAAGGGCCAGTAGGGTATTATCTCAAGGATGGAGTGTTAATGAGGAAGTGGAGGCCACCTGCTATACCTGTGAGTGAGGAATGGGCAATTGTTCACCAAGTTGTAGTCCCTAAAGTTTATTGGGCTGAAATTTTAGCTTTGGCCCACAGTATGCCCTGAGGTGGCCATTTTGGAGTGAATAAAACTGTAAACAGGATTATGAAGGAACTTTACTGGCCTAATTTGAGGAAAGATGTTGTGACCTTTTGCAGAACCAGTCACACTTATCAAGTTGTGGATAAACCTAATCAGGTCACCCCAGTGGCCCCACTCTGGCCTATACCGACATTCAGTGAACCCTTTTCCAAAGTTATAGTGGTTTGTGTTGGCCCATTGCCGAAGCCTAAAGCTGGCCATCAGTATTTGCTCACTATTATTGGTACTGCATCCAGATTCCCAGAGGCAATACCCCTCAGAAATATTAAAGTTAAAATTGTGGCAAAGGCTCTTACCAAGTTTTTTTTTAACTTTATCTGATTTGCCGAAAGAAATCCAGTCTGATCAAGGAGGTAATTTTACATCTGGATTATTCCAGCAGGTAGCTTATGAACTGGGAGCTAAACAAATTACAAATTACATTGTCTGCGTACCATCTGGAATGACAAGGGGCTTTAGAAAGATTTCATTCTACACTCAAACCAATCATTAAGACATAATGTGTTGAAAATGGAAAAGACAGGGATGAAGGAATTTATTTGCTTTTGTTCGCAGTAAGAGAGTCGGTACAGGAATCACTGGGTTTTAGTCCATTTGAACTTGTATTTGGTCAGAGAGTGAGGGGACCTTTGGCCTTGTTAAAGGAACAGTGGATTGATGGGGATGTACATGTTAACTTGTTAGACACAAAACCGGCCCTCAATATCGTCCTCCTATGAGTAGCTGGCGCCGAAGAGAGATTAAGTCATGGACGGTGTGCCTCTTAAATTTGTGTCTGATGACAGTCGTTTCTGACCTTACTTGTCCCAGGAGAGCTGAAAGCGGAAGCAGGACCTCGCTGGGAATGAAAGGCTTGATGTGACCGAGGACGATTCGTTGCGTGGAGCTGTCACTAGCTATATCTGTAAAAACTGTCTTTGACTGTGATCTGCCTACTAAGAGCCTGGCACAGCAACTCATTATTCCCCAGGTAAAACTTTGCCTTCCTGAATTCTTTCTCGGAGGCCAAAATACCGCCCTCCCGAACCAAGTCCTCCATCAACTCCGCACATTATTCCAGGATGCAAAATACATAGCACCCCGCGTTCATCTTCCACCGACCGAAACAGGGCATTGTACGAGAGTGGAGAGGCAGCCGCCTTTGCTAAATCCCCGGAAGCCTGCGACTTCCTGAGTCCGGTCCGGCATGCTGGCACTATGTCCGAATCGCCAAATATGCGGTGATGCTGGTGATAAAGTCCTGGAGCGAGTAGAGTAGAGTAACTGGATGGAAAAGTTTGCACGTCCCGTTATTCGCCCGCTCCTGCAGCGCCAGCAGTCCTGTCGATATGGCTGTTTCAACGTCTTTGTTCCCGAACAGCCGGAACTTGTTGCAGACGGTTCAGAATCCATTTCAATGGCTGGAATGGAGAGGATTCCTCTGTTGCTGGGGCAGTAGGAAGGCGCCCAGCCCTCAACAGAACCTTACTGGCTCGGTGCCAGAAATTCCAACGCCAGGAACATCTCCGTCATTCCTGAAGAATTCCCAGGCCGTAAGAGGTCGAGACGTCTGAAGAATGTTCCGGTTCCTACACCAAAGGAAAATCACAATGACAAAGGATGAGGGATGTTGTCCTGATGTTAGTGGGGGAACAGCGGCGTTTGTGTCCTTGTTTTCGGTGCTAAATGCCTTTCTGTGCTGGCGAGTTGCCAGCGGCCACAGCTGGAAGTACGCAGTTAGCAGCCGCCAACAACCCCAGTCCAAACTGGCAGAAAAAGTCCGAACGAAACCTCCACACTAAATTAGCCACTGACGCAGATATTCAAGAGACCCTTCAAATTCCCTCCGAAGTATCTCACGAACTTTATGCAACAGTTTTCCTTGATGTTTCCCAGCTCAGTCAGAACTATTCCACCCTGGGAGTCGGTGATGGGACGGTGTGGAGGCAGACTCACCCTGTCTGAAATGGGAAGTTCGTAATGGGTCAATGTGCAGGGAGCTTCGCTCTGTGCCTGATCTTGGCAGTGCGTGATGGGACCACATAGCGGGCGCTTAACTCTGTGTTTGAGCCCGGGAGTGTGTGATGAGACGGTGCAGAGGGAACTTCACTGTGTGTCTGATCCTGGGAGTGTGTGATGGGATGTTGTGGAGGGGGCTTCTTCCTGTGTCTGTTCCCGGGTTTGTGTGTTGGGTCGCCTTGGTGTGAGCTTGACCCTGTGTCCGACCCCGGAACTGTGTGATGAGACAGTGTGGAAGGAGTCTCACTCTAGGTGTCCTCCAGAGATTGTGTGATGGGGCGGTGCAGAGGGAGCTTATCCATATGTCTGATCTCAGGTCTGAGCAATGGAATGGTGTGAGAGAGCTTCTCTCTGCGTCTTACCCTGCATGTGTGTGATGGGATGCTGCGGAGGGAGATTCACTCTCTTTCTGTCCCGCAGTGGCTGTGATGATACGTTGCAGGGGGGATTTCGTCTGTAACTGGCCCCGGATGAGTGAGATAGGATGGACAGCTTCATTCTGTGTCTGACCTGGCAATAGTAGGACGGGACAAAGCAGAGGAGTTTCTCTTTGTGTCAGACCCTGATGTGTGTGATGGGAAGGTATACAGGACGATGCAGTGGAAGTTTCACTGTGTGTCTGACCTCAGGAGTGTGTGATGGGATGGTGTGGATGATGCTTCAGTGTGTGTATGACTTTGGGTTTGCGTGCTGTGACGGTCCGGATCGAACTTCTTTCTGTGTCTGACGCTTTTTTTTTCACAAAATTCTTTATTACAAATATCGGTGCTGTACAATATATACAAAACAGTGACTAACACAATTACTTCACTACAAATAGACAATACAAACTAAACCAAAATATTACCATCTCTATCAGTGATGGCAATTAACTCCCACGGACCCCAACGTTCCCGGAACGCCTCATTGGTCGCCGTGGACAGCGCGTGTTCCTTTTCAATATTCACCCGAGCACGAACATACCCCCTAAACATTGTCAGGCAGTCTGCCCGGGGAGATCCTCCTGCCACCCGTTTCCAGCAGCCACGGATGGCTGTTTTCGCCAGCCCCAGGAGCAAGTTGACAAGGACATCCTCATCCCTCTCTGCCCCCCCTCCTTACTGGATGACCATATATAAATAGGGTGGGGCTAAAATGCAACTGGAAGACGAGAAGCAGCCCACACAAATACGCAAAAAGGGGCTGCAGTCTCGCACACTCCGTGTACATATGGTACACGGTCTCCTCCAGCCCGCAGAAGTGACATACGGCTGGGAGGTCCACGTACAAACTAAAAAACTTATTACAGGGCACCGCTGTATGCAGCACCCTCCACCCCAGGTCCTCAAGGTGCATGGGAAGAACCCCCTCGTAAAGGGACTTCTATTGCGGACCCCCTCACCTCCAGGTGGAAAGACCGACCGCCATGGCATGTCGGGACGGTGGACAAGGGCTAGGAAGAGGAGGATGTGGAGCAGCAGTCCATACAGATACCTCCTACTTGCATTCCTGAACAGGATTGTGGGTGTCGAGGGGAGACGGCTCAAGTTGTGTGGACTCGGCTCTCGGATAAGATTGCGGGGCCTGGGCCTGACAAGCAGCTCAGCCTGAGTCGCTCCACCCACCTGAGCCGCAGCGACATCCGTTGAGGTAGGGTTAGGGTCGGCCAGGATTCTACCCTCTGCCAGAGAAGGGGATTCCTGGCCTGAGGCAACCATGTTCCAGACTCTCAGTAGGTCCTGATAGAAGCCAGGCAGCCTCTGCAAAGCAGCACGGCTAACGCTCGCCGGTGGTAGCTGCATATCTTCATGAAGACAGCAGCCCCTCCAGAGGAAGAAAGTTGCCAACACATGTCACCTGGTAGGGTGCTCGGCGTACAGGGATTTCTGCACAGTCCTGAGGCGGAGAGCTGCCAGTCGTGTACATGCGCACACCAGCGACTGTCCGCCCTTTCCCACTGGGAGACTCAAGACCGCTGCGGAGACCCAGTGTTTTCTGTTGCCCCAGAAGAAGTCCACTAACTTCCTGTGCATTCTCGCGACAGAGGGGGCAGGAGGGGACAAGATAACTATCCGGTACCACAACATGGAGGCCACCAGCTGGTTTATGACCACCACCCTGCCTTGATAGGAAAGGACGCTGAGAAGGCCTGACCAGCGCCCCAGCCGGTCCATGACTTTCATCTCCAGGTCCGGCCAGTTCGCCTGCCAGGTCCCCCCAGAAGGACTCAGGTAGGCTCCAAGATAGAGAAGACGACTGGTGCTCCACTCAAAAGCTCTCATCTCCTTCAGCAGTGAGTCCACCTGCCATTGGCCCACTAAGAGTCCAGAACATTTCTTCCAGTTTATCCGAGCGGAGGATGCTGCCAAGAAAACTTCTTGGCGGTCGCGCATCCTCCGCAGGTCATTGGGATCTGTCATCATGAGGAGTACATTATCGGCGTAGGCCGGGAGGACGACCTCCATGTCCGGTTCACGCAGAACCAGACCTGTCAGCCTTCGCCGAAGAAGGCTAAGGAATGGCTCGACACAGATCGCATACAACTGACCGGACATGGGTCACCCCTGACATACTCCTCTTCTGAAGAGAATGGGTGCTATCAGTGATCCGTTAATCTTAACAAGGCACTCTGTGGCAAGGTTTAGGAGCTGAACCCGGGCCACTAAGTGTGGCCCAAGCCCAAAAGCCTGCAGACTGCCCACCAGGAAACTGTGGTCTACCCAGTTAAATGCCTTTTCCTGGGCAAGAGAAAGAAACGCTGCCGGGGACCCAGTCTTCTGGAGCAGGTGGATCAGGTCCGTACTAGGTGGACATTGTCCCGTATGGAGCGACCGGGGGCTGTGTAAGATTGGTCAGGATGTATCACCTGTCTCATTACTGAACCAAGACGGTTGGCTATTGCCCAGGTGAAGATCTTGTAATCCGCACACAAGAGGGAGACCAGCTGCCAGTTCTTTAGCAGGCGGAGGTCTCCCTTCTTGGGCAGTAGAACCACGACAGCTCTCCGCCATGAGAGGGGCATTTCCCCGTTGACCAGCCTCTCCCCCAAGACAAGCCTGTAATCAACCCCAAGGATATCCCAGAAAGCCTGATAAAATTCCGCACTCAGTCCATCTAAGCCAGGGGACTTACACCTCCAGAGTGGCCGTCTCCGGAGCGTTAGATAGCCCCTCCGGAGTCAAGGGAGCGTCCAGACGCACTGCGTCCTCTGGGCTGACCTTAGGGAAATCTTTCCAGACCTCATTGCACACCTCTGCATTTGACGGATCTGGCGAGAATAAGGACCGATAGAATGAGCGGACTTCAATGTTAATTCCGTCAGGGTCCGTGATGGAGGAGCCATTAGCAGCCAGCAACTCCACTAACTGCTTTTGAACTCCCCAGCACTTCTCCAACAAGTAGAAGAAAGGTGAGCCACGGTCCAAATCTTGCAGCATTTGGATCCGTGACCTCACGTACGCACCTCGGGACTGCTGGAGCTGCAGATTCCTTAGTGCATCCTTCTTCTCCTGGTATTCCTGCCACAGCTGTTGGTCTCCAGTGGTCGGACCAAGACAGGATTGCAGGTCATGTAACATTCTCTCAAGCCGCTCAATCTCAGCGCCCTGCCTCTTTGACGACCCCCTAGTGCACTCCCGATATAAATTCCAGATGTGGGCTTTGCCCACATCCCACCACAGCCGTAGGGACCAGAACTCTCTCCGTATTTCTCTCCAGGTGACCCAGAACGCTCGGAGAGAATCCCGGAATCGGCTGTCCTCCAGCAGGCAGTTGTTAAAATGCCAGTACCTGGATCCCACCCGAGGGTGCAGAGGAGTAAATTCCATCCACACAAGGTGATGATCCGAGCGCAACGCTGGCCGCATGGAGGACGCCGACACGCGAGGGATGTAAGCCAGAGAGATATGCAGGCGGTCTATCTGGGACCCTCCCTCTCTAGATCTTCTCGAGAAGGCACTAGAGTCAGGGTGAAGATTCCGCCAGCTGTCCACCAAGTCAAAGAAGCCAACTAGCTCCTTTAACTTTTTTGCCAATGCTGGGTCGCGTTGGAGGCCCGAGCGGTCCTCCACCTCGAGGGTACAGTTGAAATCTCCCCCGAGGTTAACGCAGTCCCCAGGATCGATGGAATTCAGCAGAGTGGACAGCTGACAGAATAGGCGTGTCTGTATCACACCGCGCCTCGGAGCATACACATTGATAAAATGCAGGGGTACACCATCCGGGCGCACAGCCAGGTGGAGCAGATGGCCAGGCACAATATCTTGGACTCTTACGATTTCTGGCTGGAAGGTTGGGGCCAACAGGATCGCCACCCCGCTAGAGTTGGAGCTGAGGATAGCTTCGGCCGATGCTTTGCACCCTGAGAGATTAGAGTGAACTCTCAGACTTGATTCACAGGTATCAATGGAGAATTCTCGGGAGGGGTGAGGATGTCCAATGTCTCACTATCAAAGGACTCTCCCTCTACTCCCTCACTGTAAATAGATCCCCCATCTTCCTCCTCGTGTGTTCCAATAGATGGCTGCAGTTGTAACCCACACTGTGCAGCGGGTACCCCACTCATACCTGCTCTCTCCACCGTCGCATCAGACTTATCCACAGTTATGACAGTGGAGGGCTAATCCCCAGGGTCTCCCTGCAGGCTATTAGTTGATGGGGTCGGCACGTACACCCTCCCTAGGGGACAGGTATGAAGGGGACCGCAGCACCTCTTGTCCAAGGGATTCACTGGCAGCCTGAGAGAGCTTGGTCTCCTCCCCGCTCATATTATTCAATACACTTGCCTCCAGGGAGGTGTTTACTACTGAGTCCTGGGTGGAGGGCTCCAGGGCTGTCTCATTTGTGCAAACAGGGCTAGCACCAGTTTTCTCAACAACCACATCATCTACCACAGGACTGGTGGCTACATCTGGGAACACAGGTTTAGAAACAACCTCCACCCGGATTCCCACCCCTTCCTGGGACACCCCGCATCTACATTCCCTGCCCCCTTGGGGTAACATTCCCTTCTCCTCTTCACGCCGGAGGATCACACAGGTGCAGGATTCACCGATGGGGCGGTACTCTCCGCTTCCATCGCCCCGTCCACCTGCGCACCTCCCCGAGCCTCCGGCTCCACTTCAGGGCAAATGGGCGTGAGCTCTGCAGTCTCGGTGCGGAGTTCTTAGAGTGTTTGGACGACTTCTTGCTTTCTTGCCGCGCACAGGCTCCACCCCGACCCTCGCCTGAACCTCCCTGTGCGTAGCCTCAAGATCTCCCACCTGAACCACAGGGGCAGAAGCAAGGACTGGAAGAGACGTAGGAATAGGGACAGGGGTAGGGGCAGTGTCCGGGGTAGGAGCAGGGACAGGCGTAGGAATAGGATCAGGGGCAGAGGTAGCTGGGGCACTGGTGCCCGAAGTGGACTCCCTCGGGTTTCGGGTATTAGGACAGTCCCTCCGAAAGCGCCCCACCTCCCCGCACGTATGGCACCGTGGGCGCTCAGAGTTGCAGTACACCTGATAGTCTGCCCCCTCATGTCGGACAGTAAACCGGCCCTCAACGTCGTTCTCCCTTTCCACCTGCACGAATACCTGACGCCGAACAGAGATTACGGTACGTCTCTTAAATTTGTGTCTGATGGCAGTTATCTCTGACCTTACTTGTCCCAAGCTGGCTAGTGGGGGAAGCAGGTCCTCGTTGGGAATGAAAGGCTTAACGTCACTGAGGACGATGCGTTGCCAGCTCCAACTGTAAAAGGATGTTTTCCACCGTGATCTCTCCGCTAAGAGCCCGATTAACCAACAGATCATTTTGCAGATAAAACACTGCTTTCCCAAAGTCTTTCTCCGTGGCCAAAATACCACCTTTCCCCACCAGGTCCTCCATGGCCTCTGCACACTTTTCCAGAGGAGTTCCAGGACACAAAATACGTTGCACCCCGCGTTTTACTTTCACCGACCGAAACAGGGCGTTGTCCGAGGCTGGAGAGGCAGCGGTCTTTGCATAACTCCCCAACGGCCTGCGAGTCCCTGGAGACCGTTCCGGCATTTTGGCTGTATGTCCGAATCGAGAAATATACGGCGGTGCCGGTTATAAATTCCTGGAGCGAGTAGAGTAACTGGAAGAAAAAGTTTGTACACGACAGTACCCCGGTGGCTCGGCGCCAGAAACTCCAACACCAGGAAAGTCTCCGTCGGTGCTGCAGAACTCCCAGGCCGTGAGAGGTCGAGACGTCTCAACAGATGCTTCGGCTCCTAAACTGAACGAGAATCGCGGCGATAAAGGTGGAATGACATTGTCCCGATGTTAGCGGGGGAACAACGGCATTTGTGTCCGGTTTTTAGAGCGAATCGGCTTCTTGGTGAGTTGCCAGCGGCCGCAGCTGGGAGCTACGCAGTTAGCAGCCACCAACAAACCCGGGGAGTGTGTGGTGAGAAGTTGTGGAGGAAGCTTCACTCTGTGTCTGACCCCCTTTTTTTCCCACACAATTCTTTTAGTACAAGTAGCGTGGTCTACAATATTTACAAAACAGTGACTAACACAGCTGCTTCACTACAAATAGACAATGCACATGAAACCAAAATGTTCCCATCTCCATCACTGATGGCATTTACACCCCGCGGAGCCCAACGGTTCCGGAACGCCTCTAAACTCGCCGTGGATTGCGCGTGTTCCTTTTCAATATTTGCCCGAGCACGAACATACCAACTAAACATTGCCAGGCTTTGGGATAGTGTGGAGCGGGATTCACTCTGTGTTGATCCCGGGAATGTGTGACGGAATGGTGTGGAGGGAGATTCTCTCAGTGCTTGATCCGGACTGTTTGATGGGAGGGTGTGGAGGGAGCTTCACACTGTGTCTGACCTCGGGGAATGGAGGTTGGGTGGTGTGGAAGGAGATTTATCTCCGTGTATAATCAGGGGACTGTGTGATGGGATGGTTTGGAGGAAGCTACAGTCTGTGTCTGACACAGGAATTTTGTAATGGTACAGGCCGGAGTGAGATATTCTATGTGTCTGACCCTGGGAGAGTATCATGGAATGGTGTGGAGGGAATTCTCTGTGTCTGACCCTGTAAGTGTGTGATCCGACAGTATGGAGGGAGCTGCACGTTGTGTTTGATCCATGGACTGTGTGATGGGACAGTGTGGACGGAGCTACATTCTCTGTCTGATCCGGGGAGTCTGTGATGGGACGGTGCGACGGGAGCTTCACACCGTGACTGATCTGGAAGGTGTGTGATTTCGACTGCGTTGAAGGAGCTTCACTCTGTTACTAATCCCGGGAGTGTGTGATGGGATGCTGTGGAGGGAGTTTCACTCTGTGTCTGACACAAGAATTTTGTAATGAGACGAATCTTACTTAGATCTTATCAATGTCTGATCCTGGGAAGGTATCATGAGATGGTGTGGAGGGAAATTTTTATGCCTGACCCTGTGACTCTGTAATCGAACGGTGAGGAGGGAACTTCACTGTGTCTTATCCGGGGAGTGTGTGAAGAACTGCATTGAGGGAGCTTCACTCTGTGTCTGGGCTTGGGTGTGTGTGTGTTGGGACAGTGTGGAGGGAGCTTCATTCTGTGTCTGACACAAGAATTTTGTAATGGGACGAATTGGAGATAGATTTCCTCAATGTCTGACTCTGGGAGGGTATCATGGGATGGTGTGGAGGAATTCTCTGTGTCTGACCCTGTAAATGTGAGGAGGGAGCTTCTGTCTGTGTCTTATCCGGGGAGTGTGTAAAGGGCAGCATCGAGGGAGCTTCACTCTGTTTCTGACCTGGGAGTGTGTGATGGGTTGGTGCGGAGGGAGCTTCTCTCGGTGATTGACCCCAGGGTGCTTGATGGGATGGTGTGGTGGTAGCTGCTCTCAGTTTCTGACCCAGGGACTATTTGATGGGTCGGTGATCGACCCTACGACACAGACCGCGACTGAAACCAGTTCGATTAGAACCGTCGGGAATTACACCTGGCGCACGGCCATTAACGGGAAGGGCAGGAGTTAAATGGGAGGGTGGGGAATCGGCCAAAAATGTTTCCATCCTTCGGGCGGGGAGGTTCACACATTCAGATGTTCACACGGACACTGTCAGTCCAGGTCTGGGTTCCAGAAGAGATCTCAGTTCCTTCCACTTGGTCTCACTGAACCGATTCCCCCTCAGCCTGAAACAGATGGAAGAATAAAGATGAAATAAACAGATTACACAACAGTGTCAGTAACAGTGGACTGGGGTTAATGTTTCAACAACACTCACAGACAAATATCACCAGAAAACCCGCGGATCCGCTAATATTTTATCACATTGAACATTAACAAAATCACTCACTCGATCCAATCCAGACTCGGGAGGGTCAGTATGAGGTCTCGGAGAGCGGGGATAGATCGGTCTGTGAGCGAGTTCCATCCCAAGTCCAGTTCTGTCAGTGATGGGTTTATACTGAGAGCGGAGATGAGATCCTCGGCACCAGAATCTGTGAGACCGACACCCCCCAGCCTGGAAATGAGAAAGAGAGTGAGGGTGAAGGACACAGAGAGACAGGAGACGGTACAAATCCCCAGTGTTTATCAACACAATTACTGGTCACATTAATGTTCAGTGTCAGACACCCAGTGACTGTAAACACAATCTCCCACAGTCTGGTACTTACCCCAGTTTCTGTATTTTACACTCTGGGTTCCTCAGAGCTGCGGACACCAGTTTCACTCCTGAATCTCTCAGTTTATTGTGCCCAATTCTAAACGCAAACAGACACATTGATGAACAAAGTGATTCAAACCGTGGGTCTGAGGGAATTTCTCTCACTGGGATATTTCAGGAAACACTAAACCCTTCAGTAAATCACTGATCGGAGTTTCCATCGCTGTCAATGTCCCTCACTGCCCAGCTCCAGGGTATTCACCGAATGTCAGTAATGTAGTCTGTCGATGTGACTTTGTGAACTCCACATATTCTGTCTCATTCCCCGATGGTTAGAAAAGTGTTCCTGACGTGAGAGGGTCGGAAGCGGCAAGGGTAAGAGAGATCCCACAGGACGAAGGGGGATGGGGAAGAGAGATCCCACAGGAGGAAGGGGGATGGGGAAGAGAGATCCCACAGAAAGAAACCAATGGGAAAAGATAATCCTACAAGACGAGAGAATGCAGAAATAGATTGCAAGGGAGGGTGTGCCTGAACTGTGGAGAGGAAATGTGCCCATGGGTATCTGGTACTGAGCAAAGTCACACAGGTGGACTGATGGTGATAGCCACGCACGGAGAAGGGCAGGGGAGAACAATCTCACAATGGTATTTCTTTTCTTCTCACTGGTACAGTCCCCTGACGGTCTCTTGTCCCTCACTGGGAAGTGTGTGTGAATCTCTGACCCACCTGCTGCTGACAGTGTCAGTATCACTGAGAGGGAATATTGTCAATGGACGTGTCACAGGCAGCGAGAAACACGGCCATTCTTGTGATTTACTACTATTAAAGCAACGGCTGTTGTTCACGGGTCATTTGTCGCAATTCTTCACAATCAGATTTACTACAGTCTTACCCAAATTCCTTTACATTGAAACAACACAATGGAATAGTTTCACCGTTCAGAGAGAGAGATTCAAGTTACCTCAAAGCTTGGCACTTGTGCAGCCCTGGTCCCAGCCGCTGGATTCCTTCACACTGAATGTGGCAGCCAGCCAGGTTGAGGTGTTTTATTGTATCACAGAGTCCGATGACATGAGACAGGACCGCGCAGTCAATCGGGGTCAGTGTCATTCCACTGAATGAAAGTGTTTCCACTGATCCCAGCGTGTCCTGAGCCAGTCCACGATTCTGAGACTCAAACAGGTAGTGCAATGTGTTCAGGAGGCTCCTTTTACCAGCTTCACACTCTGTGTTTCCAATCTGACGTTTAACATCCTCCTTCACCCAGTCAATCACCTGGCAGGTTGTTTGATGAGGAAATGGACCCAGAAATTCCTCCAGACCCCGAGCTGTCATTGGGGAGGAGAGACCAGCAATAAAACGGAGAAATACCTCAAATCGCCCATCAGTCGTGTTGCGGGCTTCAGTGAGGAATTTCAGGATATCCCTGGGATGTGGATCCAGGAATTGTGCGACTGCAGCTACAAACTCTTGGATGGTGAGGTGTGGGAATGTGTACACCACGCTCCGGGCAGAATCCTCTCTCTCCAAAAGCCCCATCAGTAATCCAGACAGGAACTGGGAAGGATGCAGATTGTAGTTGATCATATCTACATCTGTAAACAGAATCTTCTTCTCGGACACTCCTCTGAAGGCCATCTGACCAACCCTGAGTAACACATCACGGGGGTTCTCAATCTCACGGCCGTGGTTTTTCAGGATGTTGTAAGTATAGTAGGAGTACAGTTGGGTGATGGTCTTGGGAACTCGCTGCGGGTCCCTGACCCTTTGTGTGAAGAAGGGGCCCAGTGCCTGAGCGAGGACACAGCAGTAGGAGGGGTTGCAGCTCATGGTGTACAGGATCTCGTTCTTCTTCACGTGTTTGAAAACAGCTGCTGCCACCGTCTCATCTTCAAAATGTTTGATGAAATATTCCTTCCGTTCCTCACCAACAAATCCCAGGATTTCAGCCCGGACACTGATGTCTGCCTTTTCCAATAAATGTAATGCCGTGGGTCGGGTGGTCACCAGCACTGAACACCCTGGGAGCAGCTTGTGCTGGATTAAACTGTACACAATGTCCGACACCCTGCATTTGAATTCAGGATTTGGGCAGACATTCTGTGATTCTGTGTCTCTCTGACTGTCAGCAAAATTGATCCTGTCCTTGAATTCATCCAAACCATCGAATATAAACAACAATCCCTCTGGGTTCTTCCAGACCTCTCTCAAAGAATTCCCAAAGTAAGGATACTGATCCAGAATCAGTTCCCTCAGGTTTATTCTGCAGTTTATGGAGTTTAAATCCCGGAATTTGAAACTAAAGACAAACTGGAATAGTTGGTTTATTTTCCCCGTGGCCCAGTCATATACAATCTTTTGTACCAGTGTTGTTTTCCCAATCCCTGGGACTCCGGCCACTGCTGCAGAAATCCCGGATTTGTTTCCAAAGAAAGAGCTTTTCAATTTTTAAACAAAGCTCCTCTTGAATAACTGATCAATCCAGATTTTTTCCAGCTTTCCGCAGAGATGTTTTTCTCTCCACTCCTCGTGGTCTCTGCCTCTTGCCAGCAGCTCATGTTCCACCAGGGTCTGATCTCGAACAGTAGAAATGATCGTGAGCTCAACGTATCGATCAACCAGCTGGAAAATCTTCACCTTCTCCTGCATCAGTATCGTGTTCACTCTCAGTTTCTCTGTTTGCCCGTGCAGAATTTCCATGTGCTTCCATCGAACATCTTGGGACAGACAGAAAAAGATCGTCAATGTCTGATTTGATGAAGAGCACTGAACATAGCTGCCTTAACAAGAAAAATGTTCAAGACATTGTTTGGGTGAAATAGGGAGCTCAGAGATAAGAGTGTCTGGAAGTGAACGATGGCCCAGAAACATTTCTGATCTGATTCAGATATGTAGTTAAAGGCTCCCCCTCCCCTCTGTTCGTAATTTTCAGATGGTCCAGCGAGCACCAAGTGCACAAGTGATTCTGGAGAGGAGAGTGTTGTGTGGGGCGGTGGTTTCACTGCTTTCACTGCTCAGCTTCCGCTCAACTGTGCAACACCGCAGGGGGGTAACAGTGGAGGGGAGGAACAATTTACTTGCTCAACTCTTTTTACTTTTCTCACAATGGGCCTGATGCTCTTGACACGCCTTTAGGTTTAAGCTGTCAATACTGACCCACAGAAAAGGAACATAATCTTGGTTTCCATTTCCAGTCTGAGACAGTCACGGTGTAACATCCTTGAACCGAGGAGCTGGTACGTGAACTCGGGCAATTCCCCGATGTCCGCAGAGGAATAACATCAAATCTCGGCCCCACTTTAGTTCTGAGCAGTGTTACTTCCCTTGCTGGCGTTGGATGTTCCAATCGGAACAGTTTGGATTCAGTTTTGTCAAATCTCGGGATATTCGACATTAGTGAAAGGGGAGCGCTGAGGCTTCCTCTCTGACCAACTGTAATGTCTGCTATAAAACTCATAGAGGCCTCTGGGTGCACAGCCCGAGACCTGGAAGGTGCCGGGCTTTGTAGCAGATACAAATGGTTTCCTGTCCTGCAGCCAGAGCAACAAAAAACCTGCCTCCTACATTCTGACAGTCTCTAAACAAGCCTCAAGAGACAGGTATTCAGACTCTCAGAGTGAAATAAAGATTTGAGATTTTCGTTCCATCGCTTACCTTTCAGATGCGTGGGCACTTCAGATAAATCTTGGTCAGTGTCCATGTAGGCGAACTGGCCGTCACCTGTTCAAACAGATTAACCTGCATGAAGTCTGTTCTGTGTAATACTGTAAATTCATCAGCATTTACATCTGTAACACATAGTGTATTGTTCACCGTACCACGTTCCCGTATTTCATTCAATATCCTGCTCAGCTTCGGTAAATGGTGATGTAGTTTCACAAAGGATGCCCACATCACCCTCCGGGCCCCGGAGCCCTTCTCCATCACCAGATCCAGGAGGAGTTTGGATGCGCCCGCTTGGTTTCCCTTCTCCGCGAGCTCAGTCACACTCTGTAATGAACAACGGGGAATCTATTGAGGAGCGTAGGGATGGGTACAAATCTACCCTGAACATGGACTGACCCAGAACATTCTGCTCGCCGCATATCACTAACTGCCATTGAAGTGTTCACAGCGGGGGAGAAATTTTTAAAGAAGCGAGCGGGGTCAGTCTAGACTTCCCGCATGCCACAGATTGTGGGGTAATTATCAAATTGGCAAGGTTTAAGCGGAGCAGACATAGTGTGAGTGAGCCAGAGATAGAGTGGGGAGTTGAGTCTTTGTGCCAGAGGGGGAGAGGCGAGACTGTAGGTAGATTTTTGGCAATATTTTACCGCTTTTTCACGGTGAGAACAGCGGGAATGCCAGGCAGGATCATGGAATGCTCTTCCTACGGGGTGTGGCAAGGATAGGGAGACCTCCATTGTCTCTGACAACTGCACCTTCAGGAAGTGCACCCAGTTGCAGCTTCTTACAGACTGTGCTAAGGAATTGGAGCTGGAGCTGGATGAGCCCAGGGTAATTCAGGAGACTGAGAGGTTGACTGACAGGCTCTACAGGGAGGGAGCTATACACAAGGCGCAGGACACAGGTAACTGGGTGACGTCAGGACTGGTAAAGGGGATAGGAAGCCACTGCAGGTAACTCCTCTGTAACAGGTATATGGCTTTCTGTTTCCGGGTACGGCCTAGCAGAGGAAAACCACTGCGATTATGCCTTTGACACTGAGTTTGCTGTTGTGACTCAAAAGGGGTGAGAAGAATGAGCTGCGCTGACAGGGGGAATTTAATGATTAAGAGGACACACTGGAGATCCTGTTGATGAGAACAAGATTTCTGGATGGTGTGTTGTCACAGCCAGCGATATCTCGCATCGAGTCTGAAACTTTCTTAACGACACGGCGAGCAGCCGGCGGTCGTGCTCCACGTGGTCCATGACAAGAGTAGGAAGTGTGATGAGGTCCTGCAAAGTGAGTACATGGAGTTAGATGCTAAGCTGAAGTGCAGAACTTCCAGGGTTGTGTTATCAGTATTGCTACCCGTACCACGTGCTAGTGAGGCCTGAAACAGGACGATAATACAGTCTACGTGTGGCTGATGAAATGGTGCATGATCGAGGGCTTGAGATGTTTGAATGATTGGGCTCTCTTCCAAGTAATATGGGACCTGGACAGACATAATCGTTTTGCACCCGAACTGGAGGGGGACTGATACCCTTGCGGGAAGGGTTGTTAGCGCTCCATTGGGAGACGATAAACTTGAGTTGCGGGGTGGGGAGGAGGGGTAAGGTGAAGAACCAGAGTGGATAATGGAATGGTTGTGTGGGAAAGATGTTGTTAAGCCGACGTACAAGGTCAGCAAACTACAGGATGAATTAGGTGAAATTAATGTTCCGAGTTGTGTATTATTTCAATGCAAGGAGTATTGTGGGAAAGGCAGCTGAGTTTAGAGCATGGATCAGCACATTGAGTTACAGCATTGTAACCATTAATGTAATTTTGGTTGCAGGAGGTGCAGGACCGGCAGCTCAGCATTCCAGGGTTCCGTTGTGTTAGACACGATTCGATAGAGCGGGAGGGATTTCAAATGGAGAGTGGCATAACTCGTCAGGAAAAAATGCTCCTGCATTGCTCAGACAGGACAAATTGGATAGCTGGTCCACTGAGACCACATGGGTGAAACTACGGATTAAGAAAGGGATGACCACGTTAGTGGGACGATATTACAGAGCACCCAAGGGTCAATGGGATTTAGATGAACAAATATGTAGAGATATCACAGAAACAAGAAACAAAAGGTTCTGATGGTAGATAATTTTAACTTTCCATTTAGTGACTGGGACACCCATATTTTAAAGGACTGGATGGGATAGTGTATGACAAATGTTTTCAAGTTTCTGGGATCAATATATTGAGATCACAACTATAGACAGTGCATACAAGAATTCTATTAGGGAACAGGACATCGCGGGTAGCAGAGGTGTGTGCAGCGGAACATTTTGCATCTGGTGATCATAATGCCATCACTTTAAAGATCATTATGGAAAAGGATAGGTCTGGTCCGGTTAAGATTCTAAATTGCAGAAAGGCCAATTTTTATGGTATCAGAAAGAATCAGACAAAAGTGGATGGGGACATGTTGTTTTCTGGTACAGTTGTTCTTGGTAAGTGCGAGGCCTCCAAAACTGAGATCTAGGTGTCCTTGTTCATCAGTCACTGAAAGTAAGCATGCAGGTACAGCAGGCAGTGAAGAAAGCTAATGGCATATTGGCTTTCATAGCAAGGGGAGTTGAGTATAGGAGCAAAGAGGTCCTTCCTCAGTTGTACGGGGCCCTAGTGAGACCACATCTGGAGTATTGTGCGCAGTTTTGTTCTCCAAATTTGAGAAAGGACATTCTTGCTATTGAGTGAGTGCAGCGGACGTTCACGAGGTTAATTCCCAGGATGGCGGGACTGTCATATGCTGAAAGATTGGAGCGACTGGGCTTGTATACACTGGAATTCAGCAGGATAAGAGGGGATGATAGGGCATCTGATTGAAACATATAAGATTATTAAGGGATTGGACACGCTAGAGGCAGGAAACATGTTCCCGATGTTGGGGGAATCCAGAACCAGAGGCCACAATTGAAGAATAAGGGGTAGGCCATTTAAAACCGAGTTGAGGAAAAACTTTTTCACCCAGAGAGTTGTGGATCTGTGGAATGCTCTGCTTCAGAAGGCAGTGGAGGCCAATTCTCTGGATGCTTTCAAGAAAGAGTTAGATAAAACTCTTAATGATAGCGGATTCAAGGGATATGGAGTGAAGGCAGGAACGGGGTACTGATTGTGGATGATCAGACATGATCACAGTGAGTGGTGGTGCTGGCTCGAAAGGCCGAATGGCCTACTCCTGCACCTATTGTCTATTGTTGGGATATTGATCAAAAAAGGGTCAGCAGTTCAAATGAGAGACGATAGCCAGTGTTGCCTGGTCAAGTGAAAATGGAGTTGAAGGTAGACTCGAGAAATGAGCTGAGAAATAAGCCACTATGTATTTGATCTGTGGGATACCTGGGGGTCATCAAGAGAATACAAACTGATGAATGGACATTAAGATCGAGCATTGGGAACAAGATGTGATGGCAGACAGAGTGGTGTAAAGTAGTTCCCTGTCCACTTGCAATGTCCGTCAAGTGTCACATCACTAAAGCTGTCAACTGTCAATCATTGTCTGTATCCTAATGGGTCTACAAATGTAAACACGAGGAATTCTGCAGATGCTGGAAATTCAAGCAACACACATCAAAGTTGCTGGTGAACGCAGCAGGCCAGGCAGCATCTCTAGGAAGAGGTGCAGTCGACGTTTCGGGCTGAGACCCTTCGTCAGGACTAACTGAAGGAAGAGCTAGTAAGAGATTTGAAAGTGGGAGGGGGAGGGGGAGATGTAAAATGATAGGAGAAGACAGGAGGGTGGGGGGGATGGAGCCAAGAGCTGGACAGGTGATTGGCAAAAGGGATCTGAGAGGATCATGGTACAGGAGGCCCAGGCAGAAAGAAAAGGGGGAGGGGGGAAAACCCAGAGGATGGGCAAGGGGTATAGTCAGAGGGACCGAGGGAGAAAAAGGAGAGAGAGAGAGAAAGCACGTCTTCCTAGAGATGCTGCCTGGCCTGCTGCGTTCACCAGCAACTTTGATGTGTGTTGCTTGGATCTAAAAATGAACGTGTTCAGAAAATTAGAGACAGGCTTGTATTGCTGAATAAAGTTTCATGGTTTCTGCAAACGAAAGCTCTATTCTTGATGTTGACCACAAGCATCTCAGGATTTTCATAGCCCAGAGTTGCCGTTGCACCGGCTCTGTCAGTCTGTAATAGATTCAGTAGAATCTACACTCAGTCTATGTTCCTTCCACTTACCTGATACTCTCGCCCAGTGAAGTGATCTTCGCCCATTAACATGAAGCTGATTCCCTCCACACCCTCCTCAATCGCCTGCTCCAGTCGCTCCATGTAGAATCTCATCAACCGGAACAGGTGGTGATCCTCACAATGTGACAGGAAGGCGGAGAATGCGGAGTTCAGGTCTGTAGTCAGTCACAGATCATAAAATAGTAGAGTGTACCATGCGTATGGGACACGATGCCAACTTAAACCCATCCCATCTTCAGGAACATGGTCAATATCCTTCCATTCTCGGCCTACTCATGAGTTGAAACACCTCTCAGATGCTCTGGGTATCTGTTTCCAGTCCCTCCCTAGGCAGCACATTCCAGCCACCAATCACTGTCTGTGGAAAACATGCGTCCTAAATCCCCTTTCAACTTTATCCTCTAACTTTAAACCTATTCCCTCTGGTATTTGTGATGAAACCCGTCTGCACCCTCTCCAGACCGCTCACATCATTCTCATGGTGTGGTTACCAGATTTGTGCACAATACTGAAATTGTCTCTTAACCAACGTTCATCCAGTTACAGCCCAACTTTTACAAATACCTCAACTCATCGCTACTAATTGTGTTGCCACTTTCAGGGAGCTGTGCACTTGCATCACAAGACCCGTCCGTACATCATTCTTATTCACTGTGCACATCGGCCGCCAACTTGACCTCTCAGAGTGCAGCCGCTCCCATTTGCCCGAATTAACTGTACCTGGAGACTCTCCGCTCGTATTTCTGATTGGATGCTGAACAATTTCACAACAGTCCCAAATTTACTCAACTCCGCCAATTCTGTAAATCGACGAATCAGCCCACCCATGTGGTTTTACAAAGTACATCATTTTGAACAATACATAGTTTATTATTAATTTATTTACATCACACACGACGCATGGCAAGACAGTGATCTTTGAGGACACTACCGGTCACAGACCTTCAGCCAGAATAACGCTCCTGCAGTCCTGAGTCTATTTTATGAGCCCAAGACAACTTTGAAATCAATGTACAAATTCTCTGATTAAGATTCCTCAAGCCGAAACGTCGATAGTTAATTTCTCTCTATAGATGCTACTTGACCTGCTGAGCTCCTCCAGCACTTTGTGCCGTGCCTTCTCTACTTAACATTTTGTTTTACTTTACTCCTATTCGCCAAGGATATTTCATTCCTTCGGTAGCCACCACGCCCCCCCTCCCGCCCCGCCAGAAACCCTGTTTAAAATTTCTCCTTTTCACTGTCTCCCGCACCCAGCCCATTCTCCCAAAATATAATGTTCTTTAACTCGGCCACAGAAAATAGACACCGGAAACTCCCTTCACCTCCACTGAGCATCAACTCGAAAATCCAGGGAGAATTGACCATTGTCCGTCCAAAAAAGAAAACAACATTTTTCCTCTCACTGGCTGTTGGAGGCATTTCCCACATCAGGATGTACCAAATACTGACAGAAATTCTGTCTGTTCCCTGGACTGTTACATTGCCCGGTGCTGTATTCCTGTCTGAATTTCGCCCATACCCACCTTAACCATATAACCATATAACAATTACAGCACGGAAATAGGCCATCTCGACCCTTCTCGTCCGTGAAGGACTCTTACTCTCACCGAGTCCCACCGACCTGCACTCAGTCTGTAACCCTCCATTCCCTTCCTGTCCATATATCTATCCAACTTAACATTAAACGACAATATCGAACCTGCCTCAACCACTTCTGCTGGAAGCTCGTTCCACACAGCCACCACTGTCTGAGTAAAGAAGTTCCCCCTCATGTTACCCCTAAACTTTTCTCCCTTAACTCTCAACTCAGGAGCTCCTTCTCCTTTTACTCGGGTGAAGATTTGCCTGGTGAGCGGAGTGGTTCGACCATTCCCGTTGTTAGGTCCTGCGCTGAACCTGATGAATTGCTCCAGTGCTCAAGGTCGCTTTACCAAGAGGATCAATGACCCCCGTTTGATGTACTTTCTCTCTGCGCCTTTAGCGCCCAGGTTTATTCCTCTGAACTATCTACACCTGCATCATAAGGACAGAGTCTTCATGGGAAAGAGCCAGGTGAGCATACCTGTGTCCATTCTGACTCTGACTGACGTTGGTTGATGGTCGTTTCCTTGTCTGCAAGAATGCACCACCTGCTGGCGATGATCTGAATTACACAAATAAAGCAGAGTGAGTCAGTTGCTGTCCCCTTCAATTTTAAAACACTCCTGTAAGGTTGCTGCTCCGTCTCCTACATTCCAAGGAATAAAGACATTCCAGGGATTAAAGACATCCTCTCTCCAGATTGTGGCCATCCTTTCCTCAGAATAGAGGCCTTCTGGCCTTTACAACATGCTCGCAAATCTTCTCTGCACTCTTTCCACTTTAACCAAGTCTTTTCAAACATATAGCGTCTAGAACTATACTTTGTACTGTTAACACTGTCTCACCAACGACTTATACAACGGCCCCATAGCGGCTAACACAACTCTTTACAGTTCGAACGACCCGGCTTCCATTTCCGCCGCTGTCTGTAAGAGTTTGCAGGTTCTCACTGTGATCGCATGGGTTTTCTCCGAGTGATCCGGTTTTCCCCACAGTCTCAAGATGTACCGCTGGGCAGGTTAATTGGTCATTGTAAATTGTCCTGTGATAAGACTAGGATTAAATCTTGGGATTTAATGGGTAGCGCGGCTCGCTGTATCTCAATATTGAATAAATAAAATGATGTCCCAGCTTCTGCACTCAGTACCCAGACTGTTGAAGGACGATGTGATAAACACGTCTTCACCACCCCGTGTCGCCGCATTGAGCGAACTGTGCACTTATTCTCCTCGGTCCCTCTGTTCTCCGACAATCTCAGACCATGAGCTGCTTGTTGCCGCGAAGGTGAGGAACAGACTCAGTGGATTAAACCTGGTAGAGATGAAGCCAAAAGAACTGTGGATAGAAGTAAAGAGCATTATACAAGAGGTGGAGACAAAAAATATCACACCCTTGCTTTGAAGCAGGCGGCCATTGTTCTTAATTTTTAGGTTAACCTGTCAATCATGCAAACAGGTAACAGTAGCAACACACAAATCACCGGGGCCAGAAGTGACTTAAAAATAAAAACAAATATCTCCTTGATCGCTGTTCCAATGCACAGACAACTGGTTGTTTGAAAATAAAAAATCCGAAATAAATATCAGAAGCTGAATTATTCCCACCTTCATTCCCCGAGAGAGTGAGTTTCTGAGAGTGTGGATACGGTGTATCGTTTTGTTACAAATAGCCCCGCCCACCGCCCCACACGGAACTCTCGTAACCATGGCAACACACAATGCTGGAGGAACTCAGCAGGTCAGGCAGCTCTCTGGATGGGTGTAAATAGTCAACGTTGTGGACCGAGCCCCTTCATCAGGACTGGACTGGAAAGGGGAAGAGGGCAGATGATGGACTGATTTGGAAGGTGCGGCTTGTTATTCTGTGAGACTCGGTGCTCAGGGTCTGCGAGCAAGCAGCTGCCTGTCCTGTCCGTGCACATTCCTCAGAACAGGGAGCGGCCTTTCTGCTGAAATCAAATCGAAACCGTTCGACAAAACACCGTCATTCAAGCGTGAAGGAAGTTTAATATTGTAATTAACCCTTTCTGCTACAGGGAAGAGCGATAGAACCAGTGAAGCGATGTAAGGACATTACCCGGGGTCTCGAACCCGCAAAGTTACCAGTTACTTCGCTCCCCTGTTTGCTGCGAGCTTCCAGTATTTTGTTTTTATCTCAGACTCCTGTCATCTGCAGATGCGCTAAAAATAATTTTCAAGCTTCCTTCAAATAAATCAAACCGACGCATTCCGAAAAGCGACGTTTCGTAATATAGCCGGGATTCGCCCTGTCATTCTGAGTAGTTGCGTTTTAATGAGGGACAGAGAGATCGGTGACAGATCACTGCCCCGTGGGATTTCACATGTTGCTACCGGTGTGAAAGATGCCTTCAGCTCTCACTCAGTAGAAACCGCCCTGGAGAATATTTCTGGTTGACGGTAGCAACGTCGTTTCTCTTAATCCATTTGGACAATGATTGACCCGTTAACATGAATATGTCAGGACTGCCCTCTGCCACTAAATTCACTCCCGATCCCGATCAAAGCCGAGTTTCGCTGTGAACGCTGAATACTTGTACAGACTCATACACAACACTTACCTCTGATGCTGTAACCGGACGGCGTTCAGTGTGGTCCCGGGAAATCACAGACTGACTTCCCGGGTGACCGACAATGGTCCTGCACCGGTGGGCTCACCCTCTACGGAGAGTTGAGTCTGAGCTGCTGCTCCCGAGTCCGTCGGTCATTACAGATGGACAGGGCCGGGTGAGCCAGGGTAGAGCGGGACTGCCGCGGTCCGGGTCACACTAACTCTCACCGGCTCAGGACGGGTCCGACAGCGGGAGGAGGCGGGAGTGGGATCAATGCAGCAATGGAAAACAAACAGGCTGCGCTAACCATTCTGTCCGGATTTCCGTGTAAATCTCTCCTTTTTCTCTCATGCAACCAGTGGGGCGGAGTTTCTCTATTTAACACAGCGAGTCCAAGGCTGCCGATTTGATCCAGCCCGGGTTCTGGGAGGGTCTGAGTTCCGCCCTCTGTGCAAACGGGACTGCCTGGCGTAGGTATTGTTAAGGGGGACAGCCACAGGGGTGCTCTCTAGCCTCTGACTGCCGCCGCTCCCTCTCCTGACTGTTACCGTCTTATCTGCCTCCCGAGACCCCGGTGTGACTACCTGCCTCTAGCTGCTCCCTATCACCTCCTCACCCTCCCTGACCAGACGAAGGTCATCGGGCTGCATCTCCAGCTCCCTAACGCGGTCCCTCTGGAGCTGCAGTTCGACGCACCTGGTGCAGAAGTGGCCGTCCGGGAGACTGGGAGTCTCCAGGACCTCCCACATTTGACACCGAGCTCAGAACGCCGGCCTCACACACATAATTTCTGTCAGCATTGTACACAAGTAACGTACCTCGCCTTGACCCCTTCCCTCCCAAGCCCCGTTGAGCCAAAGCCTTCTTACTCTGTCTCGCTCCACTCTTTCGCCCGCTGTAGAAAGCTGTCTTCTTTTTAAACTCTCCTCGCTGTTCTCACTGGATGACCTCAATGAGGTTTTGCAGTCGTGCCCGTTCAAACCGCTGAAGAAATAACTAGCAAACCCCACTCTGAAACAGCGGAACCCCCGAATATTGAGCTGCCAGTCCTGCCTCTCTGCAACCAAGTCTAACAGCTACAATGGGTTACCTGCCTTTTCTTCAATACTTCCTGCTTTGTAATTTACCAAACTCTGAACATTAGTCACAGCATGATTAACCTTTTGATTCATGACTTTGTCTGCGGTCTTAACAATATCTATTAAAGAAACTTGGATAAGTACATGGATGGGAGGGGAAGGGGGCGTGTCAATGAGAGTCGGCTGATTAAAAGCTCGACACAGAGACCGGGAATCGAGCAGAGTAAAACTCCTGGTGTGGGACAGGGAGACAGGGAATCGTGCGCCGTAAAACACCTAACGTGAAATAGGGAGAGTGGGAATGGGAACCGTGTGCTGTGGATTTGTTCAGAGACTTGTGATGAGCCATGACTGGCATCCTTGGCACTGTGAGGGAATAAGTAGTTAGTCTAATAACTTTGACCAGTCACAGCACCTCTCTTCACTCATCCATGTCTCCTCGCCACGGATCTCCTTCACCCTGCTCTCTTCACCATCCCTCTCCCTCTCCCCGCATAAACCTTCCATAAGACCATAAGATATAGGAGTAGAAGTAGGCCATTCGGCCCATCAAGTCTGCTCCGCCATTCAATCATGGGCTGATCCAATTCTTCCAGTCATCCCCACTCCCCTGCTTTTACCCCATTCCCTTTGGATTATACATTTCCTGGATAATCCTCTCTACTCGCCACCCATCACACTCATCCCTCCTTTCTTGCCACCTCCTCATGCTCACCCCACCCTTCGCATCCCACAGCTTCACTAGTTCTACCTCAAGCCTGTCTCCTTAACCCTTCTCTCATTCCCACTCACCAGCCCTTTCTCGCTGCACAAAGTCGCTCACCCCTCCCTTCTCAAAAAAAGAAAGCTTCCTGCAACAGAAAATACGACAAGTCGTACATAAAACACGGATTTATTGCGACCGGTGACTCGCACGCTCCAAGCCCCCTGTGTGTGGTATGTGGAGACAAGCTGTCTAATGAGGCAATGAAGCCCTCAAAACTGCTTCGGCACCTTGAGACCAAGCACCCTGCACTTAAAGACAAACCCGTTGAGTTTTTTGTGTGGAAAAAATGTGAGCAAGCGGGACAGGAGCAAGTGGGACAGAAGGAAGTGCTGAGAGCCACCACCTCCACAAATGCTGCCGCTCTGAGAGTGTCGTACTTAGTGGCTAGCCGGATTGCTAAGGCTAAAAAGCCTTTCACCGTTGGTGAAGAATTGATTCTGCCTGCTGCCAAGGTCATGTGCCGTGAACTGTTGGGAGAAGCTGCAGCTAACAAGATGGCACAGGTTTCTCTTTCAGCTACCGCAGATTCAAGGAGAATCGATGCCATAGCGGAGGACATCGAAGCACAACTGTTGGAACGGCTTAACGAGTCACCATGGTATGCTTTCCAGGTCGACGAGTCTACCGATGTCGACAACAAGGCAATACTGCTGGTTTATGTGCGATATATATTTCAAGACGATGTGCACGAGGATACGTTGTGTGCACTGCCGTTGCCAACTAACACAACTGGGGCAGAACTATTCAAGTCTTTGAATGACTACATGTCAGGCTAACTGGACTGATCATTCTGTGTTGGAATATGCACAGACGGGGCTGCAGCTGTGACTGGACGGCTGTCTGGTTTCACTACCCGAGTCAAAGAGGTTGCTCCTGAATGCCAATCTACACACTGTGTCATACACAGGTAAATGCTGGCTAGCCGAAAAATGTCACCTGATCTTAACAGCGTATTGAGTGACGTTGTTGAAGTTATCAATCACATCAAAGCAAAAGCTCTTAACTCACGTCTGTTTGAGCAGCTTTGCGAGGAAATGGATGCAGAGCACAAACGCCTTCTCTTACACACTAAAGTCAGGTGGCTATCAAGGGGGAGAGCCCTGGCCAGGGTTTTTGAGTTAAGAGAGCCGCTACAGAGATTTCTTTCAGGAAAAAAAGTCACCACTGGCAGCACACTTCAGTGACGAGGAGTGGAGAGCAAAACTCGCTTATCTGTGTGACATCTTCAACCTGCTCAATGAACTCAATTTGTCACTTAAGGGGAGAATGACAACTGTCTTCAAGTTGGCAGATAAAGTGTCTGCTTTCAAAGCCAAACTGGAACTGTGGGGACGGTGAGTGGACAGGGGCATATTTGACATGTTCCCAACATTAGCTGGGATTTTGGGAGAGACTGAGGCTGCACCGTCCCTCTCACAGCTGGAGCGCAATCACCTATCTTCGCTGGCGACAGAATTCGAGTGTTACTTCCCACCGCAAATGACCCGAGACGTGAAAAGGAATGGGTCCGTGACCCATTTGTGAATGTTCCCAGTGAATCATCCATGTCAGCGCGGGAAGAAGATCAACTCCTCCAGCTTGCAAGTGACAGTGGGCTGAAAAGTATGTTTGACATAACATCTCTGCAAGCATTCTGGATCAATGACAAGGCTGAATATCCTGAGATAGCCACGAAAGCACTGAAAACGTTGCTTCCATTTCCAACATCATATCTCTGCGAAGTGGGGTTTTCTGCAATGAATGCAATGAAAACTAAATTGCAGAATAGACTGGACATAAGGAACTCCCTTCGAGTATCGCTGTTTCCCCTCACCCCTCGATGGGACCGTCTTGTTGCAGGGAAACAAGCCCAGGGCTCCCACTGATTCAGCGATATTGGTGTGTTGCAATGATTTTATATGTTCATACGGGGAAAATATGTACTGTGTGTTTAATATCCAAACATTACTTAAAATGTTATGATGCTATTGACTTATAAGTGACTTATAGTTGAGTTATCACTATATTCATGCAACGAAAATATGCGTTGTGTGTTTAAAAATAAATTCATTACATAAACCCTTTTAGAAACAAAATTGAGTTTGTTAGCCACTTATAAGTGACTTATAGTTGACTTATCACCTGTATTCTGGTTGTGATTAACACCACCGCCCCGCACCACCCCCCCCCCCCACCCCCGTCGGCTGGTCTGCAAGAATATTGTCAATATTAAACTGGTCCGCAATGTGAAAAAGATTGGTGACCCCTGGTTTAAAATGAGAGAAAGTCAACATGATTTGAGAGGAACGTGTATATTTCAAAAACAGAGGATAAGAACAAATGTAAAAAATCATTGTATTTCAGTCGGAGGGCTGAATCTATGGAACAGTTGTAGTGAGAATTTAAAAACATGCACCACAATTAAAAAGTTTTAACAAATATTTAAGAATAAATTAGTGAACAAATATAAAATACATGATTTAAAATAAATGGGAGTAATGTAAATAAATGATACTTGGAACTGGATTTTGTGTTAAAAGATTATGTTTTGATTTTGATGTGAAAATTGACACCAAATATGTTTTTGTATAAGTAAGAGGGGTAGGTGTAATAAGCTGTAGCTTCAGCCTACACCCTTTCGGTCTGTGTTAAAGAATATCTATGTTTTTGTTGTTTTATGAAATCATTATTGAGAATGATGTTTTTTGTTGTTTGTACTGACCAAAAAATAAAATTTCATTCATTCATTCATATTCTTTCCACCATTCAGCCCACACCCGTACACGTAGACAGATCGTAAACACAAAATAATCTGCAGATGCTGTGACAAAGCAACACTTACAGTACGCTGGATGAACTCAGCAGGTCCTGACGAAGGGTTCCGGCCCGAAGCGTCGACTCATCGTTTACACTGATGCTGCCCGAGTTCATCCAGCGTACTGTAAGTGTCACGTAGTCAGATCCCCTTCACCCACATCCACCCTCCCAGCTCGGGGACCCACAACTAACTGATTCCACAATAAAAAAAACCGGGGCTGCAAGACCGGAGAGCCCGGAGCCTCTGGCTGTCCGGCAGAGCTCGTACTCGAACATTTCCCACTGCGACCGGCCCTCGATTTACACAAACCCGAGATCAGCCCCTTCCACACCGTCGCCCGTACAGGAGGAACATCGGCGACGGCTGGGGTCTGCACCGAGTCTGCGTTTTGCAGGAGGTTCGCCGCGGCACCGCCAGTCTGCAGATGCTGGAAATCCAGAGCAACACAAACAAAACGCTGGTGGAACTCGGCAGGCCGGGCAGCAGCTATGGACAGTCAACATTTCCAGCTGAACCCTCCTTCAGGAATGAGAAGGAAGGGGGGAAATATCGGAACAAAAACGGGGCGGGTGAGGAAGGGGTATCGATAATCCACAATGAACTTTAATGACCAATAAATATAATTCCTCTCTTTGATCAGCTGTCTGAGTGATCCCCTGACTCTGAGAGGAAGGGGTATCTATGGTCCACATTGTCAGGGTGTTGAGTTTACCAGGAGACAGAGACTGCAGGGACGGGAGGTTTTCTGGTCACTAATACACTGTGTGTGGACCCCGCTGGCAATTCTGGTGTTGTGACCCGAATCGAGACAAACACCACGCTGCCCACTCCACCAACAACACGGCACAGCCGGACACATAACAGGGGACTTTACATCTCACAACACTGGATTCAGTGATGAAACCCGTGATTAATGTTGTTGTCCCACTGAAATCATAAGAAACGTCCATTCAGGTGTTTTTAAATACAAGCGCTCCCCCACAGGTGACGTCACACATGGTTCCCCCTCGCGCGTAACTGACGTCACACACGCGCTGCTGTGCTCGCGCTGAAACAGTTGAACGGCGGAGCTACCGACCACGAGACCCCTCCACCCCTCACCTCCGCTGCGCTGTAGTCATTGGCCCGAGGCGATGTCAATCACTGTTTCCGCCCAATAGCGGAGGCGGACCAGCCGAGAGGGCGTTACTCCGCTGATTCTGATCTCTCCGTCAAAGCGGGATAAACCTGAAAGTAAATGTCCGCTTTCTGATTAATTTCCATTTCCCTCCGAGGGAAGTTGGGGCGTTTGTGAAGCGTCTCCTGCGGCCGGAGTCTGATGTATCGCTGAGAGGTAGGAGGAGACCGCTCGGCCCGTCGGTTTGATGCCGGTTCCCCGGGGAGGGAGAGGATGAAGACGGTGAGAGAGGGGGCGGACAGGATGTTTGTCCCGGTGGGGACAGGAGGGGCTCATCTGTGGAAATGTCTGAGCCCACGGTGGTGGCGATTCACCACATTGGGGGCAAACACCGGCAGACTGTTGCCCTGCAAGCGGGGACAGGACTGGAGTTGGGAGGGTGGGTGAGGAGAGGACATTTCGGATAGTGGGGGTAAGATCTCGAAAGATGATTGCTAATGCCTCCACATCCCTTCAGCCACTTCTTTCAGATCCCTGCCATGTTCACCATCTGGTCCAGGTGATCTATTTACCTTCAGACCATCTCTGTTTCCCAAGAAACTTCTCCCGAGTAACGTAACTTTACACATTCTGACCACTGACATCTGGGACTTTCATATTCCTGCCAGTGTCTCCGACAGATAAGAGTGATGTACAATACTTATTCAGTTCATCTGCCATCATCTTGCACCCCCACCCCATTACTAGCTCTCCAGCATCATTTCCCAGTGGTTTCCACCTCTCTTTTACACTATATGTACCTGAAGAAAAATTTGGCATCCTCTTTAATATTACTGCCTAGCTCACCTATGTATTCCATCTTTTCCTTCCTAATTATTTTAGTTGCATTCTGTTGGTTTTTAAAAGCTTCCCAATCCTCTAACTTCCCAGTAATTTTTGCTCCATGCCCTCTCTTTGGTTTTTATGTTGTTTTTTGGTTTCTCATATCAGTCACAGTTTTGTTACCTTACCTTCAGAATACTACTTCCTCTCTGTGATGTGTCTATCCTGTGCTTTCTGAATTGCTTCCAGAAATTCCAGCCATTGCTGCTCTGTTTTCATCCCTGCCCGTATTCTTCTCAAACCAGTTTGACCAATTCTGCTGTCATGCCTCTCTAGTTCACTTTATTCCACACCTGACTTTAGCTTCTCCTTCTCTAATGTCAGGGTGAATTTGATCATATTAAGATCACTTGCCCCTAAGGGTTCTTTGAACTTAAGAGACCTAATTAATTCTGGTTCATTACAACACCCAATCCAGAATAGCTGATCCCCAAGTGGGCTCAATCACGAGCTGCTCTAAAAAAGCATCTTGTAGACATTCTAGGAATTCCTCCTCTTGAGATCAGCACTATCCTAACTTTCCTAATCACCTGCATGACAATCCCCCATGACTATTGTAACATTGCCCTTTTGGCACACATTTTCTATCTCCCATTGTAATTTGTGGCCCACATACTCACTACTGTTTGGGAGTCTCTATACAATTCCCATCAGGGACTTTTTTTTTTACATTTGCTGTTCCTTAATTCTACCCACAGGTTCTACACCTTCCAACCCTATGCCACCTCTTTCTAATGATGTTATTTAATATTTTACAAACAGACCCACATAACCCCAATACCAGCTTGTTCTTTCAAGAAACGTATCTGGGAAACAAGTGGATCTGCAGATGCTAGAAATCTAGAGAACTACACACAAAGTGCTGGAGGAGCTCAGCATGTCAGGCAGCATCTATGGATGGGAATCATCATTTCGGGCCAAGACCCTTCATCTGGAATCTTGATACCCACATATCTGGAATATCAACAAGGAAAATAGAAAGTAGTGCAAAATAGGGAAAACCTTTGACAAAATTTAGTTCAAAGCTTAAAAAAACCTGCCAACCAGAGCTCAATTGTTAACAAATACAACAAAGGCAATAAATACTTTCATCAAAACCAACATTGACTTTTTTTAATATAAAAATACCTTGGTCCCATTTCAATCAGTAAAATTTACAAAGATAAATAACAACTTTAGAAAAGACTATTTACACTCAAACCCATTTAGATTACCACTACCTTGGACAGAAGGAGGAAGAGAAATAACACACATGAAAAAAAACACAACAGTCAGATAAAACATCTAAGTATATATTTTCATCAAAAATGAACAGGATTCAGCACTCCAGGTGTGTGTATGCAATCACAATAAGAAATACAGACCAGAAAACTTAAATGAGAGGCTAACTCAGAAAAAGGAATCATCACTATGGAAGAAAACATTAACCAGTGGAATAAGTATGACCCTCCATGGGAGACATCCCAATGACCTGAGCAGACGAGATGATGACAAGGAAGCATCGAGCACCTGACTGAGAGTTGGAGACCTCTTCCCAGAAACAGAGGGGGTCCTTGCAGAAATACAGGACAAGGTGGTTAACAAAAGGAAAAAAAAATCAAAAGTACATGAAATACAAACAAATAAGGCAGTAATTGCAGAAAATATTAGTGGAAACCAGACACAATCCAACACATTTCAGGATCCTGCAGCAGTTTAGCTCAATCTGATTACTTACAAAGGTACAATCAAGTGGCAAATATCACTCACCAAATTCTTGCTTTAAAGTACCTACTCATGAATGCCCTTCATCACTTCATTAAGGCATCATAAATTCAAGCCCGATCCAGTTTTATAGTCCAAATCTTACAAATTATATGATAATCAATACATTATTACAGATAGAACAACCCATAATAACCATCCGGATATAATATTACAGGATAAACAAGCAGGAACAACTCCCTCAATAGATAAAACCATTCCCAACACACACATGTTCCTCGACCAGTGGAGCACCTCACCACAGGCATTGTTTGTGTCACCAGTCAGACAAACAAATTATTTTCTCTGTCAATCAGCTTCCAAATGTTTTTACTCTGTCATTCGTTGCCATGCCCCGCTGCTGATTCCCTTCTCCTCATCATACATTCTTACCCCGACCATCGTCCAGAGCCCCAAACTCTGCCCTGTGCAGACCCGCCTCTGGTTTCTGACCCTGTTCTGTTGAGCATCCAACTGATGGTTTCCCATTCTGATTTCAGTCTTTAGAGGACAGTGGTATTTCCTTACAACCCTTCAGAAGCAGAGAAAATGACCCATAATGTGGGAATGAGCCCTGAATAAAGAGGTTAACTCCCAATGACGTTCTTCCTCAGCCCAGAGATTTGAGGGGCGAAGAACATCTCAGACAGAACTGCAGTCAGCTCGACTTGTTCAGTCTGCAGAAAATTCAAGCAAAACCTCTTCACCCACAGAGTGGTGACTGTTTGGACCCCATCCCACAGGGAGAGTGAGAGATGAACAACAAGGGTGGATTTAAAAGGACTGTCATGGAACAGAATCACTGGCCGGGTCCAGCCGGCCTGAGTTGACTCTCTACTGTACACTAGGTGTGTCATAAATTCACTAAGTACCGGAGACAGAGTTTAAAATAGAACTGATTTATATGTCTCAGATCTAGAATATTAAACTCCAGTCCCATTAAAGGTGAATATGCAGCAGAAGAAAGTCCCCCCGTACCCAGTGACCAGTGTGCAGAACTGGGTGTGGTGACCAGCAGCAATAATTACAGAGTTCAGCACCAACAGTCACCCTCGAAATTGCATTCAGCAATGGTGATGGACAAATATCCAGCATGTAGCCGATTGAAACTTTCTCCCCAGTGTGAACCCGGTAGTGTGTCACAAGTGTAATATGCTGTAAGTTTCACTGCTAATGTAATGGCCTCTCTGTAATGTTTCACTGCTGAGGTAATGGTTTCTCTGTAGCAGCAATCTTTAGGTTACGACTAGAGATAACAGGATTTTGGAATGCGGGGCTATCCAGTGAGAGAAATGTTGTTCTTTCATGTGAGTCTGGAAGAGAGATTTTCCCAGTCTTTGGCCGGGGAGAAATGAGAAGACAGGAATGGAGTGAGTGGGCCCCTTTTCTTTTTTTGGTTTTCTTTCCTGACCCTATAGTCAAAGTAAGAATTATAAAGCTCAATCGTATAATCACATACTCTGTACTGTTTTTGTTATTTCGGGGTACTGATTTGTAACAGGGGACACATCACACAGCATTCAACCAAATGAGATTTCTTAAGTTTTCCCAGGCTGGGGGGCTATCACCCCCTATATTAAGCTGCTAGCCAAAACGGGATTTACATAAGGTTAGATGACTGAGTGAATCCTTTCCCACATTCACAGCAGGGGAACGGCCTCTCCCCAGTGTGAACTCAATGATGCACATTTGGTTGATTTGGCTGAGAGAATCTCTTATCAAAGTCTGAGCAGGTGAACGGCCTCTCCCCAGTGTGAACTCGCTGATGTACCTTCAGTTGAGATGACAGAATGAATCCCTTCCCACAGTCTGAGCAGGTGAAAGGCCTCTCCCCAGTGTGAACTCTCTGATGTACCTTCACTTTAGATGACGATGTGAATCCATTCTCACAGTCTGAGCATAAAAATGCCTCTCCCCAGTGTGAACTCGCTGGTGAACCTTCAGTTTAGATGACAAAGTGAATCCCTTCCCACAGTCTGAGCAGGCGAATGGCCACTCTCTGGTGTGAACTGACTGGTGTCTCAGTAGATCAGTTGACAAAGTGAATCTCTTCCCACACACTGAGCAGGTGAATGGCCTCTCGCCAGTGTGAAGTCGCTGATGTACCTTCAGTGGAGATGACGAAGCAAATCCCTTCCCACAGTCTGAGCAGGTGAATGGCCTCTCTCCAGTATGAACTCGCTGATGTTCCTTCAGATGAGATGACAGAGTGAATCCCTTCCCACAGTCTGAGCAGGCGAACGGCCTCTCGCCAGTGTGAAGTCGCTGATGTACCTTCAGTTGAGATGACCAAGTGAATCCCTTCCCACAATCCGAGCAGGAGAACGGCCACTCTCCAGTGTGAATTCGCTGGTGTACTATTAGGTAAGATGACCGAGTGAATCCCTTCCCACAGTCTGAGCAGGTGAATGGCCTCTCTCTGGTGTGAACTGACTGGTGTTTTAGTAGATCAGATGACATAGTGAATCTCTTCCCGCAGTCTGAGCAGGTGAATGGCCGCTCCCCGGTGTGAACTCGCTGATGTACTTTCAGGTGAGATGAGCAAGTGAATCCCTTCCCACAGTCCGAGCAGGTGAATGGCCTCTCCCCAGTGTGAACTCGCTGGTGAGCCATTAGGTCAGATGACTGAGTGAATCCCTTCCCACAGTCTGAGCAGGTGAACGGCCTCTCTCCAGTGTGAACTCGCTGATGTACCTTCAGTTGAGATGACGAAGTGAATCCCTTCCCACAGTCTGAGCAGGTGAACGGCCTCTCGCCAGTGTGAAGTCGCTGATGTACCTTCAGTTGAGATGACCAAGTGAATCCCTTCCCACAATCCGAGCAGGAGAACGGCCACTCTCCAGTGTGAATTCGCTGGTGTACCATTAGGTAAGATGACCGAGAGAATCCCTTCCCACAGTCTGAGCAGGTGAACGGCCGCTCCCCGGTGTGAATTCGCTGGTGAGCCATTAGGTCAGATGACCAAGTGAATCCTACCCCACAAATTCAGCAGATGACCAGCCTCTGGTGTCCACAGGTGGGAAGACTGACTGAATCCCTTCTCACACACAGAATAGACGAATGGCCTTTCCCAGTGTGAACTTGCTGATGTACCTTCAGTTGAAATGACCGACTGAATCCATTCCCACTGTCTGAGCAGGAAGGATGATCGAGTGAATCCCTTGCTCCACTTCTTAAATATCTGGACAGAGACAGCAAAACTGGTGTGTTGTATTCTAGATTTCTGTAGACAAATTCCTCGTCATTTTTAACCTGTAAAAAGATTTACAAAATCCATCAATGGGTGTAGGACAACATTTCAGATGAGATCACTTTAGTTGCCAAGGTGTGATCTGTCATCACACTGTTACAGTGAAGTTCAACCCAAGCTGGAGAGAGAAATCATCTTCTAACTGGGCACTGTGCTGGTATCTGGAATGACCATCAAATTCTGATGCTCTTCCTGTCTCTATAAGAATGGGGCACTTCTGCCATCTCCAATCTGTGACCTGGCTCAGTTTGACTCTCTCCATTGGTATTATTCCCTCTTCCCACTGAGCTGTGTGGGTTCCTGGCCCCACAGTAACTGAAACACTCTCACACGAATAGCTGGCAGTGCATTCCACGCACCCAGCACTCTCTGTGTAAAAAACTTACCCCTGACTTCCCCTCAGTATCTATTTCCAAGCTCCTTAAAACTCTGCCCCCTCGTGTTAGCCACTTCAGCCCTGGGAAGAAACCTCTGGCTATCCACACGATCAATGTCCCTCATCATCTTATACACCTAAAAATGGCTTTAAACATAAACAAGGAAATTATACACTGCATTGAGGATTTGTGAGAAGTATACAAAATTATAAGGGTATAGATAGGGTAAATACAAGCAGCTTTTTCCACTGAGGTTGGGTGGGATGACAACCAGAGGTCATGGATAAGTGGGGAAGTGAAAATTTAACGGGAACATTTGGAAAAGCTCTTTACTGATGTTTTTAAGAAGATCCAACACTCCCTCTTCCTTAAACTCCACATTGTCCAGCACACAGGCCTGTTCTAACTTGACCTCACCCTGATCAAGATCCTTTTCAATTTTAAATACTGAAGCAAAGTATTCACTTAGGACCTCCCCAACCTCCCCCACCTCCAGGCACATGTTGTCTTCTTCATCCTTGAGCAGCCCCACCTTCATTCTTGCCATCCTTCTGTTCTTCACATTCACATAGAATGCCTTGGGGTTCTCCTTAATCCTACATGCCAAGGCCTTCTCATGCCCCCTTCGAGCTCTCCTAAGTCCTTTCTTAAGCTCCTTCCTGGCTACCCTATATTTCTCATAAGCCCCTCCTGCTTCCTGCTTCTTATATCTAACATATGCTTCCTTCTTCCTCTTGACGAGTTGCCTCACGTGTTTCGTCAGCCATGATTCCCTTTTCCTACCATTTTTCCCTTGTCTCAGAGGGACAAAACCTATCCTGAACCCAGCACAAGTGGTCCCTAAATTTCCTCCACATTACTTCTGTGCTTTCACCCTTGAACATCTGTTTCCAATTTACTCTCGCTAGTTCCTGCCTCATCCCTTCATAGTTAGCCCTTCCCCAGTTAAGCACTTTCCCATTTTGTCTGTTTTTATCCTTTTCCATAGCTATGCTGAAGCTAAGGGAGTTGTGGTCACTCTCACCAAAATGCTCCCCCACCAAGAGGTCTACCACCTGAACAGGTTCATTACCCAGAACTAGATCTAGTATGGCCTCTCCTCTCATCGGCCAGTCCACATACTGTGTCAGGAATCCTTCTTGAATGCACCTGACAAATTCAACCCCACCTCTCCCCCTTGCAGTCAGGAGGTGCCAGTCAATACGAGGGAAGTGGAAATCACCCATAACTACAAATCTGCACCATTCTAAACTCTGTCTGCTTATCTGCTCCTCGGTGTCCCGAGGGCTATTTGGGGGCCTATAGACTACTCCCAGCACAGTGATTGATCCCTTCCTATTTCTGACTTCCACCCACACTGACTCAGTGGACACTCCCTCTGCAGCATCCTCCCTTTCTACAGCCATGATACTATCCCTGACCAGTAATGCTATTTTCTACCTCCCATCCTATTCCTTATAAAACACCAGATCCAATGCCTGAAAGTGCAGGGTTTTTTTTATGTTTCAAAATATACTATATTCAAAAATAAATATATACAATAAACCATTCAATAACTTCCCATCCTTTACATACGTTTCCATTATAGTCTGTACATATCCATATTTATGGCCACCCACGTGGCACTCCAGTTGTTCACCTTACCACATCACTGTTGAGGGGTATACTCCCCGCCACCCGGCCCCTCCCACTCCCACGGGAGAAGAACTCTATACTGTGGCCCTTCCCCACCGGGCCCTTGCGGTGGCTGCACCGAGTTTCAGTGCGTCCCTCAGCACGTACTCCTGCAGCCGAGAATGTGCCAGTCGGCAGCATTCTCCCACGGACATCTCCATGTGCTGGTAGATCATCAAGTTTCGGGCCTACCAAAGAGCGTCTTTCACCGAGTTGATGATCTGCCAGCAGCACCGGATGTTGGTCTCCGTGTGCGTCCCCGGGAACAGCCCGTAGATCAGAGAGTCCTCTGTTACGCAGCTGCTGGGGATGAAACGTGACACTAGCCCGTCCATCCTCCTCCACACCCTCTCTGCGAACTGTCACAGACTCCTCCTCACTGCAGTCCTCCCGTGGGCAGTGGGGTGCGGAGACAACGTTCTGGGCATATAGGAGGGCTCTGACTGGGAGGGTCCCTCTCACCGCCAGCCAGGCAAGATCTTGGTGCCTGTTGGTGAGATCTGGCGATGAGGCATTTTGCCAGATGAACTGGACGGTCTGCTCAGGGAACCACACCACTGTGTCCATCACGTCCTTCTCCTGCAGTGCCTGCAGGACATTACGTGCCGACCACTGCCTGATGGCCCCGTGGTCAAAGGCGTTCTCCTGGAAGAACTTTGCTACGTAGGACAGGTATGCCAGCAACGACCAGCTGACTGGGGCATTGCGCGGGAGTGGGGCCAGACCCATCCTTCGTAGCCAGGGCGACAGGTAGAGCCTGGGCACATAGTGGTACTTGGTGCCCACATACCTGGGTTCTACACACAACCTGATGCAGCCACATACGAAGCTGGCCATTAGGGTGAGGGCGACATTGGGGACGTTCTTGCCCCCATTGTCCAGGGACTTGTGCATGACAGTCCATCTCACCCACTCCATCTTGGATCCCCAGACGAATCTGAAGACAGCTCGGGTGATTTCCGAGCTGTTGGAGCGGGGGACGGGCTACACCTGCGCCAAGTGCAGCAGCCCTGAGAGCACCTCACACCTGATGACCCGGTTCTTGCCCGTTATTGACAGGGAGCGCCCTCCCCACTGTCCCAGTTTCTGTTTCACCTTGGCAGTCCGCTCCTGCCAGTTCTTGTTGCACGCCTCAGCCCCTCCGAACCAGATCCCCAACACCTTCACGTGGTCAGACCTGATGGTGAAGGGGACGCTGGATCGGTCGGGCCAGTTGCCGAAGAGCATGGCTTTGCTCTTCGTGCGGTTGACCCTGGCCCCCGACGCTAGCTCGAACTGTTCGCAGGTGCCAATCAACCTGTGAACTGACCTCGGATCAGAGCAGAAGACGGTGACATCGTCCATGGACAGGGAGGTTTTCACTTGGGTCCCTCCACTGCCTGGCAGCGTCACCCCTCTTATGCCCTCATCCCTCCTGATGGCTTCCGCAAAGGGTTCTATGCAGCAGACAAACAAGACAGGGGAGAGGAGACAACCCGGCCTGACTCCAGACCTGATGGGGAAGCTGTTTGTTTCCCACCCGTTGACCTGGACTGCACTACGGATGTCTGTGTAGAGCAGTCTGATCCAATTCCGGATTCCCTCCCCAAATCCCATTTTGGAAAGCACGACCGCCATGTATGTGTGTGATATCCTGTTGAAGGCTTTCTCCTGGTCCAAGTTGACCAGGCAGGTGTCCACCCCCCTGTCCTGCACGTAGGTGATGGTGTCCCTCAGCAGTGCGAGGTTGTCTGAGATTTTCCTGCCCAGTACAGCACAGGTTTGGTCCGGGTGAATCACCTGTCCTAGAGCAGACTCGACCCTGTTGGCAATAGCCTTGGACAGGATCTTGTAGCCCACATTCAGGAGAGAGATGGGTCTCCAATTTCTAATGTCCTCCCTTTCCCCGTTCTGCTTGCAGATGAGGGTGATGATGCCCTTCCTCATGGACTCAGACATACTGCCGGCCAGAAGCATAGCGTTGTACACTTCCAGCAGGTCTGGGCCCATCCAGTTCCACAGAGCCGAGTACAACTCAGGCGGTAAGCCGTCGCTTCCGGGAGTCTTACCCGACCCAAAGGAACGGATGGAGCCTGTCAGCTCGTCCAGGGTCAGTGGCCGATCCAGACTCTCCTGCTTGCCGTCGTCTAAGACCTGCGTGATAGACGACAGGAAGTTACGGGAGGCTGTGGATTCTGTGGGGTGGGTATGTCGAAGCTGCAGCTGGATGCACATCTTGCAGGTGAGGGCATCAGGGACACTGGAGGTCTCCCCACCTTCCCACCAATGTCCTCTCTAATTTGTAATGACCAGTGTGCCAAAAAATCTTGTGCTGTGCAATTTTTACCCAGTGACAACAACATGTGCACACTGAACTTTAAATAGAGAGGGATTTATTTTAACAGCTAGCAAATCACTATTAATAAGAACTTTGATATCCTCTGGGTTTCATCAAGTTAATCTGCATTCTCACACAATCTGTGTTGCAGACCTGTAGAGGGTTATGAAGGATTTTCTCACACCAGCTTTTGCACACTGTCCATATCTGATTTGCTTGCTAAATGACACTTTAAAAAGTCAGATTTCCAAATATCACTCCACTTCTTCCCACTTGTAAATTCTCCAGCAACTTTTGCATCGTCACAATACACACAGGTAACACCAGTTTCTGTATTGTACATAAATATTTCCCCTGAACCCTCCCCCAGGTGACTGACGGCCAATGAATATGAAGGGAAGGGCAGTGGTCTGTCTCATTGCAGTCTGGCACTTGTTGCCCAGGACAAAGGTGTTTGATATCATTATGTACCCAGAGGGAATGGGTCAAAACATGTCCCCACGGGTAGAAAGGTCCAGAACAAGAGGGAGTAGAACAAGCAACACACACAAAATGCTGGAGGAACTCAGCAGGCCAGACAGCATTATGGAAAAGAGTACTAATGCTGAGTTCCTCCAGCATCTTGTGTGTGTTGCTTGGATTTTCAACATCTGCAGGTTATCTCTTGTTTGTGATTGGAGGTAGAAAGATAGAAAATAGGTGCAGGAGTAGGCCATTCGGCCCTTCGAGCCTGCACCGCCATTCAGTATGATCATGGCTGATCATCCAACTGAGAACCCCTCCCCAGACTTCCCTCCATACCCCCTGACCCCCGTAGCCACAAGGGCCATATCTAACTCCCTCTTAAATACAGCCAATGAACTGGCCTTAACTGTTTCCTGTGGCAGAGAATTTCACAGAACAAAGGTGATTTTCTCAGCTGGTGATGTAAAAGATCTTGTTCCGTTTCTCCGAGTTCCCAATCCTTGCATTTAGACAGCTGGAGCTCAGCTCTGTCTGAGAGATCCATCGGTTCCCATTCCCTCATCAGCCGGAAGCTCCCCTGGGTCCGTGCACGGATCGTGGGGCTGAGAGAGAGGGAAGAGAGCAGGACTACCCCGGGATTACGGGTCACGGTGTCCGGAGCTCACAGCAACTGTCCCGAATTCGGTGTTGAAAATTCCTACCCGCAGCCGGGGAATATCTCTTACCTGGAGCTGATTTCGCGAGAGGCCTTTTATGTACTGCGCGCATGCGCGATATTCGGGAACAGCCGCAACCCTGACGCCTGCGCATTCGATCGGTGCTTCAGCGAACATTGCTGCGCAGAGCTTTCCGGGTAATCACGGAGCCATTAAAAGTTTCTGCAAGTACTGGTTCCATGTCCATACCTCAGGTTTTTTTTTGTGTAGAAAACTCAGCAGCTCTTTTAATGCAGAAAGCAGCTCCCATAAACGATGCACTCAATATCAGCAAACTTTCCGCGTGTCTAATGCCAAAGTAGAACTATCCTATTTGCTGTTGTGTGCTGGGGCAGCAGGGTGAGGGTAGCAGACACCAACAAAATCAACAAGCTCATCCGAAAGGCCAGTGATGTTGTGGGGATGGAACTGGACTCTCACGGTGGTGTCTGAAAAGAGGATGCTGTCTAAGTTGCATGCCATCTTGGACAATGTCTCCCATCCACTACATAATGTACTGGGTGGGCACAGGAGTACATTCAGCCAGAGACTCATTCCACCGAGATGCAGCACAGAGTGTCATAGGAAGTTATTCCTGCCTGTGGCCATCAAACTTTACAACTCCTCCCTTGGAGGGTCAGACACCCTGAGCCAATAGACTGGTCCTGGACTTATTTCATAATTTACTGGCATAATTTACATATTACTATCTAACTATTTATGGTTCTATTACTATTTATTATTTATGGTGCAACTGTAAGGAAAACCAGTTTCCCCCAGGATCAATAAAGTATGACTATGAACCTTGTTACAATTGTAGATATATAGCACAAGAGATTCTGCAGTTTCTGGAAATGTAGACACATGCACACAAAATGCTGGAAGAACTCTGCAGTTCAAGCAGCAAATAAGCAGAGGAGTACACCGTCTAGGCATGCTGGAGGGGCTCGGCCTAAACATTGTCTATTTATTCCTCTCCACAATTGCAGCCTGATCTGTTGATTTCCTCCAGTATTTTGCAGAAATTAGCCACTTTTTTTTTCAATCAAACAGTTACAGAATGTTTCTGATCTTTCATTTTAGCCACATCCTGCTGGTCTGATTCCTTTTCCTCCTCCTCCTTGTAAACTCTAGTTCCCATCCCTTTCTGGAGCCCCAAAGCCCCGATTCAAGCTGGTAACTCTTTGGATTCTGACTCTACAGCATTGAAGATTCACTTGCTCGTCTGCTGTCAGACTTTAGAGACGCAATGCAGCTGTCTGAGGCACAGTCCTTTGAATGAGTGAAAATGACACAAAACGTTGAAAAGGGCAGGGAAGAAGGAGCTTAACCACCTTAGACCAGAGCCCTGAAGAATGTTAAAACCACAGTGAACTCATCGTTTTATTCAACCTGGAGAGATGCCTGCAAGAAGTTCTTTCTTTTCAAATCTTTTTATTGTTATATTATGCAAAAGAAATAACATGAGCACATTGAAGTAACAACACTTACAATGTCTCAAAAAAGACATTATTTTAAAGATTGAAAAAAATTGTGATAAACAAAAAAAACCTTCTAAGCAGAAGAATTGAGAAAAAATAAGAACCCATTAGGTGTACAACCCCGGGTCATGTGTCATACAAAAAGCTCCTAAAAATAAACATCAAACCGCCAGCAAGAAAAGAAAATATACTAAAAAAATTACAATTAGATCGTGAAAAGAAATCTATCAATTAGCTCAAATGATAATAACAAACAAACGAGCCCCACCTTTTCTCAAAATCAAATAAAGGTTCAAAGGTTCGACTTCTAATTTTCTCCAAACTAAGACATAGCATCACTTGAGAGAACCATTGTGATAAAGTGGGAGCTGATGTTTCCTTCCACTTCAACAAAATGGCCCTCCTAGCTATCAATGTAACAAATGCAATGACATGTTGGTCAGACACAGAAATATAATGAATATTTTGAGGAATTATTCCAGAAAGCACAGTTAATTTATTAGGCTGTAGATTGATTTTAAGTGCTTTAGAAATTGTTGAAAAAAACGATTTCCAGAACTGTTCCAACATAGAACAAGACCAAAACATATGTGCCAGTGTAGCTATCTCAGTTTTACATCTATTTCAATGACTATCAACATTAGAAAATATTTTAGAAAGTCTCTCCTTCGTCAAATGATAACGATGTACAATTTTAAATTGAATCAATGAATGGCTAGCACAAATTGAAGAAGTGTTAACCAACTTCAAAATCCGCATCCAATCTTCCGTCGTAAAAGCCAAATTGAGTCTCTTTTCCCAATCCTGTTTAATATTAGATAAAGGACGCTTATCCCATTGTAATAATAAATTATAGAACTCTTGATCGAAGGATTCATACTCATAATAGTACCTAACAGATCAGCCTCCAATATTTAAGGAAAATTACTTAAATATTTTTGTAAAAAATGTCTAACTTGAAGGTATTGCAGAAAGTGTGAGGATAAAAGAGTATATTTATCAATTAATTGTTCAAAAGACATCAATATATCTTCTTTAAATAAATCCAAAAAAGAATTAATACTTTTATTTTCCCAAAGTAAAAAAAAATGGATCACTCAAAGAAGGCTTAAAAAAGTAATTTCGATAAATTAAATTACAAAGTTTATTTTTTTTTAAGATTAAAAAAATTCCAGAACTGGAGCCAGATTCATAAAGAATACTTAATCACAGGATATAGTTTTAAATGAACAACTTTAGCTAATTGCATAGGTAAAGCAGCTCCCAATAACGAGGTTAAATAAAACTGTTTTACAACTTTCATTTCCAGGTCTACCTCTTATCAACCCAATATAACCAAAAAGACATGTATCACACATTAACAGCCCAATAATACATTCTTAGATTAGGCAAAGCAAGACCTCCATCCTTTTTCAATTTCTGTAAGTGACACTTACTAATTCTTGGTCTTTTATTATTCCAAATAAAAGATAAAATAATAGAATTAATCCGATCAAAAAACTTCCTAGTCAAAAAAAAAGGAATATTCTGAAATAAATATAAAAATTTTTGTAAAATCTTCATTTTAACTATATGAATATGACAAACAAGTGAAAATGTAAGTGGACTCCATCTACTAAATAAATACTTCATAGAGTCTACTAAAGGAACAAAATTGGCTTTATAAAGATCCTTATATTTTTTAATAATTATAATACCTAAATATCTAAAAGAATCTGTGATTTTAAACGGAGTATTATCATATATAGAGACAGAATCATTTAAAGGAAACAATTCACTTTTACTAAAATTTATTTTATATCCTCAAAAACCTCCAAATTCATTAAATAATTTTAGCAAGGCAGGAATAGATTCGTTAGGATTAGATATATAAACCTGTAAAGCATCAACGTAAAGAGAGACCTTATGCATGGTCTCATTCACAAAAAATCCATGGATATTTTTAGCCTCACGAAGAGCAATAGCAAGGAGTTCTAATATTAAATTAAACAACGAAGGACTTAATGAACAGTCCTGCCTTGTCCCCCGTGAAAGCTGAAAAAAAGGAGACCTACAATTGTTAGTGACAACAGTAGTAATAGGGGCTTTATATATCATATAATCTAATTATTAAAATTAGCACCAAAACTAAATTTCTCTAAAACATTGAATAAATATTTCCACTCGACTCGGTCGAACGCTTTTTCAGCATCCAAAGATACAACGCACTGTGGAGTTTTAAAAGAGGATGAATATATAATGTTAATTAGTCTCGGAACATCTGAAAAAGAATAGCGATCCTTTATAAAGCCTATTTGATCTTTAAAAATAATTTTACTCAAAATATTCTCCAACCGATTGGCCATTGTCTTTGACAAAATCTTAGCATCGACATTTAGTAATGAAATAGGTCTATATAAAGCACAGTCAGTGGGATCTTTATCTTTTTTAAGAATTAAAGAAATAGAAGCCTCATAAAAAGTAGAGGGTAAGTCACCTTTCACAAAAGAATCCTTAAACATTTCCAACATATACGGAGAAAGCAACTTTCCCAATTTTTTATAAGGTTCTACAGGATAGCCATCAAGTCCCGGGGACTTACCAGACTGCATTGAAAAAATAGCTTTATGAATTCCGGCTTCAGTGATTTGAGCATCAAGAATTTTTTGATCCTCAGCCGAGAATTTAGGAAAAAACAATCTTTTGTAAAAAAAAACATTCATTTCAGAGGTATCTACCGGACATTGACATTTATAAAGTTCAGCATAAAAATCTTGAAAAATCTTATTAATTTCTTCATATTTCTGAGCCAAGGTACCATCTTTCCTACGAATTTTCATGATTTGCCTTTTGGCTGCAGCCATTTTTAATTGAGATGCAAGCAGTTTATTATTTTTATCTCCAAACATATCACATTGGCTCTTTAACTTAAGCAAATATCCTTCAATGGGATGAGTTAATAACAGGTTATATTGTGATTGAAGTTCCAACCTTTGTTTAAATAAATCAGTATTGGGGGAAATTGCTTAGATATTATTTAAATCTTTAATTTGTTTTGAAATTCTATCTAATTCTGTTTTCATCTGTTTTTTTTATGTTTAGCTGAATAAGAAATGATCTGACCACGTAAAAATGCTTTAAATGTATCCCATATAATTAATTTAGACATACCCCCATATCATTAAAAAGAAAAAAAAATATTTTATCTGGGTTTCAATGAAACTGACAAAGTCGGAGTTTTGCAATAATGTCTCAGACGTGCGCCAGGGTGGGCGGGCAAGAGTGACATCATCAAATTCAAAAGACAAACTCAGAGGCGCATGATCAGATATAGCAATAGCGTCATATTCGCAAGTTTTAACACTAGGCAAGAAGATAGTGTTTATTTTTTATGAACAATTGAGTAGAAAGAATATTTTCTGTTATCGGAATGGAGATACCTCCGCAATGCAATCAACCCAAAATCAATCAAAAAGAAATTAATAAATGAAGCCGATAGATTTGGAAGTCGCTGATGTTTTAGCTCTTATCAATCATAGGAGCAGCAGTTAAAATCTCCACCCATTATCAGCATGTATTCATTTGAATCAGGCAGTAAAGCTAATACCTTTTTAAAAAAAGGATCATCTAAGTTAAGACCATACAAATTAACCAAAACAACTTTTCTGTTACAGATCGTTCCTTTAACAATTAAAAATCTACCATTAGAATCTGATTCAACATCCTCTTGAATAAATACATTAGGTTTCATGAAAATAGACACGCCTTTTGTTTTTCTCTGAGAAGTAGAGTGGAATTGCAAACCATTCCACCATCCAAAAAATCTATTTTGAACTCCCGCCCTGATATGTGTCTCTTGAGCAAAAATTTTATCAGGTTGGAATCGGTTAGTAATTTTAACTGTCTTTTTTCGTTTAATAGGATGATTCCAACCACGTACATTCCAACTTAATATATTAAGCCGTTTAAATACCATGCTATAATTTTATTCTACTTTGTACATGCGCAGAGCACACACCAATACTGGATGATCAAAAATGGCGGTGATGAAAAATACAACCACATAAAAAACACGCATGCTCTGGAACCGCCCAATGGGAAAAAACTACTAACTCTAAACCCACCCACTCACACCCAGAAGCCCGAAAAAGGCAAGCGATCTGCAATACCGTTCAAAGCTACTGACCACTCTGTCTGTGTTTTCTTTCCCTCCCCCCAGTTAGTAAAAAAGTAGAGTGACTTTGTAAAAAAAACAATAAAGTCTCAGCAAAGAAAGGTTTTTACATTCCATCAACTAATAAACAAGAAAGAACCAAAATAATGTTATCTCTTAGCGAGAAAAAACAGCACCATCTTTAAGTTTAATACTAATTCCCTAAAAAAGCTTTCAATTCAATTGTAAAATGTTATAATAAAACAGAAGGAAAATTAATAGTGTATTTTACCCAGCTGAATTTTAAAAAAAGACTGATTAATAATATCATAAGTAATTAAACTCTCCCAAATATATATAAAGCCTTATTAGTAGGAAATAAAACTACCGATTAGCTGATTAAAAAAAGAAACAAACCAAATATTACATTAAAGGAACAAATCCCCTTATCTTCTTCTCACAGTCAAATGCTCAGATGATCATTTAGACAGTCATACTTGAGCCGTAAATCTTCTTTCCAAAGGAAAACCAACAATATGCAATAATGAACAACTCTCCTTGTCTTCTTTAATTTGTCTCGCAACAAAATATACAAATGAACTTCATAAATCTTCTTTCCAAAATGCGAATAATATACAGATAGCCAAACAGCTTTTCAGATAGTTCATTCAGCAGCGGCGTCAGTAACTGCGGCGGGGAAAGCCTGAACAAAGTCCCGTGCAGCTTTTGGATCAAAACAAGTACGAGGAGGAGAATTAGCAGGAAAAACTTTAATTCTTGTCTGATACCTCAGAGAGGGAAAGAGTTTTTTTTTATCATATGTCTGCTTCATTACCAGTGCAAATTTTGATCTTTGCTCCATTATCTCTCTTGGGTAATCTTCGTAAAAGCGGAGATCAGTTTCCATAAATCTAAAAACTCTCTGTTTTCTTGCCTGTCGCATTATTTGATCTTTAATTTTAAAGTGATGAAAGCAAACCAGAACAGATCTTGGTTTATGAGAATCCTTCAATTTCGAAGTAAATGCCTTGTGTGCCCTTTCTATAGCAGGCGGCTTTGTTAGAATGGTAGGAAATAAAGTGTGGAAAAGCTTACCAAAGTAAGTCGTAAATCTCCATCTTCAGCTCCTTCCTGCAGCCCAACAGTTCGTATATTCTTTCGGCGAGCCCTAGTTTCCAGGTCTATAATCTTATTTTGATATCTTTCCAAACGAGTTGTAGCTTCAGGCAACTTTTGCTTAGTTATCTTCAATTCCTCTTCATGTGTAATAACTTGAGTTTCCAGGTCTTTAAGATTTCCCAGAAATGGCTTCATTTCATTACTATTCTTTTCCAGCTGGTCTTTAAATGATCCATTCTGATTCTTAATTGAATTCAGTGTCCGAACGATATCTTCAGCCCACGATGGCATTTCATCAGATCTTTGCTTTTGCACCTTTCCTTTCCCATTACCTTTATCACTAGGTTCAGGTAAATTCTTCCCACTTCTTGCAGACATAGACATATTGTTTCCCCCTCAAGAATCAGCAAATAAAAAAATTTAAATTCAAAGTTTAAACTAGGGAGAGAGAAAGAAAACTAAGAGCAGCACAAAATTACTGCTGCTCCATTTGCAGACGGGGCGGTCATCACCTGCAGGAAATTCATGCAGGTGTACAGGATGATGAGAGGCATTGCTCGTGTGGAGAGGCTTTTCCCCAGGGCTGAAACGCCTAACACGAGGGTGCATAGGTTGAAGCTCCTTGGTAGTCGGTACAGAGGAGATGTCAGAGCTAAGTTTTTACACAAAGAGTGGTGTGTGTGTGGAAAGCACAGCCAGCGATGGTGGTAGAGGTGGATACAATAGGGTCTTTTAAGAGACTCTTAGATAGGTACATGGAGATTAGGAAAATAGAGGGTTATGCGGTAGGGTAATTCTAGAGTCTTTTAAGAGGCTCTTAGATAGGTACATAGAGATTAGGAAAATAGAGGGTTATGCGGTAGGGTAATTCTAGACAGTTTCTAGAGCAAGTTACATGGTCGTCACAACACTGTGGGCCGAAGGGCCTGTAACGTGCTGTAGATTTCTATGATTCTATGAAATTCAAGGGAAATCTCCTGTCCCACGGAGTGGTGACTAGCTGCAACCTGTCATCACAGGAAGAGTGAGAGGTGAGCGGCAGGGATAGATTTTGATATACTGATATGGAATAGAAATATGGGCAGGGACCAGATGGGCTGAGTGGCCTCTCTAGTGTACATTGTGAGTGTGGTAGAGACAGGAAGTACCTGAGACACGAGATCTGATACAGAACTGATTGATCTTTCACAGATCCACAACATTAAACACCAGTCCAGTTTAAGGCTAACATCAGCCGAACAGACTCCTCCAATGCTCAAGTGACCAGGGTTCAGTCCTGGGTGCGATGAGCAGCCGCAAGAACTGCAGAATCTGACAGTAACAGTCCCTCATGAACCTGCAGCTGCCTTCAGTCACCAGATCTATACGTTGCAACAGTACAGTGACCTGATATGCGACAAAACAATAACTGTAACAAAGCATTATGGCTGCAGAGAAAGTGCAGTGCAGATAGACATATGGTGTAGGGTCACGTCGAGTAACATTGTACGGTCGAGTCCATTTTATCATTCATTCGGCTTATAACCGCAGACAGGAGGCCGTCCTTAAGCCTGGTGATACGCGCTTTAAGGCTTTTGTATCCCTTCCCCGATGGGGGAGCGGGTTTGCAGCAAGAATGTCCGGGTTGTGAGGATCTTTGTGTACACAACCTGCTTTTCCGATGCAGGGGAAGTGCAGGAAGAGTCCATGGAGGGGAGGCCTGTTTCTCTGATGTTCTCTGCTCTCCAAAGTTCTCTGCAGTTCCTTACAGTCATGGGCAGAGCAGTAGCCATACGAAGGCGTGAAGTATCGACAAGAAGCTCAGAGACCTCGGTCTTCACCCTGCCTCGTGTAGCTGGATCCTGGACTTCCTGTCAGATCACCGGCAGGTGGTAAGAGTGGGCTCCCTCACCTCTGTATCTCTGACCCCCAGCACTCATACCCCACAGGGTTGTCTCCTTGCCCCCTCCTCTACTCTCTGTGCACCCATGACTTGTGTCCCCACCCACAGCTCCAATCTGCTAATTACATTTGCTGATGACACTACACTGATTGGCCTAATCTCAAATAATAACGAGGCAGCCTACAGAGAAGAAATCATCACCCCGACTCAGTGGTGTCAAGAAAACAACCTCTCCCTCATGGTGACAAAAACAAAGGAGCTGGTTGTGGACTGGAGATAGGGACCAAAATTCAACATTTCGAAGTCTGTTATTGACACAAAATGCACATTTTAATATTGATTGTAACACATTGTATTTTATATATTGTTAATAACATTAAACATATTTATAGATTGTTCCTGGCAGACAACCGTATAATTTGTGTTCCGTGTGTTATCTGAATGTACTTGCCTGCGATGCTGCCACAAGTCAGTGTTTCTCTGTACCTGTACCTTCCCGTACTTGTGCACTTGGCAATAAATTCAACAGGACCTGAGAAATCTCAGTGAGATTTGATTAGTGATGATCATCTTGGCAGCTCGGTAGGTCGAATGTATGAGACGGTACACTGTTAAATGCAAAACCCTGAACAGTGTTGATGATCAGAGGGATCTTAGACTCCAATTTCAATGCTCCCTGAAAGAGACTGCACAGATTGATCGGGTGGTTATGAAGGCAAATGACGCGGTTGTCTTTATTAGTTGAAGCACTGAGTTGAAAAGTCGGGAAGTTGTGTTGCGGCTGTTGCGAGCCTGCGGTCGGACTGTGACTGTGTCTTTAAGAGCGCCGGAGTGAGGAGGCGGGACTATGACGTCATTCACAGGCTGACGGCGCTAACTGTGGATTTAACCATGAGAGAGAGAAAGAGAGAAAGAGAGAGAGAGAGAGAGAGAGAGAGAGACAGACAGAGAGAGAGAGAGAGAGAGAGAGAGAGAGAGAGAGAGAGAGAGAGAGAGAGAGAGAGAGACAGAGACAGAGACAGACACTGGAAAAGCTGATAGCTTCAGTTTGTCACAGCTGAGGCTTGGAACTCTCCTATGCCCACAAGAGTGGGTTGATCATCGGTACACGGAACCACAACGAATGTGTGTGGCTGTCACTTCATAATATCCATTGGAGTGGATTTTAGAATATCTTGAGGGACCGCTTGTGTTAACCCGTGCCTGGGTATGTTGTGTGGTAACCGCTGGAAAACGGTATTCCTGTGACAGGTCACTTTCGCTGATAACTTGTATATGTACGGATTCAACGGATAAGAACTTCGACGACGGTTATTTTGATGTAATGGTCTTTTCTCTACGTTTCACCCTGGATTACAAATATCTCTCTCCCATCATTTATTCCGTGGATTACTGAACTTTCCTACTTTACCGTCTCAAGACTCAAAGGTTTGTTCCCTCAGGCTCGATAGTTTGGGAGTTATATTTACACATATATACACATAACACTGTTAACTTTCATTTATTTCGTTAAGTTACTACATTATAAGTAGATACTAGTAAGGATAGTGGTTTTAAGATCAAAACCAGACTCCAGTGTGAACTCTATTGCTGCTGGTTCATTGCTAAAACGTTACAGTTCGTAACACAGCTCTATAAAAGTAGTTAGACCACATCTGTAGTGTTTCATACAGTTCTGGTCATCCCCATTCTCGGAAGGATGTCGGGGCTTTGGAGAAGGCGCGGAAGAGGTTTGCCAGGATACTGCCTGGATTAGAGAGCATAAACTATAACGGGAGGTTGGACAAACTTGGGTTGTTTTTTCCAGAGCGGCGCAGGCTGGGGTGAGACTTGATGGACGTTTATAAGATTACGAGAGGACTGGTAGAGTTGACAGATGATATATTTTCTCGGGGGTTAAAGTGTCGAATACATTTAAGGATTTAAGGTGAGTAGTTGGTAGCTGGAGTCCCGGTCTGGGGTGGTAGACCGAACAAGTCACATGATCCCGTTTACACCCCCCCCTCCCCGTTTAACCGCAGATGGGCAGCATCTGCGCGACTGTTTCCGAGGCCTCGCCCTCCAGATGATATAATACTCACTTCGCGCAAGCTCACAGTGGCCGGGTGGGCTTCCTTTCCGTTCAGTGGTGAAGCCGCTCATTGGCGGGTTCTGGAGAGGGATCCTCGCCTCCTGGGTCGGAATCACTGTCCGCGGGCCGAACATATCACTTTCCCGAGCGGGGAGATCTGATGTTGTCCGTGAGCCCCGAACTGAGCACCAATTAGTGCGCATGCGCCGGTCGTGCATGCAGCCTGGTACAGCCGCTCTGAAGTATTCTTTTTCTTTCTTCTTCTTACTTTTTAATTTACGTTATTTTTGTATTTTTTTCTCACGGTAACATGTCGAAGCTGCACCCTCTCTAACATGCTGGTAGAGAGAGTTTTATTTGGGTTTTCTTTAGCGCTGGAAATGGTTACATCCCGACACGCGGGACAGAAGCAAAGTCGCATTGTGTATTCCACGGACCAGCAAACCCCGGCCGGCTGAGCGAGCAGAGCGGCGGTCACCCCTGCTGAAATCCGGAGGAAAACACACAGAGGATGCAGAGGGGGATCACAAAGCCGAGGAAAGAGGACCGGGTCGAGACAACAGAGACTTTTGGAGTCGAGGATTTCGGTGGGTAATACCGTTCCGGTTGACTGGAAGTGCACTGAGAGCGGTAAGCGTGAAGGAGTTGGGTGTTTACTGTTGTGGCTAACAACGGATGGTGCAATCCGGGGCATAGTACGATTGAGGAACGTGTTTGCAGACTGGATATTGGACTTTTTACTGTTGAACTTCGGCCACATTCCACCGTGATACAGCACTTGGCGGCACGGGAGGTCGTTCCTGCCTGGGGCCATCGAACATGCAGCTCCTCCCGTAGAGGGTCAGACACCCTGAGCCAAATAGACTGGTCCTGGACTTATTTTCCATCTGGCATAGTTTGCATTTTGTTGTTTGATTGTTAGGTTTTATGTATTGCTATATTTACGCTCTATTCTTGGTTGGTGCGGCTGTAACGAAACCAAATTTCCCTCGGGATTAATAAAGTATATCTATCTATCAATTACTCACTTAGTACCCAGTTATCTGGGCTTGTCAATAATGTGTCGACTTCACTGAATCTGCATTGAACGATCCAAACCAGGAGCCCAGGCTGTCTATTTCTGAAGAATTGAAATGGAACTCCCGCCAACAGATCACGTGAGGTTGTTTACGGCAGCTCTGCCCCGCCCTCTGCATTGTGACGCAAGATCACGTGGTGTGTGGTTGGTGGTGATGCTTCCTCCATGTTTTGGGGAATCAGAAGTTGGCCACTGAGTCCCGTTAACTTCCTCCAACTTGCCTCGCTTCCTGAGGCTCCTCGCATTTGTCCTCTGAGTTTATGGCTGTTGTGTTTTCTCCCTGATTTGGGTGAATGAAAAAGCAGAACATCCCAGGTTGTGGGGATCTTTGATTTCACTGCCTGCTTTACCAAGGGTCTGGGAAGTCTTGGGGGGGGGGGGTGCGGGGAATGGTTTCTGTGATGTGCGGATCTGTGTCCAATAGACAATAGGTGCAGGAGTAGGCCATTCAGCCTTTCGAGCCAGCACCGCCATTCACTGTGATCATGGCTGATCATCCACAATCAGTATCCAGTTCCTGCCTTATCCCCACAACCTTTGATTCCAGTATCTTTAAGAGCTCAATCCATCTCTTTCTTGAAAGCATCCAGAGACTTGGCCTCCACAGCCTTCTGGGGCAGAGCATTCCATATATCCACCACTCTCTGGGTGAAAATGTTTTTCCTCAACTCTGTTCTAAATGGCCTACCCCTTATCCAAATTTCTCTGCCATTTTTCGCAGTCACGGGCAGAGTAGTTACCATGCAAAGCGTGAAGTGTCTGGATGGGAAACTTTCTGTGTTGTGTTGATAAAAATTTGGTGAGGGTCAAAGGGCATATGCCAAAGTTCTTGTCGTTTGTTCTAACTTAGTTATTTTAGGATATTTTACGCAGTGGTATGTGCTATTCATTCAGTATCTCTGTATTGCTGGAGGACCATCAGTGATTGTCCTTGATCCCTTCTCCCAGCTGGTTCCATCTGCTCATCTCTGCCCATCTTGTTCACCCTCTGTCCAGTCTCCAAACCCCCCACCCCCCACTCCTGCTTCAATGGTGTATATCAACAACCTGGGTCAACCTCAGTCCATCCTGTATCCCACCACCTCAATGTTATATATCACCAATCTTTCTTCTAACCTTTCTGTTCATTGTGAAGTGTTCTTTTGCACCTTCGGCCTCACTGAGTTATTTCCAGAATTGTTTTTTGTTAGCTGGAATGCCAGAGAGTCATCAGGTACCGGTTCTGTTGTGCATCGGTGTGGGAGTGCTAGTTTTTGAATTGTGACTGGCTGACACACTGCAGCATTTTATTGGCAGCAAAGAGTACTGGGAGAGTTGGTGCTTGGACTATAATCCTGTGATCAGCTTTCCAGGGATATGGAACTGTTGGTGTTTTGGTTTTGACTTTGGTTAGTACTCCTGCAGATGGGGCTGGATGGTCGTCCTTCTGCAATGAAGCAGAAGTTTCGAGCAGCTGGACATTGGTTGTGGGGAAATCCCGGATTGCACTACCCAGTGTGAGATGTGGGAACGATGTGTGAGTATGTCAGGATCAGTGAGTGGCAGGTTCAGCTGTGTGACTCTGTGAGTGGGGTCCTGGGATATCACAGTTTTTGACCCGGGTAAATTGGACCTGGGGATCGAGATGGCCAGGTTTATGAGGTGTTGAGCGAGTATTTCTGGTCTGGGATCAGATGTTTGTTTCTGGAGTTCCTTTGGAAGCAATGACTGCTAATCTGAGTAAAGGATGAGTAACTTCATTGTTACAGGAGGGAGGCAGGAATATGGTGTTGGAATGACACTACTCAACCATGGTTGAGTGTCGGGGCAGACCAGATGGATCGAATCACCTAATTCTGTTCCTGTATCTTATGTCTTACCATGACAGAATGATGGCTCGTTCTTATCCCACAGCGTTTTGTGACGTGTGAGAGACAATAAAAGATTGCTCACTGAGATCATTATATTTACTTTCAATGTTTAAATTTCAGCGAGTTTTGTTCTTAGAAACATGAAGCAGAAATGTTTGGTTCTCAATTTTATTGTTAATGTGCTTCATTATCTTTCATGTTAAAGTCAGATCTGCAGTGAGAGATTTATTGGAAGAAAAACCCCAACTGGAAGCAAACCACTTGTGAAGACGAGGAAACAGCAACAAGTGAACCAGCTCGAGGATTGAGAGCATCAACTGGAGAGAACCCATCTGACTCGGAGATTCCAGTGATTCAGTCAGGAGAAAGTTTGGTGAGTCTCATTTACTCAAACACTGGTCCTTTAGACATTACATAACCGTACAAAGGAAGATAGGAAACAGTTGGAGTGAGACTGAATGTGCCCAGAAGAAGTTATGCCTCTGTCAGACCCTGTTACAATCATTCCAGGTCTGATAATGTGTTTCCAGCAGCCCAGCCCAGCCCTTTAAAACCACTCCAATTCTGTGGAAGTTGAATCCTGATAAAGTCACTCAAAGACCGTATAAGTACAAACTCTTTATTCCAAGTACCCAGGGCTTACTCAGTTAGTCACTCAAACAGCAACAGTCTATGACTGTCCTGCCCTATCCATTAACTGACTAACAATTCCCCTTACACCACAGGTATATCCGTCCAGATACCCCCCACATGAGACAGGCTGGAGCCAAAGTTATTTACTACATGACAGCCCCTAAAGACAAATTACAAAATAGTCATAATGGCTTACACACACAGAACAGACTGAAGCTGTCCTATCTCTATGCATGAGTGCAGAAGGAGATAAGCATCCTGAAACCCCAGCTAGCGACCCTCAGGAAGAAATATGGCTCAGCATGGCTCAGCACATCTGTTGATCATCAGCAGTTTCTTTCTTAACAAAGTGTTAACCCTTTTACATACTTTATCACTCCCTCCATTTGATCATTACATGATAAACAAAATAGTAAT